>NC_137969.1:116105626-116471346 GCF_963924665.1 Micromys minutus
AAGACAGGACATACTCTTAACTTGTGAACTGTATCCTCAGAACCTTCCATGGCTGCCGACCTTGTACAATTACAGAATAGTGAAGCACTTCCATAATATTATGTAAAATGTTAATATCTAAAAAGAAGTTATGCCATGGCCACTTCAGAGCAGAGACCACTGCCCACTAGGTGTTTTACCGTGTTCAGTACCAATGCCCCAGCATTTAATCTGGACTGCCTTTGGTAAGGCCAGATTCTTCCAAACCACCAAGTTCTCTATCTTCCAGTACCCACCAGAATCACTCATAACAAGCACTGCACTATATAAGGTTCAGCTGACCTTACTCAGCCTCCCTAGATGTTCATGAGGTTCTTTAGGCTAGGGTGTGAGGTAGAAATCTGGATGAATTGTTCTTTCTAGGGCTGACATGTCATGTATAGCTTTATTTTTTTTTTTCTGCACAGATCAAACTGCTTGAAAAATCAAGGCATCAGAACTAATAAACATTCTTGCAGGCAGTCTACCAAGGAAGGAAAGGTAGTAATTATGGAGGCAAGAGTAGGAAGTGCATTAGGACATGTATATCCATTCCCTACATGGAGACGAATCTCAGCACTAATCTATTTTCCCAAATATTTGAGAGCTTTCTTTTTTTTTCTTTTCCTTTTTTCTTTTCTTTATTTTTTAGTTTTTAGCATACAATGTAGGTACTGTGTGCTAAAGGTCTGTCCCAGAGGTGGGTTACAGAAGTGGCAGGTGATCTGATCTAGCAAAAACTGATACAGAGATACTATTCTTAAGTTTTTCAAAGGTCAGAAAGCTGGGTTTTGGGAGCTTGGGAGGACCAGAGCAGATGTTTTGCAGACTCTGGTCAATCGACACAGATGGAGTAGTGAGGTCTAGAGTGAATGGCTGACCTTTAGCATTAATCTTAACCCAGAATGAGCAACAGCTTTCTCATTGGACTTCAAGACTGACACCATCTCAACAATATTCCATTTTGTCCCCAGAAGAGGTTTAGGTTCTATGTATGGACTTAATTTTCATGTCAGATTACTATTTTGGATTCTCACTGGATCCTCAGTACAAAGTCTAAACTTCTGGATATGGTCAACAAGACCTGAAGGAGCCTGTACCTTGAGATTTCATTGTGTTCCTCAACCCACTCCAGCTACCTATTGTCTTCTGACTCCTTATGAGATCACTCAGATTCCTGCCCGAGCTACCATCCTCTCTATGAACTTGTTCCCAGTTGTCTCAATCAGCATCAGCTGTCCACTTGACACAGTCTAGAATCACCTTAAAAGGGTGTCTTAATTTTTACCAGATTGATCTTTGCATATGTCTATAAGGATTGTCTTGATTGTTTTAACTGAGGGGGTGTCACCCAGCCCATTTTAGGAGTGTCATTTCCTAGGCAAGAGGTCCTTGGCTATGTAAGAAAGCTAGCTACGAATGAGTTTGTGAGTAAGCTTAATGTTCTGTGCTTCAAGTTCCTACCCCAATTTTTTTTCAATGGTGGATTGTAACCTAGTAGTGTAAGCCAAATAAATCCCTTTGTTCCCTAGGTTGCCTTTGCTCAAAGTGCTTTATTCTGGCAACAGAAATGAAAGTAGGACCCTATCTTTCTTCTGGGAAGGGGTTCTCCCACACCTCTTCCCAGAACTCTAAACCTCTCTTATTATTTATGCCCCCTTTGGTATTTACCACTGTGTTTACTTAGCTTTCAATTATGAGGCAATTGTCTCATGAATACTTGTATTACTGCCTTGGTGACAACACAAATTAATGTACTATAGAAATCTGGCTGTAGCAAATAGTAAATGTACTGAATACACACTTAAGGTCAAAAATTACTGTGAGAACACAGAACAATGAGCCAACTCTACTAGTGAATGTATTACGAGTTCATGTAAGGCCTTTAAAAGGAGCCACAAAGAAGAAACAGCAGTTGTGTAAGTAAATATACATAAATAGCTACACAGGTGAGAGATCTATGGGAGTCTGGGTGAAATTGCAAACCCCTATTGATAGAAATGACATCAGAATGTGTTTTAAGGGATTTGCTTCAGCATATGCTTAATGTAAATCTATAGTAAGCTACCAAGCCCAATAATGCCTGACCTGAAGAAACCAAAATATGTTTTTTTTTTTATTTTTACAAAATATATTGGTTTCTTTGTAGTTTATTGGGGGAACTACAGCTAGAAAAATGCACATTAGTTGATGGAAAACTCTTCCTGAGAGAAAATGACAGAATTAAATCTATTATGAAACATGATTTATAATATTCTGGGAATGACTTCTTAAAGAAGAGCGTATAAGTTGAAATGCTTATACTCAGGGGGTGCCCCAGGATGATCTCTAAACTTTAAAGTAGCAGAGGAACAGAGACTTGCTTTAGATCTGTGTAAAAGTGCAAACCAGTACTCATGGTCAGAAGCCAAGGACCATCCTAAGTTTAGAAGGGGCTCTGAAGAAGGAGTTTTCAAGAGTGGCAAAAACAAAACAAAACAAAAACAAAAACAAATAAAAACCACTCAAAGTCAAATAATGGCTATAAGCTGACAGTGTGTTCTGCTCACGACAGCTTTAGAGATTTCCAGACAGCTCATCCAGATAGCTCAACTTTCACAGACCAAAGCCCAGTCTTTTATTTACATTCAGTCATTTACTCCAAGTCCTCTTTTGATTGTCCAACAAATTCAGCAGTCTATGACCCCAGCCCCTGATTCGTAGGAAAAACAAAAGAAAAAACAAACAAAACAGCAAGCACATCTTTTTTTTTTAACACTGCAAATGAATTCAAAGATCTGCTTGCCTTTGTAAAAACAGACAATAATTTAAGTGGGTCTTATCCCACCCTTTAATTACCATTCCCACTATACCTGGGCCTGCACCTAAACTCTCTCTTTCCCAGGCTGACCTTGAACTCCAGAATCTGCCACATTTGTAAGCATAAACAATAAACTTAGCTGGGTAGGATCTTGCCCTGGAATTACTCAGGAAATTTTTTTTCCTTAGTATCTTCTGACAATCTCTATCATAATATAGCTGCCTTTGTACTTTTAGGTTCGTGAAGTTCCTTATACAGTTCATATTGCATCCTTATGTTTTGTATAGTTGAGCAATTATATATTTTTGAACTCATGTATTCAGAGTTCTTTCCTACAGCCTTAAGGACTCTTCTGAAGGCCATAAAATTTACCATTTTTGCTAAGGACATAGATACACCTTGCCTCCTAGATTTGTTTGTTCTATCTCTGATTATCATGGAGTCTTTAACCTTGGCAGAGAGAACACCCACCAATAACCTGGGCAGATATAATATTTTTAATAATTCTGGCAAGGACATATTTTCCCAAAATAACACACACACACACACACACACACACACACACACACACACACATACACACACACAAGTATTACTTACAGCAACCATCAACATTCCTGGAGGCCCACATGCTATTGGATCTGTTTCAGGGACAGAAACCATGCCACACCTTTCCTTCCATGACTATGCAGGACTTAGAAGTCAGAAATCCAACAGGAAAGCAAATATCATGCCATTTAGAATTACCATTGAGAACGGTAGAGTTGTATAAGAATAAACTGTATGTCCTGTGAGGTAAAGGGTGCCCTGTTAACTCAGAGATCATATTCCATGTATAGATATGGCTCAGCCATATCTAAAAGGTCTGCCAAATGATCCAGAAGGTGCCTTTGGCTCTGAGATTCAGTGAATTTGTGATATTGAAGGCTGTCCTTCAGTGGCGACATAACAACCGAAACTGAGGAAATTCAAGAAATCATCAGATCCTAATACAAAAACTTATACTCCACAAAATTGGAAAATCTGGAGGAAATGGATGAATTCCTAGACAGATACAAGATCCTAAAGTTAAACCAGAACCAAGTAAACCATCTAAATAACCCTATAACACCTAAAGAAATAGAAGAAGTCATCAAAAGCCTCCCAACCAAAAAAGCCAAGGTCCAGACGGGTTCAGTGCAGAATTTTATCAGACATTTATTGGAGATATAACACCAATACTCTCCAAACTGATCCAAAAGATAGAATCAGATGGAATACTACCTAACTCATTTTTTGAGGCTACAATAACCCTCGTACCTAAATCAAACAAAGACCCTACAAGGAAAGAGAACTTCAGACCAATCTCACTTATGAACATTGATGCAAAAATACTCAACAATATTCTCGCAAACCGAATCCAAGAACACATCAAAATCATCTTTCATCATGACCAAGTAGGCTTCATCCCTGGGATGCAGGGATGGTTTAATATAAGGAAATCCATCAACATAATCCACCATATAAACAAACTCAAAGAACAAAATCACATGGTCATCTCACTAGATGCTGAGAAAGCATTTGACAAAATCCAACACCCCTTCATGTTAAAAGTCCTGGAAAGAACAGGAATCCAAGGTCCATACTTAAACATAATAAAAGCAATATACAGCAAACCAACAGCCAACATCAAACTTAACGGTAGGAAACTTGAAGCAATCCCACTAAAATCAGGGACTCAACAAGGCTGCCCACTCTCCCCCTACCTATTAAACATAGTACTGGAAGTCCTGGCTGGAGCAATTAGACAGCAAAAAAAGATCAAGGGGATACAAATCGGAAAGGAAGAGATAAAAACATCACTCTTTGCCGATGACATGATAGTGTACTTAAGTGACCCCAAAAATTCCACCAGAGAACTCCTACAGCTGATAAACAAGTTCAGCAAAGTGGCTGGATACAAAATTAACTCAAACAAATCAGTAGCCTTCCTATATTCAAAGGACAAACGTAGAGAAAGAAATTAGGGAAAAGGTACCCTTCACAATCGTCACAAAAACTATGAAATACCTTGGTGTTACTCAACTAAGCAAGTGAAGGACCTGTACGACAAGAACTTCAAACCTCTAAAGAAGGAAATTGAGGAGGATCTCAGAAAATGGAAAGATCTCCCATACTCATGGATTGGAAAGATCAACATCTTAAAAATGGCCATCCTACCAAAAGCAATCTACAGATTCAATGCAATCCCCATCAAAATTCCAACCCAGTTCTTCATGGAATTGGAAAGATCAATGCGTAATTTCATCTGGAATAACAAAAGACCTAGAATAGCAAAATCCATCCTCAACAACAAAAAAACATCTGCTGGAATCACTATCCCTGACCTCAAGCTATATTACAGGGCAATTGTGCTGAAAACTGCATGGTAGTGGTACAGAAATAGGCATGTGAATCAATGGAATAGAATAGAAGATCCAGAAATGAGTCCTCATGTATATGGTCACCTGATTTTTGACAAAGGAGCAGTAAACATTCAATGGAAAAAGGACAGCCTATTCAACAAATGGTGCTGATCCAACTGGCACTCAGCATGCAAAAGAATGAAAATAGACCCTTTCTTATCTCCTTGTACAAAGCTCAAGTGTAAGTGGATCAAAGATCTCCACATTAAACAAGATACACTGAAACTATTAGATGAGAAACTAGGGAAAACCTTAGAACACATAGGCACAGGAGAAAATTTCCTGAACAAAGCACCAATGGCTCAAGCTCTAAGGTCAAAGATTAACAAATGGGACTTAATGAGATTCCAAAGTTTCTGTAAGGCTAAGGACATTGTCAAGAAAACAAAATGGCAACCAACAGAATGGGAAAAGATCTTTACCAACTCCACATCAGATAGAGGCCTAATATCCAAGGTGTACAAAGAACTCAGAAAGCTACACGCCAGAGAAACAAATAACCCTATTAAAAAAAGATCACAGATGAAAAAAAATGGGGTACAGAGCTAAAGAAAATGTTCTCAGTTGAGGAACATCGAATGGCTGAGAAATATCTGAGGAAGTGCTCCACATCCTTAGCCATCAGGGAAATGCAAATCAAAACAACCCTGAGATTCCACCTCACACCAGTCAGATTGGCCAAGATCCAAAACTCAGATGACAGCAGATGCTGGTGAGGTTGCAGAGAAAGAGGAATACTTCTCCACTGTTGGTGGGGTTGCAAACTAATACAACCACTCTGGAAATCAGTCTGGTGATACCTCAGAAAATTGGATATAGTACTACCTGAAGACCCAGCTATTCCACTTCTGGGCATATACCCCAGAGACACTTTAGTACACAACAAAGATATATGCATTACAATGTTCATAGCAGCTCTATTTATAATAGCCAGAAGCTGGAAAGAACCCAGATGTCCTTCAGAGGATGAATGGATACAAAAATTGTGGTACATTTACAGAATGGAATACTACTCAGCCACCAGAAACAATGACTTAACCAAATTTTTAAGAAAATGGCTGCATCTAGAGAATATCATCCTGAGTGAGATAACCCAGTCACAAAAGAACAGACATAATATGCAGTCACTGATAGTGGGATGCTAACCCCAGAGGCTCACACTCCCCCAGAAACAAGTCACAGACTGTATGAAGTCCAAGAAATAAAGAAAACAGAACAAAACAAATAAAAATCTTTACACAACAAGAAAACTTTGACTATTTCCATGTTACATTTTGTTTTACATGTACTTTATGCTCATTGTAACTATTAAGTTTTCAATGCATACTATCAAACCTTTAAAAAAATCAAATACTGACTAAAATATATATTCATATAGTTTTATGTAAAAATTATCTTAAAATCTGAAAAAAAGTACTGACAAAAATGTATTGCATAATTTTATGCAAAAAATTTTTAAAATCTGTACATTTATTTTTGTTTTGTAAAATAAAGTTGTAAAATAAAAAAAAAGAAGGCTTTCCTTCCACTGTTGTATATGAACAGAGAGCTGATGAAACCATTCTGACATTTTTGTTTTTTAGATGATGATTAAAAGTCATTATGCTAAGAAAAAGAAACAGGAGAATTCATAAAGTCATTTTGAAGAGGTTTTTTTCATCTTGGTGTACATGTGTGCATGTGTTTGTGTGTGTGGGGGGGGGTCATGTATAAGAGAGAGAAACCAAGACACAGAGAGAAACAAAGGTTCAGAGGTTTGTGTTTATGTGTGTGTGCTCATGTATGTGTAGGCACACTAGAGCATGTGCATGTGGAGGTCAGAGGTCAACATTGAGCATCTGCTTGAACCAAAAATTTGGAAATTTCAGCATCAAAAAGACCAGAGTCCAACACCTAGATGGCTCATTTAGGAGGCAAGGATTGTGAATATGATTCTGCCTGTGCCAGTGAATATGGTCACATGTTGTCACACAGAAATGCTGTCTCTTTTTCTAGAGCACAGTTTTTCTTCCCTCTTCCTGCCTTTGAGCAATCAGATCTACTTTTAGAATTACAGTAGGAGGACATTTGACCCTTCCTGGGGTAGGAGGAAAGTTTGGATTAATGGCTGGCTTTGTCCCTTTGAGGCTTTGTCAGATTTGATCCCTCCTTTGGAAAGAAGGGAAAATTGAAGTGGCAGTCTCACCTAGGGAGGGACAGTCATAACAGGAAGAGCCTGACTTAACAACACCCAGCATGAGACAGAGAATCTGAAGACTTGAACTCTGACCCCTGCTTCTCTGTGTCTAGATCTATAAATTAGGCACCCTTCTCTCCCAAAATGAGGATCCTGTGCTCTGAAAAGAGCACACAGGTGGGGAGAGGTTTGAAAACAATCTGTCTTCCAAAGCAAGAGGCCGGGGTTCTCGAATCTGCTGTCCCCTCCCCTCACTTGCAGTTTCAACCAGCAGACTTTCTTCTCGACAAAATCAGCTGGGTTTTCCAGCATGTTTAGGTCAAACATTGTTAATGGTTTTCTTACTTTGCTTTCTGTGTGTACAGATTACCTGAATGTCACAGCTGTTCACTTGTTCAAGGAGAGATGGGACAGCAACAAGATTGATCACCACACAGACAAATACGACAACAATAAGTTGATTGTCCGCAGAGGGCAGACTTTCTACATCCAGATTGACTTCAATCGTCCATATGACCCCAGGAGGGATCTCTTCAGAGTTGAATATGTCATTGGTGAGTGCTACCTGCCTTAGCCATGACCCTAGGGGTCACTAGGGGTCATGCAGCAGGGAGAGGTGGGCACTGGCTCAATTGTATTCTTTCCTAGAGCTGTATTTAAGGCTGGTTGGAGCAGTGGTTAAACTGGCCAAACACCAATCATTTGAAAGTCTAGCATAGAAGCACGTTTAGTGAAAAAAAAAATTTAACTGGCTGTTCTGCTTTTCTCAAATGATTTTGGCATCTTATAGTTGTGACTTGACTTTAGAGTGATTTGGTTGGGAGCATTTGCAGTCTTCAACATCTGATCTCCACATGTGGAACCTCAAAGTGAGCTCTGCATGAACGCAGTCTCTGACAGTCCTTGAGAAGAGCCTGCAGCAGGGAAACCCACTGACCACTTTGTACCCTACTCTTGACAACTGACAGTGTCCATTTCCAGGATCTTAGATAGTACCCTTCAGCTTTGTTTGTTTCATTGATTCTCAATTTAATTTGGTCTTGTTTCCCTTTTACAAAGTCACGATTATGTGGTATGTCTTAATAGACATTCCTTGGGAGTTTATGGACACTGAAGAAATACAGGCATGTAAAGCAAGAGTGGCTTGAAGTAAGGAAAGAGAGGAGAAGCCGGGCGATCATATTGTTAGCAGCTGGAATAAACACACTGATTGATCATCAGCTGGCCTTTTTAGAAAGAGATCAGGTTTGCTCCTCAAACAGCAGCCTAAGAGAGTCTAAAGCTTCCGTTACAATCAGAAATAAGACAAAAATGTCTGCTGTCACTGTTTGTTTACTAAACATCCCAAAGGAAGCATTGTATAGTTTTCAGAAAGAAACCATTCAAGAGGGGTATCTTCTATAAACAATGGGGAATAAGAAGTAAAGCTTTATAATTTTGATGCTGTTGTAGACATACATTTAGAAAACAGAACAAGGTCAAAAGAAGGAAGGGCACAGTACTAAAACTTCTTCAGCTGGCGAGACAGAGATGAATACTTGAAACCCACACCCTTTACTAAGCATTACGTACTGAGAAATAAGGACTGTTTCCTTCATGATAGTAACTGCAATGTTGGAAGGTCAAACTAAATCCAAAAAATATATGACACAAATCTGTTTATGTGACATAAATACCACGAGAAATCAGTGAAGAGGCCAAACATATCCTTAAATTTCAGTATGCTCCCAATAGTCTTCCAAGATGTTAATCAAAAGTTGTAGCATCTCAACTAAACTAAAACATGAGTTTTGTGTCCGACTATGTAACTTGGTAATGAATTATGGGCTTTGGACTGCTATGCTATGAAGAGACATTTTGTTTGATTTGGCGTTTTCAGATAGGTTCATACTATGTAGTTGTACTAAGGCTTACTTGGGCTTCTCTTGGGATAAGCAAGTGTGAAGGAACGCAGGAGTCAGTGATGAGCAAAGGGAAGAATTAAATAACAAGGTCACAGAGACTCAGTGCACTCCAAGCTGTGTAGCTGGACTAGCATTTGTAGAGTTGTCCCATTGCAAGGAAGGGTGTGAGGCCTTCTTCCTTATGCATGGCTGCTCCTTGGTTCTTGATTGCCCACAGGGAATAGCTGTGATCTTAACACAGTAAGTTTCCTGTGTGGGTTAGCTATGGAGAGCTGTGAGCCACTGCACCCCATAGAAACAGAAAGTCTGGGCAATATACCACACTATCTACCACACTGAGAATTAAAGTCTTCAAACAAGCAAAAACAAACAAAAGAGAAACAGTATTGATTTTATTTATTCAGTATAAAAGGAGAAAATACTTGCTAGCTCATCCTGCTTTTAAGATTAAAACCTATATATAATCAAACTAACATGTATTTGAAACCCTGCTTAGCTTTTTCTATTTTTTTAGCATTAAATGCTGTTCCATTGTAACCCTTATGAGAATCATTACATTAGTGTAATTTCTGATTCCAAATTTACCATCAATATAAGAAAAAGAAAGCAAAAGAATTCAAATTTCTACTGTTTAGTAGTTGAGAAATCACCTACAGGTAAAGGAGACAAATAAAGAACCAGGGATGGGGGATTTGTCTTCTGTTCTTTTATTCTAACTCCTGCCATTTGAAATGTCACAGGGCCATTGCAGCAATAGCGCTAAGACTAGGATGGGCTGGAATTTCTCCAGCCCTTATCATTTTTCATCTGGAAGGAGAGAATCTCTTCTTTTAGAAGGCTTAGGGGCTGGTGAGAAGGCTCAGCAGGCAAAGGCACTTGTTGCCAAGTCTGATGAGCTGAGTTGGATATTCAGACTTCCCATAGAGGAAGGAGATATGGGCTCTCACATGTGGCCCCACCCACTCAAGACTGCATATGAAAATGCTTACTTTTTTTTTAAATGACGAAGGCTGAAGAAATGGCTCGGAATGCTGCTCTTGGTTCAACTCCAGCTCCCCTCTCCATAGATTCACGACCACTTGTAACTGCAGGTCCAGGGAATCTGACAGCCTCTTCCAGCCTCTACATCCACCTGCACTCATGTGCACAGGCACATACAAGTGTACATAGTTAAAACTAATATTAATTTTTCAAAAATAGAGAGTTAGGCACTATTAAATACATCATCCATATTAGTTGAAGTATTCCTTTTAAAGAGTATATTTACTAGTTGTAGAATGTCATTACTATGTTAAAATTACACACACACACACACACACACACTTTGCTTCCAGTACACAGTTAATACTTTTTGTTATTGTTTCCTTCTGCTTCTGTCTACAGTGGAACAGGTTAACTCTAGGGAATGTCCCTTTGTTGCTGTTGTCAGAACCTAGCTCATAGTTTTATTTAGGAGTTATTCTGCTTTCTAACTAGTTTCCTTTCTTCTTTCCTTCCTCTCATCCTTCCTTCTCATCTCTCTTCCATCTCATCCTCCTTTTATTCTTCCTGTCTTCCCTATTTAAGTACACAGTCAATATTTAAGTGATTCCTTTAAAAAATATTTAAACAAGATGGTCCCAGATTAACCTATGTGCATTGGGTTTTCCAAGGAGGTGTCGGAACACAGGAGTTGAGGCATTTCCTCTGCCAGGGTTTTGTAAGCTTGTATTTGACAACTGCATTCATTAGTTGTATGCAGGCACAGCCAGATACAGCATTAGGTGGGAGGTGTTAGGAATTTGAAGAGGTGGGTGTGGCTTTCTCTTTTTTACCTCAGCCTGCAGCAATGATAAATCATGAAAGCTGGAACGGGGCGTTAATTGTGACTTTGCTAACCTGTGGCTGCAGCTAGGACTTGAGAGCAGCTGATGGTGTTAATTTGCTGTTAACTTTAACATACCTCCTTCTTCATATCTAGTTGAGAAAGAAAAACACATACTTTTAAAAATCACTACTATTATTAACACACATCAATTGTGCAAGCTAATAGGTTCTGCTGTGATAGTGCCACACATGCACATACTGTGACAGTCTCCTCTGTTAGTTCTTACTCTTCCCTCAGCTCCTTACCACCCTACTTTCAAGCCATCTTTCCTTTCTTTCTCTTCAGTTTTTCTTTCTTTCTTTCTTTCTTTCTTTCTTTCTTTCTTTCTTTCTTTCTTTTGTTTCCATATAGAGAAACAACATGGCACTCCTCTTGCTGTTCATAACTTATTTTTTAACATGGTGTCCTTTATCCCCATGGGTTTTCCTGCATGTTATCTGACTCCATGTATCTTTAGAGCTGAAAAATAAACACACACACACACACACACACACACACACACACACAGAGAGAGAGAGAGAGAGAGAGAGAGAGAGAGAGAGAGAGAGAGAGAGAGAGTGTTTTAAGTCAAGTCTTGGTCTAATTTCATACCTTGGCCATAGTAAATAGCATTGTAGAACATGTGGACATACAACGTTTCCTATGATTCCCTGGTTGGATTCCTTCTGGTATGTTCCTGGGAGCTAGATCTCAAATCTAATCTAGTTTTAATACTTTGTAGAACCTGCCAAAACTTTCTGCATGGGCTGTATTAATTTGTACCCACCAATAACTGGGCATTCCTTTCTTTACATCCTGTCTAGTATCTGCTTTTTTTTTTTTTTTTTTTTTTTGGTTTTGTTTTGGTGATAACTACTTGTGCTGACATGCCAAAATTACTCCAAGGCAACTTCTGACACAGGAGATGGCATTTACACAGCCTTCTGTAGTAATGCTCTGATCCACAAGCAACGTCTTCCTCCTGGGCTCAATCACAGGGTCTTACACAGTTGAGGCTAGGACTCCAGAGCCTCTCAGCCTTTCCCTCAGTCTCATCATGCCCCCTGCAGCTCCATGTTTCTTAGTTCTGTTACAGCTGAAAGAAAAGTGGGAGGGAAGACACTAGCAAAACCAGAGCCTCTTACCAGGAAAAAAAAAAACATTTTCTAGAAGCTTCCAAGAAAGCATTTGTGCCTTGCTTGCTCCTTTCTGGGAGGGTGAACCTGTAAAGAATTCTTTTCCTGGTTATATCAGTCACACTTACATGGCTGCCACCTGAACACCCAGAAAGATGCAGAGGGGGAGGGGTAGTTGTCTTCTGACACATGATTCAGAGATTTTATTCAGGTCCATTGTCTCTGCTGACTTTGAGCCCTTGATAGAACAGAATGCATGGAGGAGGTAGCAACTCTGTTTACCTATTCTAAATAGCAAGCAGAGACAATATAGGGACTGAGGACCTGGTATTACTTTTGAAGGTATATCCCTATTTGATGTTCTACCCTGTACAACTAGAACTAACCCCCTCAACTTTCCAGAACCTCCCAAAATAGCACCACCACTGGGAGACCAAGTAATCAATACATGAGCCTGTAGGGGCATTGCGGATTCAAGCCATAACACCAGGTGTCTTCAGAGGAGGGTCATGGGAAGGCTAAGAATGGGTATAATGTAGGCTGGATTCTCCTCCATCTCTGCCATCCTCTGAACACAGAAGGGCCGCCCTCCATGACAGCACCACTAAGGTAAATCATTTGTGATTGTAGCCAAGCATTTTCAGGCTAGACGTTTCTAAGGTTCCAATGCCTCTTGTCTCTTGGGTAGCATTTATAAAGAGTCAGCAGGGTATTAGGTTCTAAGATGGGCATGACATAAGATATCTCATTCATGATGATTTGCTCCTGCACACATCATGTGGGTATAAAGCATCAAAACCAGAGAAGAGATGCTCAGGGGACAAAGAATGAGAGCCCAGATGAGGGCAGCAATTGCAGAAACAAAGAAGTTTATGTCTGTGATTCGAGAAATATTGAGGAAGCAAAGCAAAGAAGGCTAGTGCAAGGTAAGAGAAAGGATGAGTCAAGTGTATCTCTGGTGTTTTCACTGTGATAATGGAGAAGCAGGAGGGAAACATGGGAAGTAGGAGTGATGACAATGGCAGTGCTTCCCATTGGTGACTCACTGGCATGAGGTACCTCAGCACAGGCTATTGTGTATTTCCTGTGTACTTCTTCCTTTCTGAAATTTGCACTATGGTCACCACTTTCCAGATGACATCAAGATCGAAATGATTAAACAAACATGCCCGGATAGATCCAAACAGTATGGAGGTTGCTCTTTGTTGTTTTTGAGTGACTTTCATGACTACAAGTTCAAAGACAGTCTGAATGTTGAGTGTAAGAGTGGTGTTTGGGTTGGATGGAATGAAATTTGGATAGCATACACATCTAGATAGACAAGTTCATTCATCAAAAGTCAACCGTGAGCAGGGGACAGGGACTCAACTATTGGAAGGAAACAGTTTTAAAGAAAGATGCCAGAAACTGTAGTCTTTGAGGTGGAAGCAAAGACCAAATAATCTGAGAAATAGGAGGAAATCAGGGTTGCACTGAGAGAGTTAAGTACCTTAAAAAGCAATAGTGACCAATGTTAGACTTTTCTACTGGACTCACCAATTAGGGAGACATTGGTCACTTGAATGAAAGAAGTGACTGTAATGATCTGAAATTAACTGAGGTGTGAGGGAATAGATGGGTCAAAAGTAGGAAAGTAAAGTCTGAATGGTAACTAGAGACACGAGCTAGAGGGAGGGAGTTTTGGATTGGTATTTGTTTCAGGATAAGGACGAGTTTTAATGCATTAGACAGAGGGGGAGGAGTCAGGGAAAAGACCCAAGAAGTTAGAGAAGCTTTGGGTTCCTGCAAAAGAAGCATAGACCATTGGCATGAATGAGAGATGAGTAGAGCACAGAATCTTTTGTGCTCACAGGATGCAGGAATAGTTAGGTAGAGTGTGGTTGCTTTATGTAAGTATATAAGGTTGCCTGGCACTGTTCTCATGACTCCAAGTTAGTCAAAGCCTTTGGAGGTGAATGGGCACTGCTGGGGCTTAGGGACACAAGTGATATTTCTCATATTTTTGTGCAAGTGCATTTTACATTATTAAAATGAAACATCCAAGGTTAGGTGCATTGTAAGAACAAAAAGAGAGAGTTGTTTGAATGTCTACCATCAGGTTGATTGGTCTGCCTCTGGTGAGGGAGCCATTCACTGTATCTCATCATTGGAGAATGGCATCATGGAGGGAAGCATATGCAAGAGGAAGAGGCCTCCTGCGAAGAAAGCTAGAGACTGGCAAGGATCAGACTCGTCAGTTCACCCTTCCAAGACCAAGTCCTCAAGAACCTAATCTCCTGGCACTAAGCATTTTGCAATGGTTCCACCTCATCCTGACACCATCACACTAGGATTAAGCTTCCAGAACATTCTTTGGGGAACACATTAACACCTTATTCAAACTATTAAAGTCGGAAAGCCAACTCTTTTAGTGTTTCCTTTTCTTAAAATCATTCAGAAATTCCAGATAAAATTATCACACTGATGTGCGCTTTTCACACATATAACATGGTTTCCCTGCAGAGAAATTTCCTGTCCCAAATCTCATAGAGGCCATGAGTCACAGGCCATGTTGTGTCTACACTTTATGCTTCATTTCCTGAGAGGGGGCTATTTCAGCATCTCGGAGGAGCACTTCCAATGGGATGTCATTTCAAATCTTTACCCCTGTGGGTTTCTGCACTGACAACCGGAGTGCTTTTTTTTCTAAGCATCTGTGTGAAGCATCAAATAATGGCATCTGAGAAAGTAGGACAGTGCTTGCCAGCCTGCCTTCCCTGTGGACAACTGTCACGAGATGCTTCCTGGGAGAAGAAAAGAGTTCTGTGGTCAAATGCTTTTGTCTCTTGCTGTGGTTTGTGCCTCTTCAGTCACCAAGCACATCTGCATGTTAGAGGCTTCACATAGGCATGCACTCAGAACACAAGCCTAGTTTAGTGGAGTATTTACTGGAATTGTTTTGCTACAAATGCTACCCTAGTATGTTTTTATTGTTATAGTACCCTTAAATAAAATGCAGACCTCATCCCTGGGAGTTCGAGTATCCAGCTGACTATTATCTTCGTTCCACAGAGCACTGAGCAGGGAGGGTGGAAGTTGCAACTCGAATGGATCTGGAGTTTGCAGATAGAACTTAATAGAATATCCCTCTTTCAGTATGACAATTTAAGATTTGTGTGACCATTACAATAAATGTTGAGTTAGCATTCATATTCAGCAATTTTCTTTTCAAAAATGATTTTTCAATATCCTCTTTATAGTCATATCTTTATCATCCACTTTTTTTCTCTTACAACTTTATTTTAAAAAAACAGAGATACATGTACAGATTTTTAAAGGCATTTTGGCATAAAACTATATGAATATATTTTGTCAGTACTCAATTCTTTTAGAAGTTTCATATTATGCATTGAAATCTTACTAGTTACCATAAGCATGAAGCACATGTAAAACAAAATGTAACATTTCTGTTCTGCTTCTTTTGTTGCAATGCTCATGTTTTTACTCCTTTGGTATATGCTTAGTAAACACTTACTGAACACTCAGCATGAGAAAGCACCAGACTGGGATCATATCAGAAAGCGATCCTCTGTCTTCACAGGGAATGTGGTCATGGCCAACATTCTGAGTGGTAAGATGCTCACTCTACCTTTGGGGAGGAGGAAGCCTGTGATCAGGGGGACCATGTGAGAAGTAGGATGCTCACTTCCTGCCTCCAAGGGGCAGACCCAGTGTCAGCAGGACAGCCTGAGAAACAGAGGTGGAGTTCAGTGCCAGCTTCTTGGGGAAGCTGTTTAGAGTTATTTTGAAGACAGTGCCTTGCTGAGCACAACTCGGAGTCCCCCAGGAAGAGCATTTGAAGATGGGTCTGAAGTGGGTGGTAGCAGCTATTCTGGGACACAGGGTGGGAAGGTCAGTGGAGCAAGGAAACTGGAACAGATAAGTTGTTTTGTGCCACTTGTTAAGAAGTTTTCATTCCGTTCTATAAATAACCAGAAGCCTTTGTAGAAAGAGTTTTAAGTAAACCATTAAGGAAGCCAAAAGCAATGGCTGAAGCAGGAGGATTGCTGCAAGTTTGAGGCCAGCTTGGTCTAGTATAGGACCAATTCTAAAGAAAAAAAAAAGATGCTGGTTTCCACAAAGACTTGGGTGCTGGACTGATGAGGGAAGGGAGGAGTTTCAGACACAGAAAGGCTGGCATCACATGGGATGTTTTCACTCTGATGGAGGCCCCCACTACAAACCTCGGAAGAATCCAGGTGTTTGTTTTATGTTGGAATTGAAGAGGACAGTTTACTGTATACAGCTGAATAAAGAGGTGAGTTTAACTAATCCTGGCAGGAGATCACTATGGGGAGGCCAAGGCAGAGAGGTCAAAGCAGTAGGGCAAACTTGGACCTGGACTACAACATCCAAACTTCCAGAGAAAGTACCCTCCCTTTTCTTTATAAGTTAATTCTCTAAGATGTTTTGTTGCGCGGGGGGGGGGGGGGAGTATGAATCTAACTAAGCCAACTGATTAAGGATTAAAGAACATAATTTACATGGGAATGGCCTTTCATGTTAACATCAAACTGGAAATTAGGAAACTGGCACCAGAAAGGACAATAATAACTGGCACTGAAATCTGGGGGTGAGGTTCACAGGGATCCAGTAACTTATCTGAGGAAATAAGCCAATGATTTCTATAGACACTTCTCAGAAAAAATGGGAATGGCCAGCAGACATGTGAAATATGTTCTTTATTTATAGTTACCAACACAATGTGATTTAAAAACACAGTCTTATCTGTCACCTGCTAGAATGTCGATTATGAAAAAGTTGACCAGTGACTAGTGCTGGTAAGGATACTGAGAGAAAGGAATTCTAGTATATTGTTGGTTGAGATGTAGATTTTTTTTTCTCTTTTTAACATTCTTCTTATTTTTATTTGTTCATTTTACATTCTACTACTGCCTCCACTCCTGGTCACCCACTCCCATTGTTTCTCCCATCCCTCTCCTCCTCTGAGAGGGTGGGGGACCCCCCTGGGTATTCCCCCATCTGCCCCCTGCATATCAAATTTCTGCAGGTCTAGGCACACCTTCTTCCACTGAGGCCAGACAAGGCAGCTCAGCTAGAAGATAATATTTTATTGACAGGCAACAGTTTTTGGAATACCCACCACTTTAGTTGTTTGGGACCCATATGAAGACCAAGCTGCTCATCTGCTACATACATGTGGGGTGGGCGTGAGGTGCCTAGGTCCAGCCAGCATATGGTCTTTGGTTGGTGTTTCAGTCTCTAAGAACCACAAGGGTCAAAGTTAGTTGACTCTATTGG
Organism: Micromys minutus; assembly: GCF_963924665.1. Classification (NCBI taxonomy): domain Eukaryota; kingdom Metazoa; phylum Chordata; class Mammalia; order Rodentia; family Muridae; genus Micromys; species Micromys minutus. The sequence continues at coordinate 116,123,252 of NC_137969.1, forward strand.
TCTTCCTGTGGAGTTCCTATTCCCTTGAGGGCCCACAGTCCTTCCCCCAACTCTTCCATAAAAGTCATCAAGCTGATCCACTGTTTGGCTGCGAGTCTCTGCATCCATCTGACTCAGCTGCTGGGTGGAGCCTCTCAGAAGTCAGCCATACTAGACTCTTATCTGCAAGTACAACAGAATATCATTAATAGTGTCAGGTATTAGTGCTTGCACATGGGTTGGTCTGGTTATTGGTTGGCCATTCCCTCTGGTTGGAATGTAAATTAATAGGCCACTGTGGAAAACAGTATGGTCATTTCTCACAAAAATAAAACCATACTCATATGATCCCTGGACTCAAATTCTAGATGTTTATCCACAGGATAAAATAAATATGCTAAAGTGAAATGTGCAATCACCTGTACATTTTAACAATATTCATGATTGCTAAGATATGGAAACCACCTAAATGCTCATCAATAAACAAGGGACATGTATACAATGAAATACTGTTAAGTTCTGTCCCTTGCAACAACATGGGTAAAACTGGAGGACATTATTCTAAGTGAGATAATCCTATCACAGAAAAACAATTTTTCCCATTTACAGCTTGAACTTTTATTCGAAATTTTTATTTTTAGTTATGTGCATGTATGTGTGGGGGTAGACAAAGAGGCCAGAAAAGACCATTGGAATTCCTGGAGCTGGAATTACCACTGACTGTGAGTCTTCCATGTCAGCATAGGTGGTAGGAGCCAAACTCAAGTCTTTTGCAAGAGTAGCAAATACACTTAACCACTGGGCTGTCTCTCCAGTCCTACTTGTTAAACAGTAAAATGTCAGTTTCATAGAAACCAAAAGTGAATGGGTTCTTAGTAGAGGCAAGAGTAGGAAGACGAGTAAAGAGATGTTGATCAGAGAGGACACAATTTCTGTCACCTAAGAGAAAGGATATAGTGACCAGCTGCATTTCATAGTAGACCCCAGCCAATAACTTGCATGTTTCAAAAATGCTCAAAAACATAGATTATGGACATTTTCACCACAAGGAGTACAAATTGGCAAAGTGGCGACTATGTTAGTTAGCTAGATTAAATTTGCTTATGACACAAAGGTATATCAAAATGTCACACCGTGTCCTTACAAAGTCTATTTATTAATTCAAAGGAAATTCTCCCATGAAGAAGAAAATATTTTCCAAAGGCAAACACAAACTACTGCTGTCCTGTATTTTCTTTCTGGGGGGCAAAGATAGAAGCCCCGAGTCTCTAAACAGAAATACCCAGTATCCACACAGTGTTCATTCTGATGGCTTAATTAATCCAAGTAGGGGCCCTAACAACCCACAGAGCAACTTCTTCCTGGAATAACTTGTCTACAGTTCCAGCTTGAGAGAAGGAAGCCTCAGTTGAGAAAATGCCTCCATGAGATCAAGCTGTATGGCACTTTCTCAACTAGTGAGCAGTGGGGGAGGGGCGGATGGGCGGTGCCATCCCTGGAATGGGAATCCTTGGTTTTATGAGAAGCAGGCTAAACAAGCCATGGGAGGAGAGCAGCACCCCTCTATAGCCTCTGCATCATCTCTTGACTCCAGAATCCCTCCCTGTTTGAGTTCCTATCTTGACATTCTTTGGTGATGAACACCAATATGGAAGTGCAAGCCAAATGAACTCTTTCCTCTCAGAATTTGCTTTTGGATCATGCTGCTACATCTCAGCAATTAAAACCCTAACTAAGACAACCAGCATTCACATCTTGGTATCTAAGTCCCTATTGCACGGCTTCTCATCTGCCTTAAGAAGAGCTAGAAATCATTATCCATGCCTTTGGCTAACTCACCTCTTTCACTATCTAGGACTGCTTTCTGGTCTTTCCACCCTCTTCTGTAATGAGTAATGCTCCATCTGATCTTTCTCTGTCTATTTCTTGTTAATACCCTTATATGCATGTATACACACACACACACACACACACACACACACACACACACACAGTAGGCATACATGTCTATGACTTTCAGCCAATAAACACACGTTTCTAAGCAATGTTAAGGTCCCAGGGTATCAGAGTCACCAGTGAGTTTTATATCCCATATTTGGTATGTATAGCACTTGCAGGAAAGGACTGTGGGGGTTAGAATGAAATTTCACCTGTACCTCTCACCACCCCTCTTATTTTTCCCCTCTCCTCTCTAGTCCTCTAATCTGACTTCACCCTTGCTCTTCTCTCCATCTCTAAGCTTGAGTCATACTGGGATCTTCTGTGCTCATGAATTAATAAGCTTGGCTCATTAGTACCACAGAATTGAAACTGTAGTTGGTTAGAAAGTTGTAATCTGAACTGAGGTGTGATGTGGCGCGGGCACCACTGGATGTTTCCTACAATTTTAAGGAGTCTTGACAATATGAAGTGAGGGCTAAGAAAAGTGGGAAAAGATACCTAATGAAAACTAATGTGCCAACCATCACACCTTGGTCTTACAGCTCCCATCTGAAAAGAAGTGTCATGTAAGTGGCTAGAAAACTCACTAGAGAAAGGTACTAAGTAGACTAATTATTCTTCACCCTTGCCCTCTGGTTCCTCCCTGAGTGTGCTGCAAGGACTGATGGGGGATAACCTGAAGCTCTTTCAACTGTTTAGTGATAGTTGCTTGCTAATAAAATGACCCAATTACCAGCTTTATTCTGTATATTGCAAGGGCATAGGCAGCTGCATTTCCATGGTGTTTCTTACAGGAGAATAACTCACATAAAGTGCCACTACAGTAGGAGCCAGCCTGGCTGCCAGAGATGAGCTATAAATCATTGGGCATGTCTTTGGCTACCCTCAGCTCTCAAGATCTCATCCTTCTTTCTTGTCACTTCTCTTTCTGTATGGGGTCACTCTCCATCTCTGTCCCCCCACTCTTTTCTGTTCTCACGCTCACACATGTAGACATGTGTGTGTGTGCCAGGAATAAATGATTATGAATTTATTCACTGACTCAGGGAGGAACAAGTCGCTGCATGATGAGAGATTGAACTGTTCTGTGTTCAAAAAGATTGCTTTATTCTTCCAGGAATCCAGGATCAGGACTCTGGACCTGCTTCCCTGACTAAGGCTAACCATTCTCTTGGCCATGTCTCTTCCATTTTCCACACTAAAGGTTAAACTCTGGGCTTTGTGTGAGTTCCACCCCCAGCCCATGATTGGCCTTTTGTAAGTTTCTTAGCTGAACTACAGGAGAGCTTGTGGGGTTTCTTTAGTCTCACAATTTACTTCCCTTCCATTGTTGTTTACCAGCCTTTATAAGATCACATCTAACATATAGTTCAGTTTATTTGTGTGGCACAGGCATGAAGTCCTATGGTGTTTAGCATCCTGACATCTCATAGTGTGTAGGTATGTATAACAGAAGTTTAGCAATCCATGCTATCTTTATTTATCTTGATTGAAATTAATTTACCTTTAACTGAGAGGTAAGGATTGTACATTTTTCTAGGGGTTGGGGTAATGTTTGGGTACATCTACACATTGTTGAATATCAGCTTCACACACAGATAATCTAGCTTTTCAAACTCATTTCTTTGTGATGATAATATTTAAAACTACTCTTTGACCAATTTCATTTTCATAATACATTGACATTGGCTAATACCATCCAAAGTATTCCACCTATCTATCTGCATCTTTGTCCTTATTATTCAGTTTCCATACCTCTCCTTTTTCTACCCCTCCTTAGACGCCTTAGTATTATATGCTACTTCTGTGAGCTTAGCTTTGTCTATTCTACCTGAGTGACCTCATATCTTATCCGTATTTCTATAACTGAATAATTTATTTAAAATTGTGAATCTAAGCCCACTGGTGTTTTTGGAAATGCCAGAGTTTCACTGTTTCATCACTAAATAGTATTCCATTGTATATGTGAATTATTTTAATTTTTTCTTTCACCAGCAGTGTTATGAATGGTGCAAATGGTTTTTGGTGCAAATGGTTGTGCACACTGATCTCAAGTCCTTGAGTTCACACTGGTTTTCTAAACATGTCTTTAGACCAACGGTTCTCAACTTGCAGTTCATTCCAACCCTTGGGTGGAATGACTCTTCTACAGGGGCTACCATCTGAAAACACAGATATTTACATTATGATTCATAACGGTAGTACATTTACAGTTATGAAGTATCAACACAAATAATTTTATGGTTGGGGTCACCACAACATGAGGAACTGTTTAGGGTCACAGCATTAGGAAGGTTGAGAACTACTGCTTTAAAGTCAATTCTAGCTAGAGTAATAGGAATCCTTGAAACAGTTACTCAGCAGTTAATGGGCTGGCAGTCTGGCAGGAGACTGAAGGCAAGAGCTGAGGAGTAAAGTCTCAGACAAGGCAGGTAGGTCTAGAGAAGGAAGTTGAGGAGCTGGGAGCATTTTCTTTGAGAGAGAGCCATGACTGAACTCTAGGTGTGAAGGGATTTTTTTCTGAAAGCCAAAGCACTTGTTCTCCAATGCTCACCAGTTTCTAATAGAAACAGATTCCTTCATGGACTAAATCTCCTTTCTATATTCACCACTTAGGCACCACTCTCTCTCCAAGCACAGAGATGGGGGTCAATTCTGAACAGCCTTCAAGAATGAAGTCTCCACAATTGAGCTAGTCTGCTGTTGTTACTTGATTGGTAACTTACTTTCTGATTCTTGGTAATGGGCTGGGACATCTGAATCCTCCACACAACACATTATTATCCTCCCCAAACATCCATTTCATTGTGTTAGAGTCTAAAGCAAACCTAGAAAAATTCTTTTATTAAATGATCAGAATCGTATTAACATGATCAAATTCAATTAAGTCACCATTAGTTTCCAAGAACATTTCAAATCAGCTCAATAAAATGTGCAGACCTTTGTGGAGACAGGAGATAAAGAGATTTTACTAGGACCTGTTTCTTCTACAGACTCACCAAAGTGCCTGTGGGAAGGATCTAGAAATGAGAGATAGACAGCCCATCTAGAAATATCATAATTTCATGCTTGGTGCTGTAAAAGAAAACATATTTTCAAAATCGAGTTTTCTGGAGAAGATATGTAAAATGATAATGAGTTATAATAAAATCAAGTACTTAATCTCAAGCATTCATTTAAATGGAAATTGGAAATTATGTTCATGAGTCTTAACTTTAGTAGCTGTTGTCATATGCCTAGTCTCTGTTCAGGTAGGGATTCAGCTATGTATTTGACGAAACAGAAAGTGCTCCGAGAAGAGCAGGCTGGGTTCATCCATTGTGACTATGCTTCTGGATGGAGATGTATCGACAGCAGCTTCAATTCAAAGAGAATGCCCTGTGATGGTAGCTAGTCCTTTTGATCATACGTTTACTCAAACTGGCTCTTTCAGATGACTGGCTGTTGCTTTGGAGAGAGCAGCATCCTAAAAACCTAAGACCTACATGAGGAAATACGGAGAGACAGAGTGAAAAGTGTAGAGATCTGGCACAAAGAGCAGAAAGGATTGGGTACCATGAGTCAGTTTGGCTAGAATGATGATGCTGACAGTTGAGGCTGTAGTCAAGGCAGAAGAGAGGAGTTGAAAGAGGAGAGTATCCAGAGTCAACTGTCTGATGAATCACTAGGATTGGCCACTCCGATAAGCATGTTTCTATAAATACTTTAATACCTATAGTTGCTTATGGGTAAAGGTGATGTTACCACATTTTGTGAAATAACAACATAATACTTGTTTTATTAAAAAATTATATATACTATACAAAATTATAATAGCTTTCTTTTTCCTACTTACTTTGCATATCTAGAAATTGTCTGCACCCAATGAGGGTCTGACAGAACTGAGCGGGTCAGAATCCAAGACATAAAGAGAGAGATTCTAGGATGGGTGTGGCAAATGCTGGCTTATAAAATAATTAAAATAATTGTCCCAGGATATATGAGTTTGGAATCAGAGAAAATGTTATGAGAAAATTATGAGAAATCTACAGGAATGTGGCAGGGGATTGGTGTGAGGCAAGAGAGAATCTTACGATAGTGAACAATGTGGGCACATTTCAAAATTGTAAAGAAACTCCATTTCTATGAGAGAAAACATCAGGAGCCATTGGTTGGCCTTAGAATTCCATGGTAGCTGCATTCATCAGAGGTCAGGTAAAGCTGAGATGCTCGTTCAAGATTAAAACAGAGAGGGAGAAAAAAATCTGCCTAGAAGGACTGGCATTCTGAGCATTCGGAATGGAGCTAGGAAACAAATCCACCAACCAATGGACACAAAATATGCATCCTTTCCCACCTCTTCACTGTAGAGACAAGAGGGCTGAGCTCCTGTCAGTTCTGCCTTCTGCTAATAGACAGAGAAGCCTTTCTCTACACCTGTCTGAGATACTCGGGGTATGCAGGTTGCTATAGATACTCAAGATTCTGGGTGGAGCTAGTAGAAAACTTAAAAGATAACCTACAGGAAAAATGTGCTTCACTAGTAGGAACTACCAGAAACGAAGCAACAAGGGGATAAATGGGCCCAGTCACTATAGGTATAGTCCAGCTACAGGAGGCTATGCAATGGCATATAGATATCTAGAGATCTAGACATATTATTGTTCTAGCCTCTAAATCAGTGGTCTTCAACCTTCCTAATGCTGTGAAAGTTTTTCATGTTATGGTGACCCCAGTGATAAAATAATTTCATTGTTAATTTATAATTACCATTTTGTTACTGTTAGAAATCCTAGTGTAAATATATGATATGTAGGATATCTGATATGCAACCCCTGGTTCCTCAATCCATAGGTCAAAAACTACTACTTATAAAAAATTGCATGGATCTTGCAGAGCAGTTCAAGCCCCAAACTTCTTCTGGCCCAGCCTTCCCTTGCAAATGAATGTCTTCACATGTCATCCCCCAACTCATTCCAACGAAGTTGATGTCAGCTGACAATAGTGGCAAAAGTTTGACATATTCCTAACCTTTTAATATCTACAAGAGTAATTGTACTGACTCTGATTTGATGTTTATATTTTGTAGACAAGACTACTTTAAGCTCCTAACCTGCCATAGTATGGTTGTATTCACTATAAAGGATGTAAGGAGAACACAGGCTTCTCCACATTCTGTAAACACTGTCTTCTTCAAGGATCTTTTCAGATGTCAAGTCTATTGTCTAGCCAGGAATACTGGGATGAGCCAATGATCACTCTTTGATTTCCCATGGTTTCTCACCAAAGGGGGAAACACCATGTCATGTGATAGGCTCAGACTAATTAGAGTTCAGGCAAGGTAATAAATTGGAGATCTTTAGTGTGAGATCAAGAAAGGGTTTGGAGATAAAAGATGAGATAGATTATGGACTAAGTGTATGTGTCCCCTCCAACTCCTATATTGATATTCTATCCTCCGGTGTGATGGCATTTGGAGATGAGGTATACTGGCTGGTTTTGTGTGTCAACTTACACAAGCTAGAGTTATCACAGAGAAAGGAGCCTCTCTTAGAGAAAATGCTTCTGTGAGATCCAGCTGTAAAGCATTTTCTCAGTTAGTAATCAAGGGTGGAAGTGCCCATTGTGGGTGGTGCCATCCCTGGGCTGGTAGTCCTGCGTTCTATAAGAACGCAAGCTAGGCAAGCCAAGGGACGCAAGCCAGTAAGTAACAACTCTCCATGACCTCTGTATCAGCTCCTGGTTCCTCACCTGCTTGAGTTCCAGAGATGACTTCCTTTGGTGATGAACAGCAATGTGGAAGTGTAAGGTGAATAAATCCTTTCCTCCCTACTTGCTTCTTGGTCATAATGTTTGTTCAGGAATAGAAACCCTGACTAAGACATGGTGCTTTTGAAGATGATATCATGAGGGTGGAGTACTCCTGAATAAGGTCAGTGCCCTACTCAAAAAAGGACAAGCTCAAACATGCATATTTTATTTCTTTGCCAATCACACAAGGACATAAAGAGAAAATGCCATGAATCAGGAAGCTGATCCTCACTGGGAACTGAATGTCCCAGCACCTTGATCTTCAATATCTCAGCTCCCAGGAGTATGAGAAATATCCCTCAGTAGTTCAAGTCACCCAAGGCTATAGTATCTTGCTACAGTAGCCAAGCTGATAAAGATAGGTATGGAGGAATGGGATGTCTGTCCTTTCCTGCAGTCTGGTAGCAAAGTGTATGATACTTCTCATTGTGGGAATGAGTGTCCTGCAGAGAAAGACATTAGCAGGACTTTATTTGGGAGGAGAGAGGGTACATTCATCTTCACAAAGCTCTCATCCCCTGCAATAGAGGCACTGGACTTTCCGTTTGCACCATCATAAGAGCTGATGCTATTTTAAGTTCTGTTTCCTTGTCTTTGGAAAATAGAAAAGAAGCATACCGTTCTTTTCCAGTCTCATAACTGGCTCCCCACAGCAAAAGCCACACGTGATACTGCACACCTTAAAATTAAGTTGACAGTTCCCTCTAGGTTGAACAGAAAGTTAGTGGCCAGATAGACAAAAGCTTTTAATATTCTGAAACAATTAATTTCAAAAAAGCTATGAAAAAATGTTTCTGTGACTAAAGTGACAGAAAACAAGGTGATGGGGACAGCAAGGATGGCATTTTCCATCCAACAGCTTTCTTATTCATGCAACGTACTCCTGAGGGAGAGGAAATGACACATTGCCTCCAGGATCTCATCTCAACCATCTCAATCTTCCCTAACTCTTCTATTTGTGAAACAAATTGCTTTAAACATGTCAAAGACACTTGAGTTGAGTGTTAGCCAAATTTTAAAAATAAAGATGATTCACAAAAACCGCACTTATGTTTGTAGACTTCCAGATAAAATTTTGAAACGAGAAAAATCCACAGCCAGATTGGTTGGGATGTAGGCACAAGGTAATAAACCTCGAAAACCAAAACGGGATTCCCCTCAAACCTAATTTCTGCCAGATTTAATGACGATCCCAAATTGTGGGTGATCAGTCATCTCTGTTAGGCAGAATTGATAAGTTAACACTCACACATTGATTCTTCAGCTCCTGGGTATGGTCTGTGTTCTCCGGCTAATTCCTCACTGGGTGCTATCTTATCCACTCCTAATAGTGAACTAGAGTTCTTTCAGAGATGATGTCTCTTAAGAAAGAGTCTCCTCATGTCTTCTGGTTGAGACATGGTGATGCCTGAGGTCAGATGATAAGGTGGGTATCCCTCAAAACTGTTCTTCTGGAAGACTAGAACTCAAGTACTAGATAGAGCTCAAGTGTTATTTATCCTAAGAAATTTAGAGTTGTATCCCTGAGAGTTGGAAACAATGAAGGACATGAATGTCTATAATAATTGAACAATGAATATGCATGCACATATGTAACTGTTTTGTTGCACAACATTTTGTTAATTCTGAAGCAAATTTCATTTTGTAGAAAATTTGTAAGATAAAATGTGAAATTCTGTTTTTATCCCAGAACCATCTGAGACATTAAGCTCATATCCTGCCATCCCTGGATTTTAGCATTTTGTTTGTTTTCTTGGGTTTTTTTATGTTTTGCTTCAGACATAAGCACTCTCCTACATGAGCATGGAGATCATGACATTACCATGCGTTTCATGTAATTGCATTAGTTTCAAAACTTATTTGAGTTTCACCATTGTTTTAATAATGTCCTTTACATCATGGAGACCTGATCAAACCCAGGATCCCATAAGTCATTTACGTCATACTTTGTGTCTAGTTTCTTTAATTCTCTTAGATTTGAAACCAATTTAGGATAGGTATATTGTAGTTTGAGTGAGGAGTGTCCCTAATAGGTCCAGATATTGGACACTCAATTTTCAAGTGGCAGACTGATTGGGAAGGTTTGGGGAGGGAGGTGCTGGCTTGCTGGAGGAAGTATGCCACTGGAATGAGCTTTGAGAACTTAGAGCCTCCCACTAATTCCTGTTTGTTATCTCTGATTGACATTTGCTGTTATGTTGCTAAAGATGAGATCTCTCGGCTTCCTGTTCTTACTCTGATGCTTTCTTCTGGCTGCCAGGTTGCCATTCTACCACGTTGGACTCTTATCTCTCTAGAACCATGAGCCAGATAAACTCTCTCTTCCTTAATCTGCCTTTGGTCGTGGTATTGTACTACAGCAACAGAAAAATAGCTAATATAAGCTGTATAATCTTCCCACAATGTTTATAAGTTGATACCTGTGAGGATTACAATGTGGAAAGTTTTTAGCCAGATCATAGGGGCCAGCACAGTGGTAGCTGGTGAGCTCATCTGTTTAAAAGTGACTCTTTGTTCTCTGTGCAATTAAAAAGTACTATACCAGAAAGCAAACTATTTCACTTGCTTAGTCAAAAAATGTCTAATAATAGGACAGTGAGTGTGCATCGGTATGAATTCTTGATATTTCCATTTTACTGAGTTACTTACATCTGTTATTACCATTCCTTAAGTTGATATCCAATCCTAGATGCTGCCAGTTCTAACTGACCTCAACACTCTTAATTCCTTATTTCATGACACCATATGTCAGGCTTGTTTTGTGTTTGCCCTGCCCGAATCCTCAAGTTCCCCTTCTTTACGGTAAAAACTAGTATAGAGAGAGCAGGATATGAGTCCACATGTACCTTCTTCCAGGACATCACAATATATCTCTGGCTACAGTGTGGTTTTTACTCCTGTACCATGCCTGTGGCAAGTCCTGTATCTCAACCTCCATAATGCTTTAATCCTTAAAGTTTTTCTAGTTTCATAGCCAAACTTACCATGGTTAACATTCAATCATAGCTCCACCTGAGAACATTTGGGATCTTCACAGTGGTCCAGGTGCTCTTTGTGCTCATGTTATCATTCTGTTGCTGCGATCATCCCAAATTATCTGAAGCATAGGACCCAAAACAGCAAATATGTATTGTTTTCATGTGAAGTATAATAATCATGCTAATTGCAGTTGCTGTTGCTGATAAAGCATCATGAGCAAAATCAGTTTGGGGAAGACAGAGATTATTTGTTGTCACAGTCTGTTATCGAAGGTAGGAATGAAAACAGAAGCCTCGAAGGAATGTGATGCAGTGCTTCAATCCTCCTGTCTTGTTCAGTATGCTTCTTTATATACCTGCTCAAGAATGGCACCACCCAAAGTGGGCTGGGCCCTTTCACATCAATCATAATCAGGAATGTGCCTTACAGACTAGCCTACAGACAAATTGGTAGGGGTACTTTCTCGATTCCGGTTCCTTGTTCTTAGATATGGCTAGGTTTATTAATAATAATAATAATAATAATAATAATAATAATAATAATAATAATAATAATAATAATAACAATAAATAAACAACTAACTAACACAATAATATTTGAATGCATGAGGAAACCCTAATGATTATCTGATAGATAGTCTCTTCTTCTTGAGAAGAAACTTTAGAAATACATTGCTGTATTTCAATCAGGACCCTGGGCCTTAGATCAGGAAATGTCTCAGTAAAGCAGAGTCCACATGATGGGAATAAAGGTCAGAAACTCGGTGCCATGTGATGAGTAAGATTCTGCTATGGCACATTATTCCCTGAAGATATTAAGATATTATTGCCTATGAGCAAAGCATGGCAGTGGGTGTTTGGACAAAATTCCCTTACTGTGCCATTTTTGTCAAACAACTTGATGAGCAGACATGTCATTCATGAATTTATCAAATCATCTTTTCAAAAATACTCATCAATGAATTATATTCAAGCAGACCTTGGGAAAGTCAGTAGGTAAAAAGAGACCAAAGGGAAGAAAGGTTTTTAGGATGATATCTAGAACAATTGTAATCTTCTCAAGGCATCCCTCCACAAGTTCTACTGGTCCAGTGTAGGATGCCACTGCTTGTATGCATGGTAATCATCTCTCCTGTAGCTATGTTATTTACAAAGATCAGTGTTAGGCACTGTCCTTTGTATGATATACTTAAAAATAAGCAATGAACAACTCTTGAAATATCTTTGAATATCCATATTAAGCAACTAAGTATCCATAAATACTCACTCAAAAACCATCTGAGGGCTCTTTAAAGAAAGGGCTTGCATTAAGATGTCAGCATCCTCAAATGTCAGAGATCTCCAAAGCCATTGCCTTCTTTATGCCTAGGGACCAACTGCATTTGGAGAGTCATTGGTTATTGTCAAGGTATTTATGTCGCCACTGCATTCTTACTGCACCACAGTAAGCATTTCCATAGGACTGATAGGTTTTACAGAGTAGATGGTGGCTTGATCTTTCATATTGTTTGTGTTTTTGCAATGAGATCCAGCCATGTAAATTTCTTTTGTTAGTTCTGGGTCTGATGTGGCCAGAGAAGCTTTGGAGCAGAATTGAGACTATGTTAACAACTCTTTCACAGGGGCCTCATGTCAGACATCCAGCATATTGGCTATTTACATTATTATCCACAACGGTAGCAACATTACAGGTTATAAATGGATTAAGTGAAATAAAGTCAGGGGCACAAAGGACTCGGCTGGTGGGAAAGATGTGTGTTCTTGTCCAAACCTGGAGTAAAGGGGGTAGATTTGGGAGCGGGGAGGATGTGTGGATGAAACAACCAGACAGCCTCCCCAGGCTAGATCCAGAAGAATGTATGGGACCTTCTTATGTATGGAGGTTGGATGTGATATGGGAGAAGCCTTTGGGCTAGGGGTCGATAAAAGCCTAGAGGTTGGCTGTGGTGCAGTTGAGGTGGGCAGACTAGGATCAGCACTGGATAAGTGACTCACAGTAGGTATAGGCAGTTGGGGAGGCTTCAAATAGCCAACGACCAGGCAAACTCACTGGGATAGAGCCTAGAGAAGGATATATAGAATATGACTGGGTGGAGAGGTGGTTGTGGCATCAGAGGGTCCAATGAGTTGGGGACAAGCAAACTGGGTCTGGGCTAGACCCTGGAGAAGGGTCTCTTGGTCTTTTAATGTTTATATTTGTTCTGCCCATAATTGGTTGAGTCTGTAGCAGTGGAAACTCACTTAACACTTGCTTGTGTATATTGCACATCCACATTGCATGGCAAAGATGAATAATTGTTGTCAGTGTTGGCAGTGATTCACTTGTTCCTGTTGCTGTTGCCATAAAATATTAACAAGAATTGACTATTTTGGCTAAAATGCCATAAGTTTGGCTTGCTGCATTCAGACAAGTTTATTTGCCAAGCCTTTGATGTTATTCTTGCTGGTTAATGGTCGTTCACTTTTCAACTCAGCCACTGTGACTTAAATTAAATGAGCTTTAGTCTTAAGACCTACAAGCTGCATTCTGCTCATACAACAGACACAATGCATCCTATTCCATACCACTACATGAACCTTTGCAGACTGTTTAGGACATACTCGGGATTGGTATATCCATATAAAGTTTGCTCCATTTCTCTTATCCCTTGAATTTCTGGAGGCCAGTGTGAGAGGGGAGAAAGAAAGAAATATGGGAATGATATTTTTTTTGGTTGAAATACCTGCCTTCCAGCTGGGACCACATGAGAGGAATGTCTATGTATACAGCTCGGTTCATACTCATGGAATCAAATAAGAAACAGTAAGTTAGACCTGTGACTTTTTCCTATACCTCCATAGAATCTAAAAGATTGTGGCATTTAACAGATATGCAAAACCTCACACCATGAACCCATCCCAGGAGATGCTGCAGGCTACTCTACAGACATTGGCAAAGCAGGTGAGCTTCTGGCCACAGCATTAATGCCCCGTACCACCCAAGTGAGTTTCCATATTGCTAATGCCCGCTTCCTTCCAAGATATGAAAAACAGCTTTCATCTCATAGTATAACCATTGTGTCTAAATGGCCTTTCCTGCAGCTATAAACATTCAGCGTTCTCTCCAATGTCTCTTCTTTTGGCAGAACTTTCATTACTAGTCTGCAGTGTCAGAATACAATTAGAGGTCAAGTGATGTTCACAGCAATCTCTATTGCCTTCCCACCATCTTCACGCACCAACCCAAGTGATCATTTTAAACAACTTAAGCCAACTTTTCAATCATGATAAAAACTAAACGCTGGCCTAGAAGGCCCTGGGACCTCTCTACCCATACTTTCCTCTACTCCACGCAGAGTACCTTCTTCATCTGGGCCATTGTGCTCACAGCAACACTATTTTCCCCAATGTTTATTTGGCTTGTTATCTTCCCATTTTCATGCTGCTGTTCAAATGTCCTGCTTTCATCAAGTTAGTGCCTTCCTGTCACTCTTTGTCCCGTACACCACTCTGTTTATTCTTTATGGGTTCATCTGTGACATAGCATACCTTTGCTTATTTATTGTCTGTTTACTCTTTATATACTACACTCTCTATGGCCCTATCAGTTGATGTTACCATATTCTCAGTACCTAGAACCCTGCTGAGGTTTGTTGTGTGCCCAGAACACATGGCACAAAATAAATATGCTATGAATTGAATTGAGGGAGTCCCCAGCTCAGGCTGAATTAGCAGGCACCTCTTTGCTTCCATGTGGTTATGCTCGGACATTAATAAAAAAAAAAAAAAAAAAAAAAAGCAAAGCAAAGCAAACAAAAACGCCAGACAACAGCAAGAAAACACCATGAGTTTTGGGAGTTTCCTTTGCTGTTGTAATGTCGCTTGTTCTGTGATAATGGGGAAATAGTACAGTGCTTGGGTGCTGGAATGCTCTTCCCAGTGGTTTCAGCTGTTTTCACCTATAATTGGAATTCTGTAGGCAGAAGATACTAGTCAGATAGTTATCAGATTACAGCTCATAATTTGAATCTGAGTCCGTTTGAAACAGAACGGTGGCTGGAGGAGTTGACTCTGTAGCGTCACCAGTTTCCTGGGCCTTGACTATCTATATATAGAAAATTCATAGAATGTTTGAAGCAGATCTAAAGGGAGGTGAGGTGTAGAGTGTGAAACAAATACTTAAGATATCAGCAGCAGAAGTTTCATGGAACACAGGTCAGGGGACAATCAAATTCAAACAGGGGACATAACAAATCCACCCAGGAATTAGCGAATAGAATCAGCCTTTACATCTGGAACTAGATCACCTGGACAAGGGGGATTTGTCAGACTCTGGAGCTGTCAGCAGGAGCCATAGGACCAGCAAGTAAGAAACAGCCATAAGGGAAACTTAGCATCTTGCTTCAAAGTTAGAAAAAGGACAGATGTGCTGTGTACAAGCAGAAAACAAAAGGACCTGAAGATGTGGTTTCCTATGAAACCAAGCAGAGAGGTGGGGGCCTGGTGCAGGTGATGGCTCTGGGAGTCCTTATGACATGTGACAAGTAGTTTTCGCTCCTGCATAGATGGCAGGGACCCGGAATTCAAATTGTTCTAAACCCCTCCTTGTTTCTTAGAATCAAATCTACTCTGTGGTGTTCTGCTCTGTAGGCAACTTTGTCTAAACTGGAGGACTTTTCTGCTGAATCTTTCTTCTTTTTAAAATCATCTTTATTGAATACTCTTTATATTTGTGTTTCAAATGTTATTCCCCTTCCTCCCCTCCCATCCCCCTCCACCTCTCATTGCTTCCATGAAGATGCTCCCATTCCCAACCACTCATGCCCACCTGAGCTCCTTGGCATTCCCCTACATTGGAAAAAGGAGCCTTCACTGGACCAAAGGTCTCGTCTCCCATTGATGCCAGACAATGCTAAACTGTGCTACATATGCACTGGAGCCATGGGTCTCTCCATGTGTGCTCATTGGTTGGTGTTTTAGGGCCTAGGAGCACTGAAGGGTTTGGTTGGTTTATAATGTTGTTCTTCCCGTGGGGTTTCAGATTCTTTCAGCTCCTTTAATCCTTTCTCTACCTCCTCCATTGTGCTCCCTGTGCTCAGTCTGATGGTTAGCTGCAAGGATCCTTATCAGTATCAGTAAGGCTCTGGCAGATCCTCTGAGGAAGCATCCATATCAGGTTCCTGCCAGTAAGTACTCCTTGGAATCAACAATAGTGCTTGGGTTTGGTGGCTGCATAAGGGATGGATCCACAGGTGAGGCAGTCTCTAGATGATGTTTTCTTTAGTCCCTGATCCTGTGTTTGTCTTTGTACTTCCTCCTGTGAGTATTTTGTTCTCACTTCTAAGAAGGATTGAGGTATCCACATTCTGACCTTCCTTCCTTTTGAGCTTTATTAGGTCTGTGAATTGTTTCTTGGGTATTCCAAGCTTTCTGGGCTAGTATCTGCTTATCAGTGAGTGCATACTATATGTATTCTTTTGTGATTGGGTTACCTCACTAAGAATGACAACTTCAAGTTCCTTCCATTTGCCTAGGAATTTCATGAAGTCATTGTTTTGAATAGCTGAGTGGTACTCCATTGTATATATGTACCACAATTTCTGTATCCATTTCTCTGCTGAACAACATCTGGGTTCTTTCCAGTTTCTGGCTATTATTAATAAGGCTGCTGATGGGGCATGTGTTTTTGTTATATGTTGGAGTATCTTTTGGGTATATGCCCAGGAGTGGTATAGCTGGGTCTTTTTTTTTTTTAAGTAAGAAAAATATTGTACTTTCTTTCAAATAAGACATAAGTGTGTTTAAGGTAATTTCCCGAAAACCAACTTCTCTATCAGTAACTTTGCACTGAGTTTAACCACACCAAGTGTTTGGAGCAGACTTATGATGCAATGTGTAGGTCAATGTTTGCAGATCCATTCTTTCCCAGTTTTAGGGCTCCAGGGCCTGACTGCCTTCTCTATGGCTGTGTGCATAGTACCCATGAGCACCAAGAACATTGTAGGCACTTAAAATGTCTTTGATTGAGAATGATATGCTGACCAGGGGTAAGCTTTGGCTTTGTTGCCCTCACTCAATACCAGCATCAGTTTCAGATCAAGTGCCCATTTCAGATCAGTTCCCTCCAGAGCCAGCTGCAGCCACTCTGAAGACATCTACATGTACTGCCTGCATGTTGCTTCCATGCCTACAATCTTGTCTCCTCTAGTTACTCCATCCTGCAGGAATCTGTCTGCAGCAGAGTCTCACTGTGTCACCAGCAACATGGACAGAAGCACAGCTCCATTCCCTACCCTCTGCCCCCGACACCTGAAGTTCTCATTTCTCTTAGAAAAAAAATTCCCTTAGAGCCATGGTTTTCAATCTTCCTAATGCTGTGACCCTTTAATACAGTTCCTCATGTTGTGTGATCCCAACCCTAAAATTATTTGTGTTGCTATGTCATAACTGTAACTTTGTTATTGTGAATCTTAATGTAAATGTTTGTTTTCCAATGGTCTGCGTTGACCACTGTGAAAGAGTCATTTGACCAACTGAGGGGGTCATGACCCACAGGTTGAGAACCACATAAAGAGATATGGCTAAAGAATAAAGACTAATGGGGTTCTCTTTATTCAGTTGAAGGTAGGATCCATACAGAATTTTAATAGAGAAAAGCATTCCAGGATGAGCAAGTAAGGATCAGAGGGGGAGTTTATTAAAAGACATCTTTAATGTAGATCCTAAGCACAAGAATTAACAGAGGGAAGGGTACTTAGAGAAAGAAGAAGGAAGTAAAGCTAAGTGTAGATGAGGACTCCATATTCTACTTAAGTGCCTATAATGTTCCAGGTATTCACAGGTATGAGGCACACAGCCATAGAGAAGGCAGTTGGACTCTGTAACCCCGGGATTGTGAGTGAGTAGGCTGCAAGCACTGCGAGGGAGGGGTCCAGGTTTCATTTTGTGAACATTTCTTTTTTGTAAGTAATGCTGTAAGAAGTATGTATAAAGGGAATTGTCCAGGCTTAGGAATGAGGAGGAGTGCTCAGAACTTGAGGTTGCAGATCCCATGTAAGCACGGTTCATTTACTATGTTTGACATCCTTGTTTGAGATGTCTATAGAAAAACGGACTACCTCAGGAGGCAATATTTTATTTCATCACTGGTGCCTGAAATTCCCAGCCCTTTCCAGGGGAAAAAGCAGATTAGAAACCAGGATTCAGAGCTCTGTTCTCTTCTCCTCAGCTCCTCTTCCCATGTCATGACAATTCTCCTAACTTTTTATCCAGCCTCAGTTAGACCATAGAATGTATTTCAATGCTTTGGGGAGTCCCATTGCCAGCCCTTCCAAAGGATACAGCCCAACTGTCTTTATACATGGTCAAAGGTCCCCAGAGTCCTTACCTTTTCAGGTCAGCTGACTACTTTGCCACAGAATCTTCATTTCTTTCTTTCCCCATATGTACTGCATTTTTATTTGCCGTGGGCAGGAATACTCTTCCCTACTTTGTCCACTGTGTGAGTTTGCTTTCTTGACAAAATATCTGACATAACCAGCTGGAAAAGAGAAGGATATGTGGATTCAGAGGTTTCTGCCCATCACAATGGAGAAGGCATTGTTGGAAGGTCTGGGTACATGTATGTATACACAAAAGGAGGCCAGTGGATAACTGTGTCTGCACCCACACACCTACAGGTTGGCTGGTGTGCATTAGAAATAAAATACTATGCCATCACATCTACCTTTATTATTATGCCCCAAACCATTTCTTCTGGAGACTTTTCTTAGATGTCAGTGACATCATTAGCCACCACCTCTTCTGGGTTATCCCTTTGTCTTTCTCATTATCCCAGCAGGGTCTTGGAACCATGCTGGTTCAGGCGACATTTCACAAGATTATATCTTACTTCAAAAGAAGACTCAGTCACTTAGAAGACCTTGAAAAGAAATATAGTTAAGGAACCACTTTCTACTTCATATTTAGGCAGGGTTGGTCTCTCACAGCTTGAAGCTCACCAAGTAGCGGAGGTTGGTTGGTCAGTGAACCCTGGGTGATCTACCTGTCTACTTCCACAGTTCAGGGATGACAATTACGCACTATTATGTTTTAGGTATGTTATTGAGTGGGTTATGGGGACTGAATTCATGCTCATATCACACACACACTTTGCCAACTGAGCCAAACTTCATCTGGTACTGGACAGAACACAGGAACTGTATCTATGCTAAGCATGTATCCTAACACCAAGACGTATGCCCAAACTTTAAACAATGTGACTCCCTCCTCTTGGTTGTTACCAGCTGTAGCTTCTGTATTTTATTAATTACTTCTTTTCTGGTAGTAGTGTCTTGTCTTCATGGTGGCTAACCTGGAATCTAATTACTATTTAAAGACCTACAACATCCTGGTCCTTCAGAACTCCCTGATGGATTTGAGGCTGTTAGTTTATTTCCCTTTACAAGACTATAAGATTCAGACTTCCAGTCTGGCACATGCCTCATGCTGTCACAGTAAGACTTCTAGAGCCTATATGGGGTAGATTTATTATTTAAAATGTGAAAGATGTGTCTTGGGCAAAATAAACAAATTTGATGGGAAAATGAATTAGCTTCATGAAACTCAGCTTTCTAGCTAGAGAATGGATGCACTATTGAGTTCTTTAGAGATGACCCTTTTTAGAAAGTGGGTCTGCATGGAGGTAGAAGAGGTCAGCCAAAAACGTGCTTGTATATGAACAGAAACCAGGTCTTAAAGGGGAAAAGACTATGAATCTGTGGTTCATGTGCAGCTGGTTTGCAATGGATTGCTGGCTTGAGGTAGACACCACATTCCAGAGTTTCCACACTCCCTGCAGTGTTCTTCAAAGGTGAGATTCAGCCAAGTCCCAGTGACATTTATGGGGCCATACTTAGTGTGAAGTATTGAGGTATTTTACAGCTTTTCCACAGATGGTAAGAACACCTCATAGTTCAGTTTAATAGGAGAAATGGATGTTTAAGTAGACATCAAAAAACTAGGATTTTGCCTGGACTTTTCTTATAGTTAAAAAAGACTCATATGGATAAACATATACATTCACCAAATCCAACATAATAGAACAGTCTTAGTGGTAACATGTCAGAGAGATTGCAAGAATGTGTGTGCCCTGAGTTACTGATTTCATTCCCAACATTAGAGAAGCCAGTGATTGACAGGTGTTTTCTAGACTTGGTGAAAATTTGCAGAAGAATGCATGTGTGATATAAAAGCATAATAGGAATTTTATTTGGGGCTAGAGGAAAGCAGAGGGATATGAGAGACAGATCAAGAGTAGGCAATAGATAGGATATGGTGGAGGGTGTGGCCAAAGTACACAGTATAATATGAAATGTAATGAACTCCATTCTCTTCTGTTTTGTGGGCAATGACTATATATACTAATAATATAATAATGCACAAAGGAAGCCAACGCTTAAACATATGCTCATTTTTAGATGTCTTGAAAAGATAGCACCAATTTGAAGTGGGTGGTAAAGAATGCTATTGGTAATTATAACCCCTGCTTCTGTTTAGTAGTCTAGCTGTAAAAACAGAATCAGCATTGTTAAATACAAAATGAAGATTATTTGCAGGATCCCCTGTTTCTTGCTTCTCTTTTTCTTGCTCTCATTTTCCTTTAACATAAACTGTGCAGTTTGGGGAAGAACAGTTTCTACATGAGCAAGTCTACACTGCCAGGAAACATACGCATAAAAAGCACCTGGGTCCAGCTGTGTTTCACACGTAGGCCTGACTGTTGACAGTCGTGTGTGTTGATAGATGGATGTTCCAAGCTTGGCCCGATGGTGGTCTCTAGAACGTGCTTCCTTCTGAGGGCGAGAAGGGCTATTTAGTGCAATGAATTACTACTCTGCCACAGCTTCCTCCTTCACAGTTCGATCATGGAAAACCCTGCCCCAGTGCTGTCACTGAAATCATTACACTCAGAATTAAACATGGTGTAATGGGGCTGCTGACAAAACCCTGAGGTCCTGTTGACATGCCAGGTCTCACATTAATAATCAGCTTTTTCTGTGTAGTGGAAAGGAAAAGACCTGCAAATTGGGGGTTGTTTTTGGCCTCCTGTTGGAAGTCATGTAATCATTGCCCGTTCCTGATTCGTTTTCAAATTTTGATTTGCACCATGTGACTTACCAGGTCAACAGGGCTGCCCAGCCTTCTCCATTTTGCACCCAACACTTTAAAAACCAAAGCAAATCTGCATCAAATCAAAACTCCTGTGCCTTGCTCTCTGCCAGCTCTGTCGTCTCGTCCCTTTGGTTCATACTTCTAGCTCACCACCACAAATTGCTGTGATTTAGTGATTGTAATGCCTATGACTTGGCTTCTCCAAAAATGACATTTCAAAACTTTCTCCTATGGAAGCTTCGCTCTTTCACAGTGCTCCCTGAGCCTTGGAGGGAGTTAAGACATCTATCACTTGTTCTCAGCCCCTACCTTGTTCATTCATGATTCTCTGCAATAACCACTATGTTCACTGATAAGAGAGATTTCTCTGATTAAGGCCGTGGACAATACTTATCTATGGGTAAAAGCAGAGACATTTAAAAGAGAAGCTTGGCATTATGGAAATTTAGATCTACAACAATACTCAGTTCTCCACTATAGCCCACAATTTTTCTCAGCATGAGTTTTCAGCCAGGTTTATAAGCATATATTCCCTCCCATGGAGTGTGTCTTGAATTTAATCAGAAAGAAGTTGGTAACCCTTGTAATCATTGTACCACTATTGCAGAAGTGGGTACACCTTTAAATGCCATACATTTCAAATATAGACTGAAATTTGGTGACATCAGTTTCTGGAAACACTTTAATAACTGAATTACAGATCACACCTACCTGAAGTGAGTGCCTTTAATGTTCACACTAAGTTGAAAGACAGTGATGGTGTTTCTGGAGAGCATCAAGACCTTTGGAGAGGAGAACAACTTTACCCCACAGTCCCAGCATGCACAGGGAAGAGGGTTGCATAGGAAAATAAAGACTGGAGAGGAAAATGGGAGGCAAACAAGAATGAATTGGAATAAACACACTCTTGAGAGTAGGTTGATGCAAGAACTCCTTGGAGACAGAGCCAGTGTATCCCCAAGAGCATCTCCTGTTTAGAGAAAATCTGCAATGCTCAGATTGTTTTTTTGGCAAAGAATCATGTATAAATCTTTATTGAATTATGATCAGTATATGTGGTACTTTACTGAACTATGTTTAACTGATACTCCTGAGACAAAAACGAAAAACAAAAAAACAAAAAAAAACAAAAAAAAAAAACTTCTCCCTTGTAAAATCTCTCCTTTATAAATTATTGTTTTCAGTAACATTAAGCAACTTTTCAGAATTATACAACAGTAACCTAGGCAACTACTTCTTTTTGAGTGCTTGGATATATCCCTATCTAAGGATTCTCTTCAGACCCTGGTTACTAGACAAGCCATGGTTAGCTGTGTTTGTGGAATTGCTTGTAGGTAGCCTGTACCACAATTGAAGTGAATAAACTTGACTACTGAAGATTTTTATCTGCTTACAACACAAATAATTTACAAACTTACTAGATTTGTATCTTTCTACAAGTCAAGAAAAGAGAGATTCTTTCTCAAACTTAAAACAACTATGAAGTTGATCTTTCCTGCAGATTATATAGTAAATTAAGTTATAGGCCCAGGGGTTAAAGAATGATGTGAAGTTAACTTTCTATGTATATCTTAGGAAATCAGAGGAAATTTCATTTTCAGGTTAAAGACTATGCAATAAGAATTTGACCCAGAAATAGAAGTAATAAGAGAAACTAACGTATGCATTAAGATAGCTTATGCATAAACTATGATGAGCCTGGAGAGATTACAAAATGACCTCCTGTTTCATCTTTAGTTAAAATAACAGTTTAAGATTTTAAGATATTTGTTATACATGATTAATTATGCACAAAGGGTTTTACATAGACCTGGTTCTGGTTGTATGAGCCCAGGGTCCTAATTACTCAAGAGACATTAATGCAGGACATTTGTAAGCTTGAGGCTATTCTGGGCTATAAATCAAATTCAAAAGCATTCTAAGAGACTTAGTGAGATCCTACCAGGCAACAACAACAACAACAACCAACCAAACATATAAACAAGCAAATGGAGAATAAGTAAAATGCAGGGTAATGTCACTTTGTATAAAGCATTTTAATGCATTAGTTCATTTTGTCTCCCTGTGAACTCATTAGTATCATCATGATCGTCCCCATTTATCGATGGAGATGAAGATAAGAGGAAAGAAAGTTGTAAACATGGAGGTTGCCAGGGTGAAAAGCAGCAGAGCTAAGATTCAAACTTAGCTCACTTCCCAGGAGAACTGTGGAGCGTAGCCTGTGGTACCAGTGGGCTGGCAGAGAATACTTGCTTGAATTGAATGTACAAAAGGCTGCACATGAATAGCCTGAAAGTGTAAACCATAAATGTAGAACAAGAAAAACATATTCTAGACCCTGATAGCACAAGGTACTGTATAAACTGGGTTTTCCACCAAAATTGATATTTCTTCATCTTGTTTGCACTCATTACCTAACCAATGGTGTGGTTTAAATACAGTTTGTACCCTTCCAAATGCATGTTAACATTTAATCTACATTATGAGATACTGCAAGAGTTGAAACCTACTCTGAGTGTGGGAGCCTTTGTGAGCAGTTCGGATTAGATAGGATCATTAATGATTACCCTTAAGATTAAACGCTAGTGACTTCATAACAAGAGAAAAAGAGCATCCTTGTGATGCCCAAACCTGTGTCAGGATTCTGCAGCCAGAGGTCATTGGTGTGGCCAAACGGAAGCTTCTTTTCTTCTTAAGTAAATTAGCCAGCCTGCACTATTATATGATCAGCAATAGACAATGAGCTGAACTATGAATCAACAACAAAATCTTCCCAAAATGTGTTATCGTTGTAAATTTTTTAGTAGTCATGGTAAATCTGAGCCCTGAAGAAATTAGGAAAATTGGTTATTATCCCATCACTTGGCAGCAGAGGTGAAATTCATAACCACTCAAAAACTACAAGTCTAATAGCATTTTCCTCCTTCTGCCTCATGATTAGACTTGGAACAAGAGGTGTGAGAAACCTTTTCATTCTTGGTCCTTCCTTTGCCTCACAGGTCGCTATCCTCAGGAGAACAAGGGCACCTACATCCCAGTGCCTATAGTGACAGAGCTGCCAAGCGGAAAGTGGGGGGCCAAGGTGATCATGAATGACGACAGGTCTGTGCGGCTTTCCGTTCAGTCTTCCCCCGAATGCATTGTGGGAAAATTCCGCATGTATGTTGCAGTCTGGACACCCTACGGTATCCTGCGTACTCCAAGAGACCCTGAAACAGACACATACATTCTCTTCAATCCTTGGTGTGAAGGTAAGGGGCAAGTACTCTATTTTCTCCTCTTAAAAAGTTCCCATAAGTCAAAGCATCTCCCTTGAAGGAATAAAAGGGGTTTTCTGAAGAACATGTCTTAGAATTTCTGACAATATTAGTTACTTTTGTGTTATGAGGCTAAATATGTGACAAGAAGAAACGTGGAGGAGGACGAAGGGTTTTCTCTGGCTCATGGCCTGGGAACAAAGGCCACCACAACAGGGATGGCCTAGTAGCCAGTCCCAGCACTTCAGCAGTGGGAAGTAAAGCGAGAAGCAGACCCGTGCTCAACTGAGCTGGAGTTCTTCTGCCACTTTATTCTATTTTGGATCTCCCCCATGGGATAATGACACCTCATCTAGGGTGGGGCCGAAAATGTCTCCTAATGATTCTAAATCCAGTCAAGTTGGATTAATAACCACCCTGACATAACTGTTTTCTTAAGATTAAAAGTAAGAGAGATGCAGAATGTATCCTCAGTGCAAGTGAACTGAATGCTGCCACACACTTACTTTAGGAATTAATTAAAGATTTCTGAAAATTGCAGAGTGAGTTCCTTATGGACCTGTGGCATCATCTCAGTATGTTATTTGTTCTGTAAACAAAAATAATGACTTATTAAATTCGACATTCAAAACTAATAGAACCCAAGACTCCACTTAAAAAATTCAACTCTGTAAATAGTAGAATTAGTATCATCCTAATTCAGGAACAGAAAGTCTTTAAGCTCCCCCACTTAGGTGTTTATACTCATGGTAGGTCTACATTTTACAAGCCACTGGCCTGCAAATACAGACACATAACTATAACTATGTTTTAACATACCATTAATTAATCTCGAATGTTATTTTGAGCTATTTCCATATGCTGCTGTGAAGCTTAACCTAGTTATATCGAGATTACTCAGTTGGGCTCAGTGAGCTCCCTATTATGTCAATTTAGAACCTCAAACCACACAGGATGTTTTCCCCTTCCTCGTTTCTCCCATTCCAGACCTCTTCAATGATCTCGTACACAGTGTGAACTGGGAAGAGCCTCTATTGCTAGGTCTGTGGCAATGGGGCAGTTTGCTATCTAAGAGCTGATGGAAGAACCATTTCTATCAGACTATTGGAGTTAGACCTGCCACTCTCCAAACATTTCCCAAACATGAATCTGTGTTGTTTTCTGTTTTCCAGAACATTGCTTTGGATCTGGATTTTTTGATGTGCATCTAAACAATAGTGAAGCAGCAATATTTTCTACTTCTGTTAAATATATACCCAGATCTTTGTCCTCTGGTTAAATTCTTCCAGTAATCTTAGCCCATGGAACCAAGCTGCCCCTGCACCCCCACCCACCAGTTCTCATTTTCACCTATACAATACTTTATCTATGAAGACAAAACCCACGTTCAGGGTGGATGAGAGCAACAGATATCATTTGGGACATGTGTGGCTCAAAGATGGGAATTGTGTTTATAGAAGCCCCATCCATTGTATATTAGGTAATAGCACACCTGGGACATGACTGGGAACAGAGGTGCCGATCAGGGGGCTGATAGTGAATTGGAAATGATAGCAGAAATGACCAGCACAGTGTGTGAATCTGGAAAGGAAAATCGGAGTACATTTGGATTTGAGGATTATATAGGCCTAAGAATACACATTGCAAAGGGAGGAAAGAAAGTTAGTATAGTATAGTATAGTGTAGTACAGTATACTATAGTACAGTATAGTACAGTATAGAATAGTATAGTATATATAGTATAGTAATGTATAGCCAGCATTTAAGAGTCCAGCAGAAAATCAAAACAACCCTGAGACTTCTCCTCACACCAGTCAGATTGGCTAAGATCAAAAACTCAGATGGCAGCAGATGCTGTCGAGGATGTGGAGAAAAAGGAACACTTCTCCATTGTTGGTGGGGTTGTAAACTGGTACAACCACTCTGGAAATCAGCCTGGCAGTTCCTCAGAGAATTGGACATAGTACTACCTGAAGACCCAGGTATTCCACTCTGAGCATATACCCCAGAGAAGCTCCAACATACAACAAAGACACATGCACCACAACGTCATAGCAGTCCTATTTATAATAGCCAGAAGCTGGAAAGAACCCAGATGTCCTTCAGTAGATGAATGGATACAAAAATTGTGGTACATTTACACATTTACTCAGCTATCAAAAACAATGACTTTATTAAAATCCTAAGAAAATGATGCATCTAGAGAATATCATCCTGTGTGAGGTAACAAAAGAACAGACATAATATGCAGTCACTGATAATTGGATACTAACCCCAGAAAGCTCTGAACACCCCAGAAACAACTCACAGGCCATATGAAGCTCAAGAAAAACAAAGGCCAAAAAAAAAAAAAAGAAAGAAAGAAAGAAAAAAGAAAAAAGAGAAAGCCTCACTCCTTCTCAGGAAAAAAAAAAATGTATAGCACCCTCTCAGAGTGTGGTACACCTGGACTTTAAACCACTAATAATCCAAGAGCTAATAATATAGCCTTGTGGCAATTTTTGGTATTCAAAGACCATTATGCTCAATCTATACTCACCAAGAACTGTTTCTATGCTACGTTCTGTCCTACATGTACTTCATGCTATGGTAACTAGTGGGATTTCAGTGCATGCTATCAAACCTCTAAAAGAATTAAGTACTGACAAAAAATATTCAAATAGTTTTATGCCGAAATGCCTTTAAAAATCTGTATATGTATTCCTCTTTTTAAAAAATAAAGCTGTAATAGAGAGAGAGAAAAAAAATAGAGTCCAGCAGAGAAACTGATAAAGATAAATGAAACTGAAGAAATATGTAGAAGGGCTAAGAAAACCTTTTATTTTAAAAATTCACATTTTAAATTTAATCAGGGGGTTGTAACTGCAGAAAGACAGCCGTGAACTTTATGTAACCACCCAGGATGTGTGAGGAATGACATGATTTACCCAAAGCTCGATTTTCTCCCAGCTATGTATTATGTCATCTATGTAATATGTGGTCACTCCCCTTAAGTAAAAACTATTCTAGTGCCTTTGCCTGACTGATTTTTAACTGCCTCACTGTTCTCTTGGTCTGCTCTTGTATGCAGGATAAAGAGCTTCTAGGTACTTCTAGGTACATTGCTTTTGGAATGTTGCTTAGTGATGTGTCCTGTGCCCTAAATCCCGAAGATCTTCAAGTGATTACTGAAGCTATAGTTGAGAAATGCTGGTTCTAGAGGCAAGTCAGCCTGGACAGGGTTGGGAGTGAGGTGAAGGGTTTGAGAGAGGTAGATTGGGGCTTTCAGGGATTGGTGACCATGAAACTTGCGTGCTAATAGATGTTGAACCATTAATAGGGGTCTCACCGAGACCCTAGGAAGTGGGCCATAAGAGGGATGGACTTTGGTGCAAATGGAAAAAATAATTGAGAAGATAAAACTGTGGAAATTGAGTCAGGTGGAACAAGGTGCTCATGATAGGGCATTCACAGTGTGGCGGAGGTGACTATTGTGACAGTACACACTGGGTTGAGAAATTGCACCAGCACACACAATGTTTGAGAGAAAATATTCAGCTGTGCTCCTGGGGGTACTTTGGACTGCTTCACATTCATAGGCAATTTATCCTACTTAATCACCAAACCATTAATGGGGATCGATAGCAACGGCAGTCTGGTAGGACCGGGGGTGGATGCAAGGAGAATTCCTGCATAGTGATTTAAGTTAATGTTATGAACAGAGCTTCAAGTCTGTTCTAACAGGGAACTCTTCCCTGGAGTGTTGGACTCAGAACTGTTCCCATAAAGACAGTAGGAGTGAGTTGGGCACTTATTATGTATTTATCTTGTCTGACCACTGAGGAACTATGAATTATTGAATGTTTTGCACTATTTAAATATCAAATGTTCCATTTTAGTACTGTGACATTACTGTCAGTGAGTGAGTGCTGAAAGATTTAGACTTCTAGTGATTTTGTCCAGCACCCTGGGTCAGTTTTTAGCATCTATTTGGGTCATATTAATATTTGTGTGTTGGCAATACATTTCAGAGGGTTCTCCCTTCTTCACAACTTACCCCAATACCTGATTTTTCTCTTATTTAATTTAACCTCACATTCCCAGCATCCCACAGAGTGCCTGGATACATAGTTAATGCTTCATAAATGTTTATAGCATTTATTTAATAACTCTAAGTAAACAGATCTAGGTTCACCAAGCTATATCACCACTTCAGATCAGATGTAAATGTAATCTCAGACCTTCCCATATTGTAGAGAAAAAGAAAAGCATTGGAGGGGTTGGGCTGCATGTTTGAATAACATTTATGTAGATTCCTCTATCATTATACAACACCAAGTTAGTTTCTAGGATTCTTGTCTTATGCCATTTCCTTTAAAGCACATAAATTGAATGAATTTTAAAAAAATAATGCTTGCTATTTATCTATGTTTTGATAGAAATTAATAAATATGACCAGCCTCCATTTTATTATTAAAAATCCACTTTTCAACTATTTTCTTAGTAATTGCACATGGTCATTAGGATCCTTTGGTACAGAACAGACTGGGATTCTCAGGGGAACATGAAAAATAGCCCCTGCTCATGGGGGCTCTTGAGCCTACATTCCAAATTCAGGCCAGAGCCATTTATCCATCAAACTACAGATGCCTGTGGCCATGGCAACACAATAGCCTATGTTTATTATAACAACAGTATTCCTTATTAATTTGCAGATACTAAGGGCTTGGTGCTTAATTCAGCACTAGGGACAGTCATTACGAATGATAGAGCAGAACTTTGTCCCCATAGAGATACTAACAGGATTTTACAGGTGAGGTGTCAATAAAATCTAATTACGATTGTAAAAAAAAATAGTGCTAATCTAAGACATGGCCACACAAGAGCATAAAGCAGGGTCCTCTGACCAAGTTGGAGCTGGAGAGAGAGCAAGCAGTACCAGTCCATCTGAGTACCTCACTCAGCCCTGGGAACATGACGGCACAGTAGCACGCCAGTTACCAAGTCAGTTTTCAGTGTATGGTAATGATGTTACAGAGCCAGCACGTGGCCTGCAGATGGACACATAGCTCCAGCTCTCCATGGCAACTGTAGCAGGACCTGTGGGCACATCCTGGAACATGCAGGTAGCTTCAGTTCCCTGAGGCTTCAGACTCTACTTCAGTTACAGAAAGCCCTCCCTCTCTTTCTCACTCCTTCCCTCCTTCCCTCCCTTCATTTCTTTCTTTTTATTCTTCTCTCATAAACTACACCCTGACTGCAGACTCCAGAGTGGTACTCATGCATGCAATTTGTGTTTATGTCTGTAGGGTAATTTCCACACTCTTCAAAGTATGTGAATAGGTTATATTTGGAAAAGGTGTGACCTTTGCCTGGGTGTGGTGTTGTACATGGGTAATCCCAGCATTAGTCTTTGAATATGAAACCCTTGAGTAGAAGGCTGTAGAGATAGTAAACCATTGCCCACAGAAGTAGTTTTTGGTCACAGTATTAATCATATTAGAGAATAAACTAAAATCTGTATCTAGAGACATATTTAGATGGCCCCCAGACACAATTCTGTGCAACTATTTGTCAATACTGGAATGTCATAAAAACACACAGAAGGAAAAACAAGGTTGAAAGCTATAAGATCAGATGAAAACTCTTCTTTAGGAGAAAAGAAAAAGGAAAGAAATTAAGGCATGCCAGTACAGGCACAGGTTTCCTCAGAGGATACAGCTAAGTAAAGAATTCCTGACATTTTCTTTGTAGAATTGCTTCATGAATAATAGTTTACTCTCTGAAGGCTCACAAACTAAAAAGTCCTCAACCAGCCAAACCAACAAAGTAACACACACCAAATAAACTCACAAGCTGGTGCATGCTATAGCACCATACACCTGTTTCCAGAGAACAATAATGCCTCAGTCACTAAAGACCCTCTAGTGTCTCACTGGTCCCCTTCTATACTGGAGTTAGCAGTATAAGGCAAAAGGTTCCAGAATGGCTACAATAGGTTATCAAGGTAGAAGTGGTTTGGGACCTTCTGAGAGAAAAAGACCAGATTCTGGAAATGCCTTCCTTTATGATTCCAGTGTGTTCCATTGTCGGGAGCAAAAAGTAATCTCTAGCATGCCTGCAGGCACATGGTCAGCAGGTTGATCTCTCTTCTGATTCAACTCAACTTTCACAAAAAAAAAGGGGGGGGGGACACCAAGCAATGAAAGGGAGGTCAGCCAAAGGTGTCCTGACCCTTCCTGTGAATCTACACCTTCTCTGAAAGAGTGACTGATGCTTTTTTGAAGGACTAGAGACATTGTTATTCCTGAAGGATTAGAAGCAAGACCAACCCTTGGTAGAAATGCCTCTCTACCACCATGGTTTCTTTGATCCTTCAGCTATTGTCTTGCTAAACCCATACTCTTAGTGGTATTAGACTGGGACCTGCTTTAACTTTAACTTTAAAAGTGTAAATACTAGATTTTTTTTTCAGTGTATGCACTGATGGATGGCCTTCTTCTCCCAAAGGGGCTATATAGATACTAAAAATCAATGGGCTTGGCATTTGTCCTTATATGTCTGTCTTAAAGTCTTCCTTATTCTGGATGAGAGGCCAGTGGTAATGTCCAAAGGGATGCCAAAAATCAGGCTTCCATGTGAGTCTTAAATTTTTTGCAGCCCAATTTTCTTTTATTTTTAACTACCTCAAAATTCTCAGCAAAGGGACAGTAAAATAAATGAGGTCATCATTCTTTACTGCTGCCACGTGTGCATTGTTAGTCACCCTGGAAGGGTGGGTATTTACAGGGCGTTCGGAGGTGTCCTTCGACAAATCTGTCAGGGAAGACAAATGGAGAGACTATGTCGCATCTGCCAGTGGCTCCCTGTATAATCTGTTTACCTCCAAAGTTTAATCTCAATGATGGTCCTTTGCCAACGGTTACTTGGAACCCAGTTCTTAGTAGACCCAAGATAACATTTGATTCTCTTAGCTACCACTCCTCACTTCCACTCTCTATGTCCCCACCCAAAGCTCCCTTACACATGCACACCAGACATCAAGCAGTCCAAATGATGGGGCTTCTAGAACAAAGATTAATTGTTAGCTTGTTTTCCTTATGCACAGTGTCCACTTGGCTAAACAGAAATCAAATTTCCCTTGGAACTAATAAAACTCACTTCCCTTCTGAAGACAACCCCAAATATTAAAACAAACAAAAATAACCACCTACAGCCAAATATCTAAATATAAACATGATTATACTTTTCTATTTTTAATATCCTTTCTAAATTATTGAGTTTGGAGAGTTTCCATAGTGATATACCTTTTTTTATTATTCATTTTGAACAGCAGTATTTTAAAGGGACAGAACTGAATAAAACGGGGGATATAAAGTGCAGCCTTCTACCTTTAATCTTCTTTTAAAATCATAAATAAATTTAAAATTAAAATGGGGGTTTCCCATTGCTTGCCTTGTTGGTGATTCATGGTTATGCCTGCCTGGTTTGAGGTAAGATTTAAGTCAGGGTATCCTGGTGTGGATCATAGAACTCTGCCTGTTTACAGATCTCAGATTTATAATATCCCTTCAATAGTAACTCACAGCACAATGGTAAAGTCTTATTTTCTTGGACCTCTCTTGCAGTCTAAGCTAAAGACATTGTCTTTCTCTCTCAAATCTGCAACAGGCATTTACTCACTTCCTGCGGCATGAGTGGACCCTCCTTACCATAGTGCTGAGCGTCTGTGTGAAAATGGATCTGTGCAGTATCTTTCTCGTTGTACTAATAATCCTCATGAGTTTCAGTGAGTTAGTTGGGGTAGGGTTGGTAGTTTCTTTGTGCGTTTTGGAAGGGGTAGTCCCATATGTGACCCAATCTTAGTCTCAAATGAACAACCCTCCTGTCTCAGCCTCCTGAATGCTGGGGTTATATAGAATCTTGAAAGTTTGTTGCATATACTAAATATATATTTTTTAAGTAAATGATGAAATTTGCAGTGAGGAAGGGCCATCTTCAAGAAGTAGAAAAATGTTCCTCCAACACCACTGAAAAGTAAGAAATCAAAGCTTAGTCCAGCTTGTTCTAGAAATGACACAAGTAAACTTAAGTTCTAGTCATGTGACCGATAATAAGGACATGAAGACATTGATAACTGAAGCCTTATTGCTCTTAAAGAGAAATTGATATATCCAAATTTAGAAATTAGCAATCCAAGATTAGCAGGGTTATGTAGGCCTGGAATGTCAGTACTTGAGAGACTATGCAGTAGGATACTGAGTTCAATATCACCCAGACTACACAGAAAGACCCCATCTCCAACCACTTAATATATTGTGTTTACTTTAGTAAATAGATTATTTTAATAAATAATAAATAAAATAAATTTATTTTAATAAATAGATTGGATTTAGTTTCACTTAAATACAAATGTTTTCAGAATCGCTTTGTTTCTGATAATAAAAATTTTACAGAAAACCAATTTCCCACTGTATCGTCAAACATTAAAACAGCATTGCTTAGTGGTAAGTTCACATTTAAAATTTGCATGGATACTACCAAATTACTCCTTTGCAAAGCTATTGTATTGGTGTTAGAGAGATGTCTTAGTGATTAAGAGAACATACTGTTCTTGAAGAGGACATGAATTTAGTTCTAAGCTCCCAATGGGAGCTCATTGCCTCCACCTCCAGCTCTGAAGGCCTCCCCCTTCACACACACACACACACACACACACACACACACACAGAGAGAGAGAGAGAGAGAGAGAGAGAGAGAGAGAGAGAGAGAGAGAGAGACAGACAGACAGACAGACAGACAGACAGACAGAGGTGGGGGAAGAGAGAGATTTTAAAATATGAGCAACCCCATAATAAAAGGCATCATGTCTTATAGTACAGATACTATATGGGATAATACCTTTTTCTTCTTACCATTATTGTTATCAGGTGTTACCATTTCCTTTAAAGTTTGACAATACAGTAGGAAATCATAATTATTTTACTGCTATTTTAGCTTGCATCTCTGTGATTATTAGGGAAGTTGAGCAACTTGGCATACACTTAATATGGGGTTCGCTTCTGTATGTGGTATTATCTGGAACATGTTGAATAAGCTAAGAATTGATAGAAAGAGAGACATTCAGATCTTAAGCCTATCAATATGCTTTCATGTCACATGAATAAGATGTCACAGAAACTTCTTTCCCATGTGGACAAGCAGTAGTCACAACACCATGTAGTGATCAGGTCAATCATCTTCCATATATTTAGATCTAATTCACACCTAAGTTTTATATGTTGCCATGCCAACATTAGTTTTCATTATTACCCTGCTCCAGTTGGTTGCATTCACAATAAGACTCTGTGAGTTAGAACCAGAAAACCTGGTGGCAGGCAGAGATGACAATTTGTTCTCAAGGTCTTGGTATTAGGCTTGTCTAGATGAGGCCTCTAGACCAGTTAGTTTTCCTTCCCATGAAAGATTCTCCTCTTCTTGTACAGTTGTGAAGACTCATTGTTGGCTAGCAGGTTTGCTAGAGTACATTTCTCTAAAGAAAACAACAAAGGTATAAGGTCACATGGCTCTGGAACAAGTACAAGCAATGACCTTCTTGTTGCATTTCTGCTGAATCTCCATAAACCAAAGTTAACCAAAGACAGAAGAAATCTTCAACCTTCTCTTTACTTAAATAATAAACATTTTACTCCAACATTTTTTTCCAAATTCTTTGTTTCAGTCTCATTTTTGAATTAACATTCAGGATTTTAATGTCTGAGTGGCATGTTGGTTGAGTTCCTTTTGATTTTATTGATGAATTTAAATCTTTTGACATTTTACACCTAATTAGAACCTTTTGATTGTTTTCATTTATTTAATTTTTCTTTCACGCCCATTGGGAAAGCTTACTTTTTAATTATAAAAATTTTTCAAACAAACTCAAAAGCAAAAAAAAAAAAAAAAAAAAAAAAAACTAGTACAATGAAATCCATTCACATAGCTCCCAGACTTAATAACAACCTTGGCATACACAGATATAGGTGTATCTGTGTGCACACATACAGTCATGTGGCACACAATTGCATGTCTTCCAATGACCAACTTAATATACCATAGTAAACCCATAATGTTATATCCTAGTGACATCATAACTGTTTTAGTTTCCATAAAAACACTTTATGATGTTCAGAAAATAATAAAGATGGATAATTAACATCTCTCAGAATGTGTTCCTGGTATTGACTGTTATATGACTATATAATTACAATAATACAATAAACAAGAGTTCTTGGTTGTCCAGTCCTTACCCAAATTTTACCAATCTAAAATTTGCTTTAGAGGCTTTTTTGTTGTTCTAAACAGTGCATATAATTTGAACTTTTTGGTGTGTCTTCAACAATCATCTTTATTTATTTATTTTCTTTACCACAAACTCATTTCTGAACTAGCATTGCCATGAAGCCCATACTATGGTCTTAGTCACAGAATACTGCTTGGAACTCCCTTGGAGTTTTCTGATAAGTAGTTACTTATATCTAAACATTAGATAGAATTTAGTCTCAAACATTTGGATGTTTTCTTGGTGGTGTAAATATACTTCCTAACTCATGCCAAGCATGTATTCAATCAATAGATATGGATGTTTAGATTAATCAATAGAATATGATTTTATTGCATTAATAATCCATTATAAAGTTCTCTTCTTTAGGTTAATGATACCATCTTACTCCTATAATTTTATTGAGAATTATAAATAGCCATATATATATAGATATACATATATAAACTCTATCATCCCTATTGTATTAGCATGTTAGTTTCTCAGTATTTCCTGAATTCTCTGTGTTCAAATTAGTAAGCTGTTTCCTAGCACTTTATGAAGATGGCAAATGTACATAAAAATCAATATTAATTATGAAATATCTGAAGTCTTCTATTCTTTAACAATGACTTTTGTTTTTTCTGCCTCTGGGATCTTGGATGATTTCAGGAAAGAGAGTTTCAGCCTACTCTGATGTTTCTTCACCCAATGTTATAATAAATTGTTCTTTTATATAGCAATTTATTTTGCCTCTTGTACTAGTTACTATTACTTATTCTCAGAGTTCTATTGCTCTGAGAAGACACAATGACCAAAACAAGGCTAATAAAAAGAAAGCATTTAACTGTAACTTATTTACAGTCTTAGAGGGTTGGTGTATGATTGTCATGGTGGGAAGCAGACAGACATGATGTTAGAGTATTACCTGAGGGCTTTATATCCTGATCTATAGGCAGCAGGCACAGATAGTTAGATAGATGATAGATAGATAGATAGATAGATAGATAGATAGATAGATAAATAGATAGATAGATGAAAATATAGGCTCTAGCCTGGGCTTATTAAACCTCAAAGTCCACTTCCAGTTACAAACCCTCTAACAAGACCACACCTCATAATTCTTCCCAAACAGTTCCACTGACTGGGAACCAAACATTCAAACATGAGCTTATGGGCCATTTCTTTCAAACCATTATACCTTTTCTCATATTTATTTTGTTTTTGAACTTTCTTATCCAAGAATTTCTCAGTTCTTCTTGATAGGGTTATGGTATTCTTTATGCATTCCCCAATGATTTTCATTTGGTGTACATATATACATACACATATTTAGTCTTTTAAAGTAATATGTAGTAATAACAGAAGTATATGAATCCAGGTTTTCATACTTGACTGAACATATTTTAAGTTTGATTAGTTTCTACATCTAAGTTTGCTTTGTTACAGACATACTTCCTTTTACCATTAAAGATTTTTTTCAAGTATATTTTAATGGTCAAAATGTTTCTTATATTGGAAAATTGGAGAACATTTCAGGATTTTTGTATTTTTTCTAAATATTTTTGATGCACCTTTAAATTATTTTTACTGGATAAATGGATCCAAGCTCTATACTGAAGCTAGATTGCTACTAATGAAACAGTTGCCAAATTGTTGTTTTTAAATATTGTAACTATAATCTTATCAGTAGATTAGCAATATGTCACATATTAGCTGATACTGGGTCTTTTACGTTATAAATCTACTATTATACATATATTTATTTATAAATGTCACTTTTATTATTTTACAGTGTTAGATTACTATTTGATAAATTATTTACCTTCCATTTGTAATTCTTCCTTTATGGACTGGCTCTCATTTATTAAATTTGTTTTGTGTATTTTGGGAAGTCTTATTCAATTTACCAGGATTCTTTCCATACAGGTAAATTTTTGCCAATACTTATAAATAAGTAACAGTTACTTTGTAAGTATTTGTCTAATTTGTCACATACTTTAAATTTTATAATATATAAAAATACAAAAGTGTTTTAAGTGTACAAGTAAATATAATGTATTTCCTTTGTGGTTTTTATAATATATTGCTTTGATTTACATAAAGATGATCAGGCAGAACTGAGTGCTATAGTGCACAGCTATAGAGCTATTATGATGGTAAAGGCAGGAAGATCACAAGAGATGGGGACTGTATGGTGAGAAAACAATCGTGGAGTGAGTGTGTGTGTGTGTTTGTGTGTGTGTGCATGTGTGTGTCTGTGTGTGTGTGCATGTGTTTGTATGTGTGTGTGAGTGTGTGAGTATGTGTGTGTGAGTTTGTGAGTATGTGTGTATGAATGTGCGTACGTGTATGTGTGTGAGTGTGTGTGGACATATGTGTATGTGTGTGAATGTGTGAGTGTGTATGTGTGTGAGTATGTGTGAGTGTGTGTGTGTATGTGTGTGTGTGTGTGTGTGTGTGTGTGTACATGAAACCATTAAAATAAGAAGCAAGAGGCAAAGACTGGGAAGAAAGGCTATAAGAAATTGCTGGAGACTACTTGTAGGAATTTCCAAAGGTTTGGTCAAAGATGTCAGGAGAGGGTAGGATGGGGACCAAGCAGACCTGTCAGACATGTGTTTGTCATTCCTCCATGATCCCATTACTTGTCATGCAGACTCTGACTCTCTGAGACTAAGGGGTGTGGAAGGGGACACAAAGAGATAGAGGACTGGTATTCATCTCAGGCCACCAAGGATACTGATGTTGCTTTTCTTTCAGCCATTCTTGGAGGAGTGATGGGGTATGACTTTGGTTGCTATGAGAATCACTGTGGGAAGCTAAGAAACAAAACAAACTCCTGATCCCACCCTGGGGTTCAGACTTAATTGATGCAGAGTACTGCATGGGCATATTAACCAGTTTGCAATGCAGAAAAGAAAATGCCCAAGACAAACTCAATTTTAAAAAAGAAAGGTTTCTTATTGGCTTATGCTTTGAGATGTTTTAGTTCATGGTCACTTGGACCATTGCCTTCAGGCTGTGGTGAGGTAGAACATTGTGGCAAAAGTGTGTGGTGAAGAAACACGTGGCCAGAAAATGAAAAGAGAGAGAAATGGATCAGGGTTCAAACCCCCATTCAAATGCACATTCTCAGTGACCCCACTTCTTTCCTTAAACCCCTGACTCCTAAACACGTCACCATCTCCTGATACTGCCACAGGCCACAGACTAAGCTGGTAGCACATAGGCCTTTAGAGCACACTTAAAATCCAAGTCTTAACATCAAATAAGGAACTTTATTTATCCTTTGAGAATTTAATTGGTAAAAATTTCCAAGTGATTATAATGTTCAGCCAGAGTTGAGCATTACTACACAAGATAGAGATTTTTTAAGGGACTGAAGAATAAAGAGGACATAATTTTAAAGCCTAAATATACAAATGGAAGAAGAGCAGAAAGACATAATAAACCTTCCCCTCAATCAGACAGGATTGACCCTGTTTCAGTTAATGCAAGTTTACTTGAATATCATCTACACCAGAATGCTTCTGCCAGTGTGGAAGATGCTTTTCTAAGCCTGGGAACATGTATCAGACAGTTAGTGAAGTAGGTGGGAGCAAGACCTTGAGATTAGAGCCACCAGAAAGGCCTTGCAATGGCTGAAGCTAACTGAGCAGGCTTGTTGGGCTCACACACCTACCAATGCATCCACAAGGACTTTTCATTAAGAGATTAACTGACAGCCTTCCTCCTCCTTCAAACCAGTGGACCACACTGAGGGACAGCAAATGATGCTTGCACACTCCAACATGTCCCAGATTTATTTCAAACATCCTTTCCAGCTGAGCTACTTTTAACTTCAGTAGGTTGGAAATTTGCCTGAGTACCACCACAGAATCTGATTTTGAGTCCATGGAGCACCTGCATCATAGAATGTTTAACGAGACTTGTCAATTTAATTGTGCTTCAAGACATCCAAAGCCAGAGTTTGTCAGCATTTTGCTGACAAATGTCCTCATTTACAGACTGATCTTTGGTACTGATTATGTTCACTGTGGCTAAAAATATTGGGGAATGAGCTATGCCTTGAGAAACAGAACACTTATCTTTTCTCTGGGTATATTGACTCTCAGTCTAGTAATGTTGAGCAGGGGTTTGGAAACAGTGGTTGGTTAAAGGTCACTGTGTTCCCATCCTGATGCAGAGGATGCTGTGTATCTGGATGATGAGAAAGAAAGGGAAGAGTACGTCCTGAATGACATCGGAGTGATATTTTATGGGGACTTCAATGACATCAAGAGCAGAAGCTGGAGCTATGGCCAGGTGAGCCATTTAAAATTTGTTACTGTCAAGGTCATTTTTCCTTAATATTCTTTGTCACATTTATTACTGCCGGGTGCCAAGCATCGATATTAGAAAAGCATAATTTCCTGCTTTCCAGGATCTGAGACTCCAAGACAGAGTGCATGGAAGTGAGAACTTAGAGAGACAACTGCATAATTTATCAGCTGGAGCCACCGATCTTCCTCTTATTACAAATGTCCCAGAGATGGGGAGACTACAGATAACAAGGCAGTCACTGAGCTATACTTTGGCATCTTAGAAACCATGAAGTCTCATTACTCAACCTGAAATAGGCTGAAAGGTTTTCTTTTATTTTTTATTTTTTTGCTTATAGAGATATCTTTAATGAAAAGAATATAGCAGAAGATGTGCCAAATTTAAAGTAATACTTAAAAAAATGTATCAGGGTCCAGTAATATGGCTCAGTGAGTAAAGACACTCACCACTGAACTTAACAGCCTGAGTTCAGTACAGGACCTCACAAGGAAGATGATACCCCCAAAAGTTCCCTAAACCTACATAGGCACCACAGTACACGTGCTGTTCTTCCACACACACTCTGTTCACACACACACACACACACACACACACACACACACACACACACACACACACCAGTACATAAGAAAAAAATGTAAGGAAAGAGACTTTAAAAAGAGAAAAGAAAAGCAATATATATTTCAAAGTGTGAATGAGTCTATTAAAATTGGCGTTAAAGAAACAATATTCCAATGATGTCACCTAGATTTTTTTTCAGAAAATACCAGAG
Organism: Micromys minutus; assembly: GCF_963924665.1. Classification (NCBI taxonomy): domain Eukaryota; kingdom Metazoa; phylum Chordata; class Mammalia; order Rodentia; family Muridae; genus Micromys; species Micromys minutus. The sequence continues at coordinate 116,162,705 of NC_137969.1, forward strand.
ATGTTCCCAGCAGTTGAAATCAGTTCACCTTGGCTCCTAAGAATTACATTCTGTATTCAAGTTGTAAAAGTGGTTAACAGTAATTCCTTAAGATATTATAATTTGAACCATTTCAACTTAGTATTTTTTGCACTGGTTTAAATGAAGCTTTGCCCTGTTTCCACAGACACATACATGTCTTGTGATCCCGACATTAGTTACTATCAACAGGAAAGGAATGAGTATTTTATCCCTCAGAGGAGTCTGGCAGGAATGCCAGGAACTGAGCATTGCTGCTCTGAGTGTCCGGGGAGACACTTATTGGTATCTGACTACAGCAGGTCCCATAATATTGTCATGGATCCTGAGGTCCATATGAAATCTACCTGTGTCCCTCAAACAAAATAATTGTCAATCATCAGGACCTCTCACCCCCATCCACAGTTTGGTGACGAGCTTCGCCTTGACTCCTAATGATTACATTCAATATTCGGGCTTGCCCATCTGCATCTCTGATGTCCTGTCAAAATATAGTCTGTGTTAGTCGATTTGTCTTTTAATTCATGCCTGGTCCTCTGGACACCACCCTACCTCTGTCTAAGTGACACACAAATTTTGTTATTGATTGTCTGTTTCCCTTGCCACGAGTCTCCATGAACTAGCCTTTAGGTGCTGCCTTTGTTTTTTCAGTTGTACAAAAGAAAAACTGAAGCTAGATTTTTGATAAAAGAAAGGTTTATCCATCTCATTGTTTTGGAAGTTGAAAGTCTCAAATTGGACAGTTTCATTTGGTCAACTTCTGCAAAGATTCCCTTAATATCATTACAATTTACTGGAGAAAGAAAGGGAGAACTAACCATGCACATAACAGGCCAGGCCTACAGACTATCCTTGTACACCAACAGCTCTGGAGAGAAGCAGTTCACTCCTGGAGACTGTGTTCCTCCCTTCTCAAGGCAGTCGGAGCTCCTGTAACTTCAGTACCTCATGTCAACCACTCCTAAAGGTTCGACCAACTCAATGTCAGTCTCCTGAAGACCTGAGCCATTTCCAAACCACACCAGGTGTGAGGCCATTTATGATCCCAGTGTGATGCGGTATAGGTAGCTAGTGAAGGGGAATGTCATCAAAAAGGAATCAAGAAGAATTAGGATGGCATCCTGGCACAGCCAGGTTATGTTTGGCCAAGTGTGACTGAGTAAGCAAGGGCTCTGTGTCATTATTCAACAAGGCCATCAACTCAGATCATTCTGACCAAATAACACGGCAAACTCATTGTTTGCAGAGATGATGGGAAACAATAATTTCTGTGATGGTGTCATTAATGTTGTGGTTACTGGCTGACTCAACTGAGATAGGCTGTTCAGTATGACCCAAATAATGGTTATGTATATATCCATGGAATTAATTGTATGTCTAAATTACATATAATATTGTATAGCCCAGATCTCTAGGATACATCATCTTCAGCACTCTAGCTAGATTTAATGAACAATTAGATAGTAATTAGCCATTAAGATTGTAGTTTCTGCCATTGTACTTGGGTGGATAATACCCAGTGTTTCTACACTGAAGGGAATCTTCTATTATATTTATAGTACAATGGAACTAAAATGTCCTCATGCTTTCATTTTAAAAATTTTGACTTTTGTCCTGTTTTAAGAAGATTGTAGAAGCACCCATGAGAGGTGTGTCTTTCCAAGAAAATCTAACTCGCTCTTAGCCCCACCCTTACCCTCCACCATGTACTAAAATGCTTCTCTAAGATGCCTGCCCTTCCAGGCTATATAAATCACCTTGTCTCAAATCAGGGTATCAAGGACTTTGACCACATGAGGTCTCCTCCTGTTTTTCAGGCAAGAAAAAGAGCTTGGAGGTCCTTCCTGTGGCACATCAGGCAATCATTTACAGTTTTTTATTTTTAAGTTGACAATAGTTTTTTTTCTTTATGTGATGAATTCTGATTGTGGTTTCCTCTCTCTCAACTCTTTCCAGCTCTCTTCTCCTCACCCATCCAAATTCACATCCTTTCTTACAGTCTCACATTAGCAAACAGACAGTCATCTTTAAAATAACAACAACAATAACAACAACAACAACAACAACAACAACAACAATAATAATAATGATGATGATGATAATAATATGAGAGAAAATAGAAACTTGTGTTGCTTTGGAAATCCTAAGACTTCCAAGTGACTTTGGGAAATCATTGTGCTCTGGGCCATGCACCCATCTGTTGAAAGGATCTTAATGAACTTGTACATTGTCTTAAAGACTCTTGTGTCAGGGTATGTTTTTTGAGCACATTAGCTCTCTATTGGTTCTCTTCAGATTTCTGGCTTGCCTTTGGGCTCACTTTTATTTTACTGAAAAGTTTAAAAAGAAGAAGAAGGTATGCATTCTTTCATTTTCTTCACTACTTCTTGCTAAAGGTTATGGGTGGCCCCTCCACATTTCTAGGCAGCAGGCTGTGGTGGTTCTTATCTTTGCACACAGCTCACTTTGTCTTGTTGAGTGGAGCTCTCATTGTTATCTTCCAGTTTGAAGATGGCATCCTGGATGCTTGCTTGTATGTGATGGACAAAGCTGAGATGGACCTTTCTGGCAGAGGAAACCCCATCAAAGTCAGCCGAGTTGGATCAGCAATGGTAAGTGGCCGTGCTGATGACTAAATCTACTGTGTAGGCCATTGGTGTCAGAATAGTTAATTCATAGAATGATATTGGCATAAATAGTGACTTAATGTTTATGCATTAGGTTTGAGTTCAGGGTGCCTGCTGTTCTTGAATTCTCTTCCTTTTTCATATGCTACAAATAAAAAATTTCACTCAAAGCTGTGTGTGGATCTGATTCACACAGGAAATTAGATATCATTAAACGGCTAAATATCCTTTTATCATATTTTATGTATTTTGTGTGGGGGGTCATGCCTGTGTATGAATTTATGGGGCTCAGTTCTTCTCTTCCATCTTGTGTCCAGGGGATTGAACTCAGGTTGTCAGGCTTGGTGCCAGGTGCCTTTACCCACTGAACAATCTTGCCAGTCCCTGAGCAGCTAAGGATCTTTTATCTGGCAATTAAGAAATGACCATACAAAATGCTAATGACTGTAACCAAATGATCAATCAGTCAAACAAAGAAGACCACTAAGACATGACTTTTTGTGGCTAGGGCTGGAGAGATGATTCAGTATAGAGTATGTACAGAGGAACCGAATTCAATTTCTAGCACCCACATCGGGGAGCCTACAAGTGTCTGTAACTTGAGCTCTGGGAGATCTGATGCCCTCCCTTAGACCTCAAGAGCACCTGTACTGATGTATACAGCACCCTAACACATATAAAAAATAATAAAAATGAATCTTTTATAAAGAAATAAATGCTAGTTTCTTTGAAATGGGACCACACTGCAAAGCTTTACCTCTTAGGAAGTGGGTGTTGGTTCTCCCCAGAAATATTTTAAGATAAGTCAATGGCTGTTGATCATTTTCATCATTTCTCTCTTTTTTTGGGGGGAAGATAATTTTGTAATTATATTCATGTACACAAAACATAGTGTACATTTAACCCAGTTTAGTGGTTCTTTAGCCTTTGCCTTTTCCAGCTTGACAATGCAAGCCACAGACTTAGGTCCCAGGATGTTACCTCCCAATGGCAATGGATCTCATCATGTCATTATAATTGGTCCTAATAACTTCCACCAGCTTAGCCAGAGCACCCTTGTCTTCTGAGTTAAACTGTGTGAGGGCAATAGCGGTGCATGGTGCATGTCTTCCTGTGAACCAGGCGCCCCAGTCTGGCCTTTCCCTTGATGATGCAGTAAAGCACCATATCTTTCAACACATGGCAGGCAGGAAAACCACCAGCTCAGTTGGGGACACATTATGGGCATCACTGCCTGCTAAAATTGCTTATTCTCCACCAAGGTGGTGACAATATTGACTCCTACTCTGATTACAGGTGGTCTCTTGGTTGGAATGTCCCCTTTGCCAGCAGCTTTCTTCTCAGCACGAGACAGTAGCTTTTGCTTCTTCTCTTGCTTTGTCTCTGGCCTGTATTTGTGGGCAAGCTTACGCAGTCGAGTAAGTGTTGCAGCAAATATTAAATATAGTAACCCTTTATCCCGTGCTAGTGTCCGCACCAGTAGGGTCACATGGTACTATGGAGTAAATTTATTTCAGTGACTCCATGCCACCCCCAAGTACTCATAGACCCCATCTTCTTTTGACCCAGGCAGTCTACTCTGCCTGCCCTTGCTGCTTTTGATCAGGTGGCCCACAACCATCCCAGAGTGTTATTTTCACTCACTTTTCCCTGGTGGAGTGGTGGGCTTTCTGAGTCCCAACTCTTTTGAATTCAATTAAGTCATCACATCAAAGGACACATCTAAATACTCTGATCCAATTGGTATGATAAAATTTGCCTACCTAGATAAGTCAAACCATTCTGTACAATTCCATCTCTTATAAAATATTCAAAACAACCTGTATCCATATAGAGATGTGCTGAGAGAAACATCTACATCTGCTTCCATGTTGCCCTCTTGAATCTCCTCTCTTCTACCTTACCAAAACTTTGTTCCCACCCCACTCTCTACTGTCCAATAATGTATCTTCTGACCTCAACCTACAGAGTAGCTGTTTGCCTGTCCAGGGCCTGAGTGAAATAGCTAAAGGCAGGAGGTACTTTGAGCTGCTTATAGGGAATGGCTCTTTGCCACTGCAACCTGATGTAGTGGGGCCATTTGATAAAGCATGTTAGATCTCTTTTGGGCTGCACAACCATTTTCACAAACAAGAAAACAGGATGGGGAAGCTCTGTCGGTGATAACGCTTTTGCCAGTACCTAGGTCCACAAACTCCATCTGTCAGTGCATTCTCCCTTTCACACGATTCACTGTAGGGGATCCCCAAACATCTACAAGAGTGCAGCAGTCCCCTTATGGAACAGTGAAAGAGGAGCTAGAAGCCCATGGCTAAGATGGGTAGGATTAGGATAGGAAGTTAACTAAATGACTACCTGGTCCTAAGCTGTACTGTATTCCTAGCATTCAGAAAATCACTGGAGCATAAATCAGTGTCCCATCTGATCCAGAAGCACAGTATTAACTCAGTTACAGTAGGCTACACTTATTTCATAAGAAGACTGAATGTAGAACACGGTTATATTGCCAATGCCCTTACATCATCCAAAAAGAAAAAGAAAAAAAAAGAAAAAAAAAAAAGAAAGAAAGAAAGAAAGAAAGAAAGAAAGAAAGAAAGAAAGATTCTCTCTGGAAGAATTTTATCTTCAGTCTTGTTTTGTGCATCTTTTGAGCCAAATAAAATCAGTTTTGTTGACACATAATTACAAGGCCAGGGAAGATATAACATGTATATTGTGGGTAAGTGCTAAAAATAGTGATTCTGATTTTATTAAGAACTAAGTTACACGAAAATTTAAGATGTACTGGATCTTACATAATGAAAACAAAAGTTAACATCTAGGGACAGCTTGGGGCTGCAGGAGGCACAACTCAGTGGTAAGAATTTAGAGGGTTTCCTAAACACATGTGAGACCTAGTGAAAGGGTGCTCAAGCCCTAAACACATGTGAGACCTAGTGAAAGGGTGCTCAAGCCCTGACCCCACAAATAATAAGCCTGTCCATTTGAATACATAAAATAAATAAGCAGGTTTGTTTTCTGATATTTGTATGGCATGATAAAAAGAGGATTTTTCCTAAAGCCTTTGGGAATCTCCTTGTACAATTAGACCTGCATCTGTTCATTGTGTTTTCTACATGAAAAAGAAGCCACCTTTCTTTTATTTTTCCTTAATTTTTAATTATATTTTGTTCCCCTTAGAAGCAACCACAATATGTCGCTGTAAAGGGAGAAGCAATATGGAGGAGTGATGAGATATGAACTGTCTTTCTCTTAAGCATCCTAAAATGACAAGGTCTTCAACCTGAGCTTATGTGCTCCTTGTGTGTGCTTCCACCAAATTCGGAAATCACAGGCCAATCCAAAGCAGCATAGAAGGAAAGCAAAATGAGACAATCTAACCCACACTGTGACTGCCTCTGACCAGGCATAACACCAATTTAAATTGCCTCAAAATGTCATCAGCTCTAGAGAGCCTCTATCTAAGTTCCAATTTGGAAAATGATCATCACAGTTACACAGCCTGAAACCAGAGAAATAAAATCTGCATAGAGAATAGTGAGCTTAGGTGTTGGTTTGCTTTCTGGAAGGGGTGACCTTGAGTGTTACAGGACAGAGGTACTGCTCTGAGCAATTTGAAATGATATCTCCACTTCCCCTTATTTTCCCATGCCACTGTTCACAGTACAGAAAGCTCAATAGTTGAAAAACTCCCCTCACCTCTGTTATCCCCTTTAATCCTCAGAATAGCTTTTGTGAGTCTTTCCAATATCTGTTCAGCAGCAGTGAGTTTTAAAGCTAAAACACTGAGCCTCCAAAACTTACTGAAATGGTGACACATAGCAAAACAACTATTTTCTGATCATATAGACAGATCCTACATGATCACTGGAAATACAGTGGAATTTAAGCATACAGATAAGTAAAGAATGAAGATATGTATAAAGGAGGTAAACCTTCTAATTTTCCTGTTTAAGATTTACCTTAAAATGTAAAAATGTTCATTTGGAAACTACAGCAAGAGCAGATTTGAAGCTGGATGAATCCAGCCAAAATTAGACTTCACAGTTACATGGCCATGTTGTCCTTCTGAGCTGACCCCAAGCCCTGGGTAGGTTCTATGCCCATTGTCCCTGCCACTGGACAGGTGCACTAAAACAGAGGTGCATGATATTTGAAAACATTACTGGAGGACCACACAGATGATGCATGGGTTCCAAGAGATGCATATGGCCTGCAAGCCCTTCCAGAGGACCACACAGAGAATGCATAAATTCCAGTTTATACAAAGTAGAGTCATTGCAGGCAGAACCTTCCTGATGCAGCTGTTCCTAGAAGCCATGGGAGGGGCAGATCAGCTCTGTCTGGGCATCTGAAAAAATTAAGCAAGCATGAATATAGCACAGGAGCACACGACTAGAGCCCCAAAGACAAAATGGCTTTCTGTGGTCATGGTAGATAGCTTGGCAAGGAGATTGCAGGAAACTGGCTATGTGTGAGGCTAAAGGAACACAGGTGATAACAAGCTTTCAAACAACAAATAGTATGAGTTTGGCTTTTAAGTGTAAAACTTTCAGATAAAAAAATCTTTGTAGTACAGTGTATCTGTGCTCGGATGGCTGCTGTACTGATGGTGTGTGCAATAAGTTGTCCAGAAGCATCCCTGAGCCTCTATTAAAAATTTATGAGCCTGCCATGACATGTCAGCTGAAACATTGAAGAATGTCTCCGGTTATGGCCAAATGTTCCTTGGTGTAGAAATCCTCCAAAGATGGAGTCTATGCTCAGTTTCTCTATAGAATGGAGGTAACACCTTCCTCTTGCTTGCACAGTAGGCTTCATTCAATTCTGTTTTCCCTGCTTTCTGAAGAGATCAGGGAGGTTGTTTTTCACGAGAGGGCCCGTAGCTGTGTCAGGAGACAGAGCCCTGGCTCTGGTTCTGCTGTTAACCACATGAATCAGGGAAGAGCACTTGATTCCAAGACATACTTCCTCCTTTTTCAAATGAAGCTTTTTCTCTTTAGCCAAACACCTGAAATTCCCATTTACCTTAGTAAGGGCTTTTATTGCTGTGAACAGACACCATGACCATGGCAACTTTTATAAAGGAAAATGTCTAATTAGAGCTGGCTTATAGTTTTAGAGGTTCAGTCCATTATCATCATGGCAAGGAACATGACAGCATCCAGACAGGCATTTTCTTTTGCATTGGAGGAGCTAAGAGTTTTACATCTTGATCTGAAAGCAGCTATGATGAGACTATCTTCTACCCTGGTTGGCGCTTAACCATAGGACCTCAAATTCTACCCCTACAGTGACTCACTTTCTCCAACAAGGCCACACCTACTTCAACAAGGCCATACCTCCTAATAGTATAATTCCCACAGGCCAAGCATATTTAAGTGAGTTAACTTAAACACTGTTAAACATTGTTAGCAAAATCTGCTTGGTTCATCAAGTGAACTTTTTCTTTTTCCTTTTATATATTCAGTATCTCCCGTTATTTTTTTCATATTGTTTTCCTTTGATGAGAACCTGAGGAAAGTTGACAAGCATCTGGAAGTCAGGTGGTATTGACCTTCCCCAAGGGAAAGAACAACCTAGACTCCTATAATTTTGCTGTTTGGGGACTGAGCCTGAAATGCTATAGTCTCATGTGGATGAAGTTTTATTTAGAATCACATAAAAACCGAATGCTACATTTTACTAATGTTACATTATAGATTCATTTAAGAGAGAAAAGGGGGAAACAGGAAATTAGACAAAGAAATTTGTTCCAAGTTATACTTCCTTCTTTTCAAAGTCATTGTTTGCCTTGTTTCTGGTGTGACAGTCCCCTCCAAGAGAACTGATGAGAAAATTGTGAAGCTAAGGATGAGCTGTGCCATATGAAAGTGTATTTTACTCACCTGACATCCAGTTGCAACACTATGTTGTAATGAAGCATCTGGAGGTAGGCTTTGAGACCCCAAGAGACATAGGGTCTGAGACCCCAGGGAACATGGTCTCTGAGACCCTAACAATATAAACATTTGTGCTGTGATGAGATGTAGAAAGAACAGAGCAGTCTTGAAATGAGGGGACCACTGTGACAATAGCCTGTCCTTACTGCAAGTATTTGCCTGTCAAGCCTGCTTCTTCTACTCCATGACTGATTGGCTCTGGCACCTTCCCCAGGGGATGCAGCAGCTGTTGCTGCAGTGGCCTCTCTTACTGCAGATACCTGCCTGCTTAGTCACCATTAAAGCCCTCAAATGCCCTGCCTACATGCATATTGTCTTTGTCTATGGAAGATCTGAAACAAAACCAGCTCACAGGGTCTAGAAGACACTGCAAGGGTCTTTGAGATAAGAAAACAGAAGCCTTTGGAAGTGATGTCATTCATTCAAGGTCATGTGGGAAATAAGTGGCTGAGCTGGAACCAGGCAGTGTCCTTTCTCTCAAAACATATTGCTTCAGAGCATCTCTGCCAGCATATTATTGCCAATAGCACAATTACTGTATCAAATTATGTGGCTGTCACCTAGAAAAGAACAAATCTCTAAGAATAGGTGGATGTCAAAAAGTGGGAAAATTGAAAAAAAAGGCATGAGTCAGAAGATCTGAATCTTGGAGTCAATGGGAAAGAGGTCTCCAAGAGGATTAGATGCCACATGTGCTGTGGTACTAGAGCCACAATAGTGATGATGACAGCAATGATGTTGCTAATACTGTGGCAGTGGTAGTGGTTATAGTGGTAGTGACAGTGATCATGGTGATAGTGATGGTGGTAGGTGATGGTAATAGTAAAGACTGTGGTGAGGCAAGGGTAGTATTGGTGATGTGATTGGTCATGAAAATAGTGACATCGATGATGAGTGTGTGCTTAGGGTAACAGTAGTGGTGACCATGATGGATGATAATTATGGTGACATCATAGTGACAGCGCTTAAGGTAATAGCAACAACAATGTTGAAGATGAGTGTGACCATGATGGGAATGGTGGTAATGGTAGTGGTGGGGGCGGCGATGGTGATGTAATGGTGGGAGTGCTATCATGGTGGTGATAATGGATATATGGTAGTGGTAGTGCTTGTGGTAATGGTAATGGTGGGTAAGGGGATGTTGGGAGAATTTCAGTGAAGATGAGGGTTGTGGTGTAAATGTGTTGATGGTAGTGATCATGGTAATAGTGATGGTGGTAATGACGGTCATTGTGGGGAGGGTGGGAACGGCGGTTGAAAATGGTGGTGGGAATGTCTATGTGGTAATGTTACTGATACTGGTAAAACCTCAATTTCAACTCATTCATTCAACAAGTATCTGGGTGTTGGGGGAAATGCTGGTAAACCAAACAGACATTTTGCCCTCACAGGAGCTTATAATGTCATGGAAAAGACAAAAAAATAGAAAGTCATATGCAGCACAGAGAATTTTCTGATAGAAATGATCATAGGACTGGAAGGAAGCAAGGGCAGTAACAACACAACCTCTTCGGTTTAACTGCACACTTGGGCCTATGTGGAGAATCGAGCTATTGGACCAAAGGGCAGTAGGAGGACTTGACAAGGTATCCCTACTGTTATTCACTGAAAGTCTTTATCCACAGTACTGGAGGGAAATGTAGTGCGAGAGGACACTGGAATACACTTCTCCATATACTCCTCCAGGGCTGCTGGCTTTGTTAGTCAGACATCAGGACTAATGTCTAACTAACAGTTGTCCCATAGTGTTTCAACATTTATAGTCCCTTGATTCCAGGTTCTTATATTTTGATTCGATTATGTTTATTTTTTTAAGCTAAATTGATGGAAAATTTAGGAAGATGGAAAAGACAAAACAAACATTAATAAAGTTACATAGTTTGGATTCCAGTGCTTCACACCTCTGTCAGTCCAGACTGCCCAGCCTCCCTTGAGGTGTGCTCAGTTATTTTTAACCATGGTCTTTTGCTAATATCGAGCTACGATGCCATCATTAATCCCCATTAATGCCTTGCTCTGACTGTGCCTTTAGGGAATTAACTCAAGATTGAACTTTTTCTACCAATCGATGGTCTGTGTAGTCTTTAGTGCTATTTAAAAAAGAAAAAGTTGGCAGTACAGCCAGTAAATCAAACTGACCATGCTGCAGGGAGGTCTCAGGTTCTCCAGACCTTTGTGAAGGCAGCATTGCAGCTTCTGATCCTCAAGCTTCCAGCACTGTGAGGATCAACTGGAAATAAAGCCCTTTTCACCTGCTCCATCTTTCCCCTTGGCTTTTCATTTCTTAGAATATTTTTTCTATCTTGGACAAAGACACAATTACACCATCACTACTTTGCTATGTTGCCAAGCTACCCCACAGGGGATGGTGTTTTGTTTTGTGTTTGTCTTTCTTCCTTTCTTTTGGTTGGCTACTTACCCATCTTGAATAATGGCTTTATGTTGAGCAAACATTTTATAATTTTATGCAATGAACATCAATTACAAATATTCAGAATACATTCTAAGATCTGCTCAAAGCAAGGATTCCACAGCTGCCCATTCCAAATAAACCCTAAAGTCAGAAATTGATGCACAAAATCTAATCTCTGGTCATACACCCAGCCATAGTATAGCCCCTAACATATTGAGATCTGAAGTTTAAATTTTTAGGTTTGAAACTTTAGATGAGTAGAAGGAAAGACGCAAATTACTCTTTGGTCTGTAAAGCACACAAAAGCCCCTTTCTTATACTACAGAGAAAGAGTGTGGTCATTGTCCTCTACTTCCAGCCACTGAAGAGCTTTTTTTCAGTCTCCTCCTGTATCTCTTATTTCTTAAACATGCATTTACCAAAAAGCACGATTAAGTAAAAATGACTTTTTCCTCATTCTTGTGCCTCATGTGTATAGTTGCTAGTCAGTATTCCCAATGGTAGTGGAGGAAATTTCTAGCAGATTATCTGTGCATACACAGGGATTTGAGTCTATGCCACCTCTGAGAAGGGGGAGATTAAGCTTTCATTGGTGTGTTGTAAGAATCATGTCTCCCTCACTCACTATTTATCTGCAAATTCCCAGTCTCTTGACCATTGCTAGATAAAGAAAGATTCCTGGAAGGTGAGACCCTGTCCAGACTTCTCTGCCTTCAAAGCTCTTAACTCTTATCTCCAATGCTATAATCTACCTCCATGGTTCATGCACATGCATATCAGAAAAGGCATTCCTCTTTTGGAAATTCCTGAAAAATGCAGGCTCAGTCATAGTTTCTGAATCCCTACAATGAAGGCCCAACCAATTCAGTAGCCACACCCATGAGACATATTTTAAAGAACCTACTAATTGGCACTAATGAGGAACTGTACAGCAATCCAACATGGTAAGATTCTAAATTAGAATGTAAGCTGAAATCAAGGTTTTGCTTAAGGCAAAAGGCACCAGTGGATCCAGAATGACTAGGGAAATATGGGTGATTTAGCGAGATGAGGACAGATCCTTTCCCAACAAAACACCATGGGTATCTCATTGCCAGAGATCTTCATTTCTGTTTATTGAAGATTTTTAACAATGATAAATCTATTATAAAGCAGTGGAAAAGTGGAATTTTATCTGTCAGAAGTTATCTGCATAGCCACCTGTAAGAAAACATGTCTATTCCTTAAATAACCAATGTACAGATTGAACCTGGTAGGGGCATCCGGAAGGCAGTTGAACTTATCCAAGGTCACAGCACTGGATATGGGCCTCTGGCTTCCTGACCCCACAGATGGAAACAGGATGTTATACACCCCTGGATGCATCCTCATCCTGTCCCCTGTCTAGAGCACATGCCCTCCTTGAGAGTAAAGATATAATGCCTGTCACCTGCTCCTTCTGAGTCAATTCTGGTGGGGGCAAGGAGGGGCAGTAAACTGTTCGGAATTCATTTTTTCCCTCCTGGTAAAAGCCAGCAATGTAATGAAGTTTCCATTTGTGGGCAAACCGCTTGGCTTCTCAATTATCAAGGTTACATTTCTTATGCCTGTTTGTCCCATATTTTTGGAGAAAAACAGACATTTATTACAAGCTATCTCTCCAATGTGATAATCATAGTCAATCTAAATGTCTGCTTTCCTCGAATTGCTTCCTGGAATGAGTTTCAATACAGCATCTATTTTGTAATCACACAGGCTATTTCTGAAGCACGGGTGCGTGCTTTTCAGCACTCCCTCCAAGCTGTGCAGATGGGCTGTTCTCATCTCCTGGGACCAACATCTCCCGGACAGATGGGTACAGTACAGCATAGCTTGGGGGTCTCTTGAGACAGACACTTTCGGGCTTCTTTATTTCCTTTTTATCCTCTTCCCTGTCTGTCTCCTTCTCTATATTTCCCCTCTTACATCTACCCCTTTCATGTGAATAGTTTTTAACAACTTATCCTACACCAGTAGGTTTCAACCTTTGGGTCTCAACCCCTTTGAAAATTGAATATTAGATATTTACATTATAATTCATAACAGGAGCAAAAATTACAGTTATGAAGTAGCAATGAAATTATTTGATGGTTGGGGGTCACCACAACATGAGGAACTATATTAAAGATTCACAGAGTTGGGACAGTCGAGAGTCACTGCTCAATACCAGCCAACTCCATAGCACACAGTAGGGATGGAAAAGAACTCAGTTTTTATCTTTATCCTCCTTAAGTAATGTCACACATGGTTAGTAAAGAACAGTGTGGCCAAATCTCAGTCCTCAGTTACTAACATAAGAGCTAGTAATTTCCCGTAGTAATATAAAGGTTACTATGGAAAGTAAATCTAAGTGCTTACCCGTGTCAGAGTGTACAAACAAATCACACGCACACGCACACACATGTAATGGTAGTTACATCAGTTAAGTCTTTCACTGTAGAATTGTATAAATTAGGGTTAGTTAGAAACTACTTTCAGGTTAAATAACTACGTACGGTAAAACGCTAGCTATCAAATATATAAGTATAAGTGCATTTTGATGGGAAAGACACTAAGTCCTAGTCAAATATAGATGTTTCCAGGACTTCCCTGTGTTTCTCCTGGTTAGCCTGTACCCCAAAAACTTCTGCCGTGTGTCGTTGCAGTGGATTAGTCACACGTCCTCTGGAACCTCACATGAATAGGTTCACAAAGATGGAACGAGACTGGCTTCATTCACTCCGTGAATTGTTACACAAGTTTTTACCTCGGGGAACAGAATTTTGTTTCATGTATGGTATCTCTTCTGCCCATTCACCTGTTGGTGGACCTTCTAGATGATTCTAGCTTGGGACCATTACACAGAGACTATGAGCATTCTGAATAGGTCTTTTCAGTGTTTTGTTAACATATGGTGATTATATGTAACACTGGCTTCTATATGACATTCTTCTACATGTATATGGTATAGTTTGATCATACTCACCACACTATCTTCTCTTATCTTCCCAACTCCCACTAATTCCTTTCCTTGTCCCAAACAGCTCCCCTTCTAGGCTCACGTCGTTCTGTGCATGTGACCCAGGGTGTGTCATCAAGGTTGTTTACAAGAGCATGGGGGGGCATGTGTGTCTTAGCAACAGCTGGATCATATGGGAATAAAGTCTCTCTTCAACCACCGTCTGTGTAGCCTCAGGGAGAGGTGGGCTCCTACAAGGCCCTCCCCATTCCAAAACAAGATGTTGGCAGGCCCTCTTTTCTGTTTTGTTTTTATTGGATATTCTCCGCATTTAAATTTCAAGTGTTGTCCACTTTCTTATAGAGAGCACATGCAGGTAACTATAGCAGCTCAGAGTTCAACAGTACGATGGGTATACTGTGCCTGAAAATCTGTTCATCCATCGGCTCTGCCTTTTTCTTACACTTTCTGCCCATTCTCTCTTAAGGTGCACTGAGTCTTGGAAACAATAGAAATGCTCCATTTGGGGCTGATCCTGTAACGTCCACTTATTCTCTATACTCTGACCAGTTACGATTCCCTGTGGTCAACACTGACTGCTGCACAGAGAAGCTTTCCCTACTAAAGTAGACAACACTGTCTTATGGGTGTGCATAGAAGTATTTAGGTGGCAATCTGATGAACACAGTGTGTACATTTAGCAAAACAGCAGTAGCAGCTTCTTCACTGGGGCCAGTGACTTTCTCAGCCATGGGCATTCTTTTTAACTGAAAACAGGCTTTTGTCTGTTTGTTTAATCTGCTGTATTTTGATTATGGTTTACCCTCCCCAGTGCTGCCCATATCTTTTCCCACTTTTCTACCCACCCAAACTCACATCATTTTTCTCTCTCAGACATCTAAATAACAATAATAACCACAAAAATAATAAGATAAAATGAAATAAGGATATGAAAAAACAAACCAATAAACAGAAAAATAGCCAAAGAAAAAGCATAAAATACACATATAGATACTGACACACATGCACACACACGCACACACACACACACACACACACACACACACACACACATAATGCATAAAAAGAAGATGTATAAGTGAAAGATTTGTAAGGTATAGGGAAAATGTCTAGACAAAGTCTTGTGAGATTAAAAAAAATTACTTATAAGAATATCATTGATATCATTTCTTGTTGTTGGAATCTGTCCTTAAATGTAGCTTGTGTGCCCAGTGAGACTATTGGAGAACAATTCTTTTTTATTTTATTTTTTACCATCAGTTATCAATTGGAAATGGATTCTGGGTTAGGTATGGGCTTTTGACTAGACTTACAGTACCAATCATGAATTCCCTTCTGTGTAGCAGATATAAATTCAATCAGAAAATGATTCATTACCCCATATCAGGCCTGAGACTGCAGCCCCTGTGGGCACATCCTGCCTGTCTAGTCTGTATCCTTACACACAAGACCCACAGCTGAGTGAGATATTCCTGACAGTTCTCTCTCAGCAACCTCCCAGGACCTTCCATCTTTTTAGGGAAACATTCTCATGTATGGAGTAAACATCTAAAGCTGGAGTGTCTGTGTTCTAGGATCTGTATGCGTTTGATTTTGTGAGATAACCAGTTAGTCATTTATAATAGTTCCATGTTTTACATTCTTCCAGAAACTTCTAAAATTCTACTTTCCCCATAGGTTTATCTGTTCTTGGTGATTATTCCACCTTTTACATTCGCTCAATCTAGTGTGTGAACATCTACTTGCTGTTTTAAATTTATTTTCTCTGATGTACAATGATGCTGCACACACTTCCATACACCCCTGGCCATCCATATGCCTCTTTCAGTGTGATGTCTTCCCAAGCCAACCGCTGTTTTCCTGGTGGGGTATTTGAATTATAATTACAGAGGTGGGGTTGTTGTGTGTAGATTCTAAAACCACTCTTTTCTCAGATACATGTAGAGGTTATTTCCCACCAGACTATACTTTGCTCTGTGTGTTTGTGTGTGTTTGTGTGTGTGTGTGTGTGTGTGTGTGTGTGTGTGTGTGTGTGTGAGAGAGAGAGAGAGAGAGAGAGAGAGAGAGAGAGAGAGAGAGAGAGAGAGAGAGAGAGAGCAGTTTTCAGTTGTTATGTTGGTGTCAGACAGTAAACTTAAGTCTTTTTTAAAATGATATAAAGTCCAATTTTATTGTATTTATATTTGGTTTTGTGGTATTAGAGATCATCACATTTAGGACTTAGAAATGTTAGGTAAGTGCCCTACTCCCTAGTCACACTACCAGATTTAAAGAAATAGTCCTGTCTAGGACTAGGACACATGTGATTTTTTTTTACGAGCCATAAGTATATTGCCCCACATTTCTTTTGAAATACAACTTGGGTTTTATATTTTGGTGTATAGTCTATCTTGAGGTCTTTCACTGTGGTGTGAGGTAAGATCAAGGGTTTTGATTCCCCACAAATTTACCTATTTTCCTCTGAAAACAGTACTGAAAATGGTATCCTTTGTTTAAGCCGTTCATTGATGTGGTGGCTTGGTTAGAAATGGGTTCTAACCAACATGACCAGATGAGGCTGAAACAAGCATAGACTGTTGTTTGCCTTTTCTTATTCCAGAACAGCATGGTGTTAGTTACCAAGCTGTTATAGCAAATCATTAGATCAAGAACCACACCCCCATCTTGCTCTCTGTCAGTATTTTTTGGCCATTCTTGACCCTTTGCACTTCCTTTACACAGTGTGAGAAACTTGTCTGCTTCAAAATGTCATTGAGTCTTGGTATAGAAAGGAAATGTTAAACTCTGTTTAACTTTTTCACTTTACCTTCTGCTCATGGTCTCCTCCCTGTCATTCCATCCCACAATCCTTCCCACCGCCACCTCCCCTTCTCCTCTGAGGGAGTAGGAGTCCCCTGGGTATTCCCCCACCCTGACACCCCTTCAAGGTCACTTCAAGGGCAGGTGCTTTCTCTCCCACTAAGACAAGAGAAGGCAGACCAGCTAGTAGAACATATCTCACGCACAGGCAACAGCTTTAGGGACAGCCTCTACTCCAGTTGTTCAGGACCCTCATGAAAACCAAGCTGCACATATGTGCATGAAGACCTAGGTCCAGCCCATGTATGTTCTTCGGTTGGTGGTTCATACTCTGAGAGCCCCAAGGGTCAAACTTAGTTGACTCTGTTGTTCTTCCTAAACTCTTGTGAATATCACATTCATCCACCCAACTACTCCCTGTGTGTCACTTGGTGGTAGCCCTGAGAATGCAAAGTCAAGTTGACTTTCCTTCTTGCAAGCACAGGAAATGTGGTACTAGGAACAAAGATGATCAGACCAATGACAGCAAAAGGCACTGTGTAAGCAGAAATAGACCACCACGGTGACAGGGAAAATATTCCTCATAAAGCCAGGTGGCTTTTACACAAACAATAAGCATTCTCCGTAATGAAGTGAAGGGTTTAAGTGTGGAAGGGAGTTCAACATTCCAACCACACCCAGGCAGGAAACAACTAATTAGCCCCCTCCTCCATCATCCCACTCTGACTGTGAAAATCCAAGATGGCACTTGAATTTCTTTTCCTTCAGATAAAATATGACTGTGGCATTTATAAGTGCCATGAAAACCCAAGAAGGACCAAGGTGAAGGAGCCAGGCAAAGAGAATAGGATTCCTGCAGCACTATTGCTCCTTTCTTGGGTATATTTGCTGAGTTGCCTTCCCATGGGTAATCTTTTAAGAACTTTACCTTCAGCTCATCTCCCTTCCTACCCTTACCATGTAATTTGCAAAACAAAAAAAAAAAAAAATCCTGAAAAAAAAAGATTTTTATATACCCAGATAAATAGGCCTTCAGAATCCATTTCTTGATTTTTGGTGATAGTAACTGAATCCATATGTATAAATGAGAAAAGGAACAGCTGTTCTTAAGAACAGGTGATGCCTTGGCCCCCACATCAACACTTGGCCCTCTCTGCTCAATCTCAATACAGTCAATACAGTTGCTGTTGAGTTTCACTGACAAAGCCCTGGGTATATGGGACATAGGTGAGCCACTATACTTAAGGCTGGTCCCTCAGGGTTGTAACTGAGGACCTGTGGTTTACAAACCCTGGAAAAGTTTTGTACTAGGAATGATCTCTTTCCTTCCCAAATTTAACTATATATCTCTTAAGAGGATTCACATTAGCCCAAATTCATATTCACTGGTTTGAAAAACTGTTGGCAAGATTACATATAAAACTATTTTCCAAAAGAGTTACAATTTCCTAGCCTTTATGAGACCATAACTTGTAACAACAAAATTTAGCAGAATAAAACAGGTTTATAACAGAGAAAAGTCATTTCATCATAGCCATATAAAATGTGCATACTAGAGAAGAGAAATCCCTTTACATGTGTTAAAAAGGAAACAGAAAGCGAATTGTAACTGCATAAAATGGAAAATCTGGGCTGTGGGGAATAAATCACTTAAAATGCCAATACTTGTCCATATTGAAGTTAAAATCTGCTCAAACTTCATGGTTATCGTTCTAGCTTATGCATGGTGCAGAAAGCAAGCTTATTCTTACTCTAGGGTGGAGGATTGCCCAGTATGATGCTAAAGAGTAGAACAGCCCACAGTCATCAGCTGTGATTCCTCAGAACAAAGCATGGCCAGTTAGGATTCCTCACAGGAGCATGGGTAAGGAAAAGCAGCTGTATCCCACCCCAGCATGGCTGAGGACTCATGAAACTGCATCCTCAGAGTTCCCTGCAGCACTGCATGCAGCCCCTGGTAGCTCTGAGGGAGAGGGCTTGGAAATCTTGGCACTTTCTGAGCTTCTGAGGCCTGTAAGTTCCCTTAGATTTCTGAATCTTATGAGTTGTTCTACCTTCCTCTAAGACAGTGGTTCTCAACCTGTGGGTTGGGACTTTTATTTTGGTGGGGGGGGCGTCAAACAACCTTTTCAGGGAGTTACCTAAGACCATTGGAAATAACAGATATTTATATTACTATTTAACAGTAGCAAAATTTCAGTTATGGAGTAGCAATGAAAATATTTTATGGTTATGATCAATACAACTTGAAGAACTGTGTTAAAGTTCTTCATTAGATTGCAACATTAGGAAGACTTAGAACCATTGCTTTAAAGGAGAATGCTTCAGCTCAGAGAAACTAGCTACAGAAAACACATAGCCCAGCACCCTGATGGTCTACTTCTTGGATGGCTAAGTCTTCCCCCCTTATAGAGCATTGCTTCTGCCCTCTGCAGCTGAACAAACCTAGTTTAATTATTCCCTCAGACCTAAGTTATAAATTTGGAGTAATTAGCTACACTAGGCAACCTCTGTGACATATAATGGGAGCTTTAACCACCCACCCCCTTTCAGTAAATATTTTAGAAACCATAGCTATAATAATTAAGAAGAAATTTGTAACCAAATTTTTATTGAAAACTGAATTAAAAGATTTGATTGGTAAACATTCCTACTTCCAGAGTCTTTTATAAATGTTTCTCTTTGGTTAAAAAGAAGAGAGAAGTTGGTAATAAAAGTAAAAATATCCCACTTCTCTCAAAAAGGAATCCGAGTAACTTGTAACAATTTAAGGAATAAGATTGAAACAATATGTTGGTATTTTTTTCTTATTAGGAGGATAACATTCCCTTGTGTGTATGTGCTGCTCATTCCTTACCCAGCCTATCAGCTGTGCCATCCTGGCCCACGTTACAGTGAAGATGAGCTAAGATGTCTCTTTGCCAATGCTTTGGGAAACATACCCAGAAGTGGATAAATGGGTAGTCATTCTTTCAGGAACCTCCACCCTGCTTACCCAAATGGCTATGCTAATTCACATCCCACCAACACTATAACAGAGTTCCCTGAACAACCTTCAGGCACCTTACTAGAGTCTCCTCTCACCCCATGATTGTTTAATGTTTCTGCTTTGGTAATTCAGTCCCTTCTCAGTCATGGTTTTCATGACTCACCCAAACCATAGGTTGTCTCTTCAGGCCTGTGAGTCTTAAGCTCTGTGAGCCTTTCTGACAGATGATGGCTAGTCACTCGACCTGCCTTTGTTGAACCAAATCTTTTGTTTAGGACATTTCCTTTGCAGCAATGTGTGTGTGTGTGTGTGTGTGTGTGTGTGTGTGTGTGTGTGTGTGTGTGCACTTATGCTTCTTTTCTTTGCTGTGCTCCATTGATCCATTTGTTTGTATTTATACCAAATGGCATCATACTATTTAAAGAATTCTGTTTAATTATACTTAAATTCTATTTAATTATATTAAACCTTATTCGTAGCAGAACAAAAAAAATACTGAATTGTATAGAACAAAAAAAAAAAAAAAAACCTTCAAATAAATGCCTCTTCATAACAGATATTTCCTAACAGATTCTTCCAAAATTAGTTCAAATTATGGAACCAATTAGACATAAAGTAATTATGTACTTTTAAATTATATTTTAATTTTAGATAGTTTCAATTAACTATGAGAGACCAACACACTGAGGCATTAGCATTTTATTTCCTTTTATCCTTTGACTTTTTATCTCACTTTTTATAGTAATTTATGGTCTTACATTTATAGGCTTTGCAACTCCTTGTGTATTTGTAACTCTGATTCTTAGGTTCTCTGAGATCCTTTGTGACTGGATTGTTATGCTGCTTGGCCTTACTCTTGTGCAGCTTGGCTCCAACACCTATCTCCCAGGTCTATATGAATAGTAATTGACACTTTTGTCACTGTGGTGACATTTGAAGACAGCTTGATTTCCTCAATATTTTGCTAAGTTTTTATCTAGATGACCAAACAATTTTTTTCTTTATTCAAAAGTAGATCCTGACCCCAGAAAACTATCAATACCCAAGAAACAATTCACAGACCTTATGAAGCTCAAAAAGAAGGAAGGCCAAAATGTGGATGCCTCAGTCCTTCTTAGAAGGGAGAACAAAACACTCATGGGAGGAAATGCAAAGTCAAATAGAGGAGCAGAGATTAGAGAAAAGATCACTCAGAAGCTGCCTCTCCTGGGGATCTACCACATATGCAGCCACCAAATCCAAGCACCATAGCTGATCCCAGGAAGTACTTACTGGCAGGAAACAGACAGAGATGCCCCCTCAGGGACTATGTTAGAGTCATATAGACACAGCTGAGCATGCTTGCAGATAACCATCAGACTGAACACAGGGACCTCAATGAGGGTGCTAAAGAAAGGACTGAAGGAGCTGAAAGGGGTTTCAACCTCATGGGAAGAACAACATTATTAACCAACCAAACCCTACACAACTCCCATGGACTAAAACACTAACCTTTGTTCACACATTGAGAGACCTATTGATCCAGTTGCATATGTAGCTGAATCAATGTGAGAAGAGACCTTTGGTCCAGGGAGGGCATGTTTTCCCAATGTAGGGGAATGCCAAGGCAATGGGGTGTAGAGGGTGATTAGGAGGGAGTGCACCTTTGTGAAGGCAAATGGAGGGGAAGGGGGGATGGGAGGGGGGAAGGAGAATGGGAGCAGGAGCAGGGTGACGGGGGGGGGGGGGGGGAATGGCATCTCAAATGTAAACACAGAGTGTCTAATAAAAATGAGGAAAAAAGTTAAGTTGATTTGATTATGAGTTCTAGGTTAGGACTTGGGTCAAACTATGGACTGTAGATGACTCTCAGTATAGATTCATTGTTCTCATGACAAATCCATAGGCTCTAGAGTGTGGTCATATCTTTAGTTTCATTTTGAGGGCTCTCTATTTTAAGAACACCAGTTACCTTTATGTTGTGTCATCTGTGCCCTTGTGAGCTCTTAGTGTCTCTCTAACAACTTCTCTTTTTCATTGGCATGTTTTTATTATCTCATTTCTCCTCAATGTTGCTTATTTGCTTTTAGCACTATCCACACTGTATCTCAAAGCTAGTGATGCCTTGTTATTGCTGATATGATAACATTCGCTCATCCACTTGTCCTTTAGTGATCTCATTATAGATTGGGAGAAGAAAGTGCTTCGTGCCCTGTTTTCTTCTATGTATGAGTGTTGCTTTTTCTTCCTTCCTTCCTGTTTACTAGGTCTCCTGTTCTGTTTGTATGTTATTTATGCACAGTTCTTCTTTGGGTATTTTATTTGTTCTAATAGATGAACAATATGGCTCTTCTTAACCTAAGATGAACTTTGTTTCTCCCCAGACCTACAGTTCTTAGGAAAATTTATTTTCTGGTCTTCTCTGCAATGCACTAGGAGACTGGAGCAAGGATGGGCAGAGAAGGAGATGCGTGGAGGAGAGGGGTCACCTTGTTTAATGTGCTACCTTCTGCTCCTTCTTTGAGGAGTCCATCAGTTTTCATGCAGAGCCTTGGCCCCAACTAAAGTGTCTCCCATGAGGTCACACTCTTAGGTTCTCTGTCATTTCCATATGATAGTCTCGGAATAGCTGCCTCTTTTGATATGTGACCCTTTCCCATGGATTTTTTTAAAATAGAAATTGCTTCCATGTCTTTGTTTAGAACAAGATAAAGATGCCATTCTAATTCCAGATTCTGAGAGATAGATGACACACTGTTGCGCGGTGTTGCTTCAGCATTCTGGCTCAAAGAGCCCGTGGATAGATGCATTCTGAGCCCCACTGCTTCCCTGCACCTCTCACAGTCTACATCTGCTTTGGGCACTGGGTGTTGTAGTTTCCTGCAGGATCGTCTACCACGGATGTTGCTGATAGTAACTTTTGGAGTACCTTTTCATCTTTCCAGTTCTGTAGGCATTATGAGATGGAAATTTAACTTTTCATTTGTCTTTTAATTATTTTGTGTGTAGACACATTTTGCCTGCTTGTGTTTGTGTGCTACGGGCATGCAGTGCCTGCATAAAGCAGAAGAGGACTTTAAATTCCCTGGAAGGGTGCTGAAAATTAGAACCCTGTGTTCTCTAGAAGAGCAGCCAGTACTCAACTCTGAGCCATCTCTCCAGCCCCTGGAATAGGAATCTAATGCAGCCATATTAAGGTTAAAGAGCAATTCTGATCTCTAGTCCCAGATTCAAACTGTATGCTGGGGTCACCAGGGACCCAAAACCATGACAATAGGTTGTTGTAACAGCCAGTGCGTGTAAGTAGAAGCCCCAGCATGCCCTTGAATTGCCCCTCCAGCATATTTTAGTGTCTGGAAGGTACGATTTTACTTTAACCCTTTTCACCTGTCACTGAAGACACATCTCGCTCTGTGTCTGCGCTCCTTAGAAATCAATGTTCTAATTAGAACACAGTAGCTAATCTTGCCGAATGCTAATAAGTGAGAATTGTGATTTATCTAGCAAAAGTGGCAGCACTCGGCATTAACAATTAAAAGGTCTGTAGGGAAGAGGGCTATTTATTTCCTACTCTTCTCCCTAGCTGATTGGGTTCAGCTTTATGTTATTAGTAGCCCTCTATTTAATGGTTATCTATCTGAAAAGCATGCATCAGAGCCACTGTTTAGGGACTTTCATCTCTGATATCCATAAACTCTGTTTTACTTCTTAAAGATAACATACCACCACTTCACAAAGACCAAGGCATACCACAAACACTGCGGGTGTTCCATCATGGCAGGCACAAATTTTCTGATAGTTAATTCCCAGCAAGAACAAGACCCTGTCAAGAATAGGGTCTGAAGAGCTGGCTGAGGTAAGTTCACATCAAAGCCCTGAGCTTGCTGGTAGAGGTCTTTAAGAAACTTGAATGGTTTTTTATTTCTTCTACATTCAACACATTAACTTAATACTGACCAAGACTCTCCATTCTAACCTGACTGGATACAAAGT
The DNA here is from genome assembly GCF_963924665.1 of Micromys minutus. Lineage (NCBI taxonomy): Eukaryota > Metazoa > Chordata > Mammalia > Rodentia > Muridae > Micromys > Micromys minutus. The sequence continues at coordinate 116,186,442 of NC_137969.1, forward strand.
CAAAGGAGGAAGTAGCATTTCATTCATTCCTGAATACTTATGTGATAACCATACAATGGCCCCTAAGCTCATCCTGTCCTCTCATGACATCACAGTTATCCAACTTCGGATGACTTTTTCTGGACAACTTGAATGGCATCCCTTCTGCCAGACTCCAGATGATGGGACCACCCTCCAACCGATTCTCCTCTCCTTTGGCCCTCCATGCTCCCTGTGTTCGCTTCTGTCTTCATCATCATGTCAAACCACTTTTCCATGTGCTCGGCTTCACCTCTTCTGAGGGAAAGGCCTTATGTTTAGTCCATGTTCAGTGCCTTCACGGTTGTCAAATATAGACCTGATTATTGGCTAATTTTGGAGCAGCAGCTCTTTATTCAGACTTGCCAGAATTTAGAAAGGCATATTTTTATAAATTTAATCTTTGCCTTCAAAGAACATTTGAAACACTTCAGAGTAAGAGTCTTTTCCAGACAAGTTGAGAAGGTCAAATGAAGAAACTCAGCAGGTTGCTGAGGTTGCTGACACATGGAAACTCACCGTGCTTTCGTATCTCTTCTATGGGTTCTGAAATCTAATTGCCCAGCTCCAGGGCCTGTATTTGGCATCAATAGATAATTAGTGCCTTTTCACTATCATCAGGACTGGGAGGAGCTTGATATTATGCATTTCTGATAATCTCAGAGGATGTCATTACTGATGATTCATGAACCACACAATCACTGTCATGCCAGTTATGAGGCAACACCCACTTTGAAAAAAAAATCCCACTGTTTCTCACCTGAATGCTAGGTACAATTAACCTGATGAAAGCTCCATTCCAAGAGGTAGATCCACCAGTATCCAGAAAAAAAATGCAACTTTCCAGACTTCGTTTTTATTTTCTCAACATCAACTGTCTGCCCCTGAGCATTAGGTATACTAGATGTTTCTTCTCTAGTATCAAGTGTATATCAAGGATTTATCAAATATTCTAGATTGCCATTATGACAGTCTCCACAATACTAAAATCTCAGGCCTTCTAGGTAAATAGAAATACCTTGTAATATAATTGTAAAAGTAAGGGCTGAGATGTAATTTAATGGTAAAGTACTTTCCTATTACAAGGCCTTAGTTTGATCATCAACTCAAATATATATGTGTACATATATATATGCATATACATATATATTAATCACTTTAAACAATCTCTGAAGAATATTTTTATTTTATGTATTGTGTGAACGTGTGTGGCATACACATATTACATATGTGTGGTATACACATATTATTGCATATATACACAGTGGGGACACACGAGTAAAGGTAGAAGACTGAAGAGGGTATCGGGTGTCATGCTCTGTCTCCTCCTTGAACTGTTGAGATAGGATCTCAGAGAGATGCAACCAGCAAGACTGCAATCCTTCTGATTGCGCCTCCCACAATACTGGGCATTTCCCATTTTTAACATGGATGCTAGGGATTTGAACTCAAGTCCTTATGCTTATGCAGCAAGTGTTCTTATCCACTGAGCCATCTCCCCAGTCTGAAGAGGATTTTCTTGTGTGAACTTAAAAAACAAACAAACAAACAAACAATTATGGACTAACGTACCTATGGGAGTCTATTTTCCTATTGACTAGTAATGGCACCTTTGGCAATTGGAATTAACCTTTGCAGTTTGTGAGCACCCACTACTTACCACAGAAGTAAAAGCACCTCCATCACTGACTTTCCATTTGTCAGTTGAATTCACCTTTCACCAACACAAGAGTCCCTCCCAACTTCAACTAGGCTTGATAACATGCTGCTCCGGAGGTAGTCTTTGTCATCAGGTTTTTTCTTTGCATACTCTGGCCTTGCATCAATACCCTTGGTGATAACATGATCAAATGAACAGGAATAGGAAGTCTTTTCCCATGCAGGACTCACAGATGACAATAGAAGCCTCAGCTTGTCCCATACCAGTCTTCTAAATGACCTTTTTATTTCACCTCCCATGGTCTCATACAGGTGAACGCCAAGGATGACGAAGGTGTTCTTGTTGGATCATGGGACAATGTCTATGCCTATGGCATCCCTCCATCAGCCTGGACAGGAAGTGTTGACATTCTATTAGAATACAGAAGCTCGGAAACACCAGTTCGATATGGCCAGTGCTGGGTTTTTGCTGGTGTCTTTAACACATGTAAGTGTCCAATAGAGTAATGATTTTTAACATTACAGAAATTTCACTTCAAATCACTTTATCTATAAGATGGCAAGGAGACTTAATAGCTCCCATTGACTCTATAGAATTTATGGGTGACTATTCTGGGATGTAGTCAATGCATAATTAAATTGTACTGGGCCAAATATGCTCACATCTCTCTGACTACACAATCTTTATGGGAAGAATGATAAACTGCTTCCTACATGATCTGTCATCTGACACCCAGAGCAATGGAGGGTTGGAGAGGCTAAGGAAGGGAATGGGGAAAGCATGAGCCATTTTAAACATTTCTTTTAAAGATTAAAGAAAAACTAAAATAATAAAGTATAAGAAAAGATAAATTCTGATTTTTTTCTTGAACCATTATATAAATACACTTATTTGTTATTGATGAGATATTTTGTAAGTTCTTAAAAGCTTGTCCTAGATATGAAAGGAATAGTTAGGTAATCTCATATTCTTTATCTGTAAGTATCAGGGGAGCCTGGTCAGTTGGGTATCAATAGCCAATGAGCATCATCACCTCCTCAGCTTAGTCCACCCAATGTCCAATCTGCCCCGCAAAACAAATGGGAACAGAATAATTCTCCTCAGTCTTGTGTATCATTTTACCAAATGGCACTTGCCTTCATTGGCCCAGGCAATGTTACAGTTAATTCAGTGGCTATTTTAAAAGGCCATTCATTTCACTATGTCCTCACCATCAGTAATGATTTTCATTCACACAGCATTCTTGCCTTAGAGAAACATTAAGTCAGACCATCCTTTCTGCCTGCTCATTAATAAACAGTGCTTTGCATAGTTAGCATTTTAAAATGAAATTTTCAAGGAAAATGAGAGTCTGGGGGCTATAGGCTTGGGAAAGGACACTTTTTAAAATGAATGTGAGAACCACTTTTAACACAAAGTTGTCACAGTCTAGGACATAGTCCTGTTCCACACAAACAAAAATGACATTGTTTTTCATTTGTTGTGATTTCATATGGCACACCTGAATAAATATATTTTCTGAGCCTTTTGTCTATATTCATGGACTAAAGGCATGTTCATCTTCTGGGAGCAGCCTTCTTCTGGGAGGCTGCTCCTGTCAAACAGAAGCCTGAGTTTCCTGGTGGCTGAAGATTGGAAAGCATCTCTGTTCTTCAGGACTTTTAAGCCAAGGCATGGAGAGGAAGCCACTCCCTACACTCACTGCAGGAAGCCATAAGAAGCCTCAGCCCTCATACACCTAACATTTCACTGCCACAACTCAATACCTTTGGGTATGGAACCAGATAAGATAGGGAAACCTTACATCCAGGTGTGCTATCTGCATAAAGGATGTTCTCTGTGCTTGAGGATAGGCTTTGATAGCAAATTAAGCAAAGTCAGATCTTTACTATAAGGAGATCACAAACCAGAAAGGAAAGTTGGTAGTAGGAGGAACTGGTACCCCAAAGTCAACCTTTACATGTCTTAAATTACTTGAGCAAGTTCCCTTCAGTAATAATGTGATCTAGTGTCCAGCAATTCACATTAGAATTCACCAGAAATAGAACATGGGTGTCCATCATTATACTGGTAACTAGAGGTTACAGAGGAATATAGAGTGAGAAGGCAGTGGTGACTGTCACCCTGTTGTTTGGTTCTTGAGGCCAAGTCATCTGAAGGACAGAATACCAATCTCTACTAAAGTCACATTTGTACTTCCAAGGTTGTTCTGTTGAAAGGGCTGGATAGTCTTTATTTTAAAACATGCTAAATTATTCTGATGGAGAGGGGGAAAAAAGCAAGCCAAGTCATTAATCTTAAAATTGTCAGCTGAATTATTTCCAATGAGCCCTGATGTCTAGTGTCCTGGGAGTCAGAAAGGGCACTCAAATTAAGCTTAATCAATAGGTGCATATGGCAAGAGATGCACCTAGGTGATTTATTATCTAACAACTAAAATGACTCAGTGGTGTTACCCTGCATAGAATGGTGCAGGAGGAATTTTATCCTGAAGTAGCATGTCCTACTGAGGACCAGCCTTATACAATCCCCCCATGAGATAAGCTTTCTAAAAATTGTGTTTTTAGGAGCATGTCCCCTTAAGAGGATGGAGTCACTGTTACTTTGATGAGCTTGTGGGTAGAACTAAACAACACGGGGTTATTGGGTTTCTGTTAGAAATGATTTTGTTCACATCATCTGCTGTTCCAAACGTCTAACAACACAGTCCATCCCTCTGGGGACTGAGCAACACACACTGTCCCAGTATGGAACATCTGAAGAAGGGAATTTTTCACAGTGGAGAGAAAGAAAGACCCACAGATGAAAAAAATTTTTCAGTGAGTTTTCTTCTATGGGATGTGTCTCACATGATTGTTATCGCCTACAGTTTTAAGGTGCCTTGGAATCCCTGCTCGAGTCATTACCAATTATTTCTCAGCCCACGACAATGATGCCAATTTGCAAATGGACATCTTCCTGGAAGAAGATGGGAATGTGAGCTCCAAACTCACCAAGGATTCAGTGTGGTGAGTTTTACTTCCAATTGCATGGGCAGATGTCAAGTAAGGGGGCCAACCCATGTGTGCTACAATGAAGACAGTGCCAAGTGTTTTTCTCCTCCATTCTAAGGATATTTCAGTTTCATAGGCATAAATGTCTTATTGTCACAGAATTTCATTTTAAGTAGTGAATGGGAACTATTATCGGGCAGATAATTTGGGCCCTAGTGATGAAAGTCAATCATCTATCTATATGAGAACAAACATTCAAGCTAGCCATGAGCAGAGCTAATGTACATGCCTGGGTGGGTTCCTCTATATTCACATCTGTGCACAGTTTCCTATGTACCGGTTTATGTGTCTGTACAATCTTACCTGTCCTAACAGTTTTAATCAGGTGAATGACACAAGAGTGCTCATTTGCTGATGAAGAAGCTGAGGCCCAAACTGATTTACATCATGTTCAAGTATCTTGTAAACTAGCAATAAACTTCTCCAGTTCTTCACCCCATGTACTTTTACTTCTGACATACAGAATGACTTTTTGAGTATAAGATCAAACTTAGCCTTCACTATGTGCCCCGCTTTCATTTAGAGATCAAGATGAGGAAAAGAAATAGCAGTCCTTCCCAACACCAATACCATGCATCTTTGACCCTGCAATGCAGTTCCAGAAGCTGGTCATCCTATAGGGAGTATAAAAGCCCACAGAAGTTGTACACAGTGAATTCATCAGTCCAATGTGGCACACTTACCTGAGAACAACCCCTTCTGAGTCTGAATAAAAGAATATTTAGGGAACTATATAAAGAATGAAATTGGGACATAATTTGAGCAGTGACCCAGGCATTGAGTTGGGTGAAATTTCCCAACCCAAATTGTGTCCTGTGTAGTTTTTCTTCACAAGTCAGAAAGCTAAAGCGCTGTCAGTTGTAAAAGCATCCAGTGGGAGGGTACAATTGCATTCTTAAGAGGAAATTAAGGGTGAGAAGTGCCTGAAAAAACCTGTACTCTGGGCATGGATTGGCTTTGGGAGCAGCATTAACTCACTAGGACCTGTAAGTAGCCACTGGAGAATGTTGAAATGGGGAAATGGCTGAAATGTCCCCAACTCACAGTAGCAAGTTACTATGAATAAAATATAAAGCCTCTTATTTGAAGGAATGAGCTGAGTTAGGATGCTGGAGGGCCTGGGCTAGACAAAGCCTAGCCCATGGAAACTCAACAGCAATTTAAAGAACCATTTAGACCTGTGGAATTACAGCTCACAGCCCTGCCTGTCTAGAATGGCCAAAACAGATCAAAACATCAGCCCCTAAAGCCCACTGTTGATGGGAATGGCAGAAAGAGAATGATTTTGTTTTCTCTGCAACATGGCAACACACACACACAAACACACACACACACACACACACACACACACACACACACACACACACACACACACACGGTCCCTTTATATAGACAACTTTAATCACCTTGCTTCTTGATCCAAATATCCCCATGATAGGTCCCTAAGAGGAACCTGCCATAGAATATAATGAGATCCTAAATACATTTGGGATAAAGTCGTAGAGTAAAGATCTTGTTGCTAACCCATTATTGTCTTTGACATCTTGCTCTGAGTTTTTTTCCCCCGCTGGGTTTTCCTCTGATACTTCTCCTAGCACATAAGACCTTGATTATGGCCTGGTCTGCAACATGCTGAGTGTAAACAGTGCCCTGGAAAATTTTGCCCTCTCCTGATGAGGCTGGCGGGGGGGGGGGTGGAGGTGTCAGTGTATGGTGACTAGGCATCTCATTGATAGAGGCCTGTGCTCCCCCAACTCGAGATATGCCCAGACTCCAAGGAAAGGGACAAAGAGTTTCAGTGTCTTGGCTCTACTGAAGACCAGCTGTGTGACCTTGAGCAAGGCAGACTTTCTCTGTGCCTGTTTCCTCCTCTAAAGTAGAGATGACAGAAATCCCTATTTCAGTCAGTACAGAGCTGAATGTAGCAGGTGCCTAATGAACACTGGCTGCTAGGATCGCCTTCTTTATTAGATACACAGCTGGAGTCTCAGGGAGGCAATATGTTACCATCCTCCTGAGAACCTTGAGAAACTCAGAAGAAAGGGGTGCCCAGTGTCCTGAGATGACTGATACTTCTGTGACTTTTGGGTATTTTTAAAGAAAAGGCAGACACTTGTGCCTGCACACACACACTGCCATGCTTTATAAACTATGTATGTTCTAAGAACTAGACAATGTTTAGGAATTTTTTTGCTTGAGGGGTTGGTAAAGGCTTTCCAGGACAGGTCAACAGGATGTGGTCATCATACATGCACACACACACACACACACACACACACACACACATACACACACACATACACAAGCGCACACACACACATGTGCCGGACTTTGAGTTAAACTATTATTTGGGTTTGGTGTTGAGAAAATGATGTTACTTCTCTGAGTTTTGGGGTTCTCATCATCCTAGCAACTATTATTTCCTAGGGAGTGACTGAGACAAAAAATTAAATGAAACCACCCACAAAAAGCACAGGTTGACCATTTCTAACCCCAAAACCCAAAATGTGAAATATTACACAAATCCAGACCTTCAGGTGTACATGTAGAGAAGCCCATGTCCTCTCTCATGTGAGACTCACTATCAAAACAGAACACACTGTAATATGCAGAATTACCTTCTGAATGTGCGTGAGATGTAAGTTCAAGCCTAGATTTGGTTTCCACCACCAAGATACCTAGTTATGTATATGCAAACGTTCCAAAATACAAAAAGATCTAGGGCAGCCTGGTGCTGGTATGTAGTCTTCTCAATCTGTACAAAGTTATGTCAGGTCTCATGCTGATTAAAGCAATACTTGCCAGTGGTAGGGAGAAAGGCTTATCTGTGGCTTGGAGTGAGGAACTATTGCTAAGCAAAGGCTTAAGCATAGGTATAAGTGATTGCTGGGCATCAACTGAGTACCCAGAGGCCACTCTATGCCTAGTCATCAAATGAAGCTCTGAGGAGCAATCGCTCTTCTCCAGCCCCATGGACTTGCCTCCATCAGTAGGCTCCAACATTCCCATCAGAGGATTGTATCCCACCTGACTCCTCAAACTTCCATCTCATCGCTCATGGTCTGTGCTAAGCTGATTTGTCCAGTGACCCAGGACATCTTGCCTTTCAGAATTCAGCCATGTTTATGAGTGCCGAAATAGAAGGCAGACCAGCAGGACCATGTGCCAGGGGCTGTGACGTGGAGCACCAAGGACAAGTAGTTAGGTTTCTATGTCATGTTTGCTGTCCTAGGTCCCTTGTGGTGTGTCCCTTGGGAGTATCTGAAGGGTGTGTAGCATGTAGCATATCTGTGAGTCCTTGCAGGCAGTTTGCTGAAATGGCTGACCTGGCATTTCTCTGCTGGATTATGGGACTATGAGGGACAATCTAAGAGAGAGAGTCAGTTCATGCTCAAAAGACCTGACAGTTTCATTGTGCCTTACAAGAGCATTTGGCCACCTCATTATTTGCAGGTCACATTGGAGTAGAAAACAATTTTAAAAGACAGAGATGGTGGCACTTACGGGGTCATGAAAGGTACTTCATGCCAGGGCTTCCCTCGTGCTTAGTGGAAGTGTTGCTGTGTCCCTTGGCTGGAATGAATAGAGTGTTCTGGGTGGAAAAACTGTGCCCTTCTTGGCTTGTTCTCATCAGAATGTAGCTCCCACTGGGGGAACACTGTTCTCTCTCTCTCTCTCTCTCTCTCTCTCTCTCTCTCTCTCTCTCTCTCTCTCACCCTCTCTGTATGCATTCAGCAGCAGGCAGGGTATGGAGCAAGTGTAAACAGTTTCTTTTGGAAAACTAGCAAAATGCTAATCAACCTGAATAAATATTGCTTTCTCATCCTACAAACCCTTACTGCACATGACGACTGTGTCCAAACCCCAGGTGCTGAGGTTACAAGACAAGGCAATCAGGTTGGTTATTCTCGAGAAGCTCCCTAGTATTTCCCAGGAGATAGCACATGTAGAATACCCTACATCAAATGCAAGGAGGTTCATAATATGCACTGGGAAGCAGAGAGACCTGAGGAGAAGTTTCATTCTAAGTCCAAGGAAGCAGGGCTGCTCTCGTGGGAGATAGTCATGGACTGAAAGTCATTATCCTCCTGCAAGCTTTGGCTGTGCTGTTCAAAAATGGAAAGCCCCAGGAAGCATCCTTAGTCCACAGATGAAATCCAGGGGTGTGCATCATTTAAGGTCCAAGGGCTGAACAGAAATGACGCAGACATTAGCTGCTTCAGAAACCAGGCAGTCAGGCAGGTAAGGATGGCCCTGCATGCAAGGATTGTGAGTTATTAGGACCATGGGCATTGAACCTTCCGTCGACTTTCACTCTGGTTATATGGCCTTTGTAGCCCTTCTTGTATGGCAGCTAGAGCCCCTTTCTCTTCACGTCTCTAAAAGGGACAATGTCCCCAGCTCTGCATCTGCAGGATCAGAGAGTTCTCCCTGACTGACATGAGACCAAATGACATTACTCAGTTATCACCTCTTCTTCTTCCCCCATATTGCTGGCCAGTTATACCTTCTGCCTCCTCGAGGAAGACTCGGCCCTTGCTTTCTGATCTGCTTTAGAGGAAGCTGAACATCCTTCTGGAGTATCTCTTAGAGCCAACAGCTTCACTACCTCCTGACCAGTGCACCTCACTGTCCATATTTCACCCATCATGTCTGCCCCAGCCTTCTCAGTGTGCTAGAGGCAGCAGAGCCACCCCAGCTTAACTATGTCCTCAGTTTTCACCACTGACTCTAAAGGAAGTGAAAGCACTTCAAGGTAGTTCAGTGATGGTCATGTGTGGAGAATCCTACAGTTGCTGAGTCTATATATAAATCAGGATAGCCTGGTGGTCTCAGTCTGGCACTGATGGTCTGGACAGTTCCTATAGAGTCCCTGGTTCCAGTCTGTACTGGAAGGCAAAGAAAAAAGAAAGCCATATGAAAACATATTGTTTTATAAATTAAGCAATCTCGCAACCTGTTTCTCTCTCTCTCTCTCTCTCTCTCTCTCTCTCTCTCTCTATATATATATATATATATATATATATATATATATATTCTACACACACGCACAAGTACACATGCACACACACACACACAAACACACACACACACACACACACACACACACACACACACACACACACACTGTGCAAAGCAGTGTGATTTCATCCATCTTTAATTACCTGGATAACCTTGGCAAGCTGCTCAGCATCTCAAGACCTTTGCATTCTCATATGGAAATGTAATACTTCAGTATTAATGAGTTATAGAGTCCTTCCCAGCTTCAAAAATAGCTTTATTTTTAATAAGTTATACTGTTCTTCCATCCAGTACACTCCTGTAATGGTTCAGCATTTTCTGTCACTTGCTTTGTGTAAAGGCTGAAAGCATGCACACATGGCCAGGCTGTGGCCAGCCTGATCATATGAAGGGACCTCTGTATGAACTGGCTTCACATCAGTTCTCTGGAGGAAAGAAACAGAGCAGAGGGAATCTTAAGAATGGAGGGATTGCAGTTGGTTAGCTAGTTCTAGTGCATCTAAAACAGACAAAAGAAAAGAAAAGGAAAAATCACCTTTTTCAGTACTTTCTAGAAAGAGTGTGGTTGTCATCACCTCTACTATTCTTGGCTCCCAGATGCAAATCTTTCTGTGCACGGAAAGAGTTCACCATGGAGCACTTGCAAAGCAGTGCGCTCTGCCCTCTCATCTGATGGTTAATCCTCCTACAGTTCTAATGCCCACTCTCTGAATGATGTTCTACACACCACTGGCATGTTTTTAAAACCAGCCATAGCATCTTTACATTAGTTGAGATGTGCTGTATATGCCTATAGGTTGGATACTGCTGAATCACTGGAAAATAGAGTGATCTGAAAATAAATTCCAAATAAAGCTATATAAAAGAAAAGTCTCAAATATAGACTGAACTGCTTAAAGATGCTGGTGGGCTTGTAAAATTATCTCACCATGCATCCAAGTTACTAATTCTGACACTATATTCAAGATGTTTGTTTTCTAACATTATCTTCTTATCCATATTTTTGGCCAACTCACTCTTACGACTATCAGCAGGAGCTAGCCAATGAGCTTTACCATTGGCAGACTGGGAATTTACACTGAACATGTACCAGCATGTTCAACAAAGGACTCACAGTTACAAACATACCTCCAAAGAATAAAATACTGTGGGCTCCTTTCTGTACCCTATGCCTTGCCCTTCATGATGGCCTGCTTAACCTGCTCAATCCTTTAACGACCTTCCTGGGGTTCCTATTACTGTCCTCATCTAAGATGAGGAAACAGATGTAAAACTTAACCAAGATCCCAGTCAGTAAGTGTCAGACTAAATTACAACCCCATGGGCCTACACTAAGCATGCCTTCTTTTTATAGGTAGGATATCAGTATTGGAAGATAACTCAGAGATGCAAAATCTACTCTTTAGAAGTGCACAAATCAGTATTTCTGCTCTGTTCAGTGTTGGGTAACCCTCATTATCTGGCACATTTTTATCAATCTTAAAAGAAGCTTTCTCATTTCTCCAGCCCAGGATGGCTGCTCACGTTCTCTGGTCTGTCACTGTGCATAATTTGTACATTTCATATGCACAGAATCATACGCCGTGCAGTCTTTCCTGTCTGGTTCCCTCCACAGAGCCTGTTTCTCATGGCTCATCCATGTTGGAGCATGTGCCAAGACTTATTCCTTTCACCAATGAATGATAGTTCCCTATGTTGACAACACATATTTTATTTAGTCATCAGCTGTCCATTGGAACCACTTCTGCCTGCTATGAATAATCCACTCCAATCACCAGTGTCAAGGTCTTTGTGAGAGCATGTGTTTCTGGTTTTCTTAGAATATCCATAGTTAGGGTAGCTAGGTCATGTGGTAGCTTTACATTTAACAGAGAAACTGCAAAACTTATTTCCAAATCAGCCCCTCCATTCTGTATTCCTAGCAGCGGAGCATGAGGGAACCAACTTCTCCATATCCTTTTCTACCAAGGTCATCATTTTCTTGGGCTCTATTTCATTGTAAAATTGTTACAGACTTTCTAGTGAACATGAGTGGTATGGTAGATTAAATGTCCATTCCTCTGTGAACAGATAATACTGAATGACTTTTCTCTTTTACTATTTGTGGGGTTTTGTGTTGTTTTTTAAATAGCTTTTCAAACTCCTATCTAATTTTAAAATTGGGCTGTCAGTCACTACACTGTGACTGTTAGTTACACATTCTGGATGCAAATAAATATTTCTCTAATCTCTGGGCTGTTTTTTTTCACATCATTAATGGTCTGTTTTAAAGCAGAAAGACGGTTTATTTTTATCAAAACCATTTTATACTTTTCTCTATGGTTATTTGTACTTTTGTTACTACATGTGAAAGATCAAGGTCACGAGCACTTGCTCCTCTGTTTTCTTTTTGAGTTTTCTAATTTTAGATAACACATTTATCCAGGACCCATTTTAAATTAACTTTTGAAAGGAAACATAAAAGTAAAGAATAGGTTGCTAATAACTGCTTCTAGCTGTTGTTGAGAAAATAGGCTGTGGCTAGAACTGTTTGTACAAAGTGAACACTGAGTCAAAAGAGTAAGAGAAAACCCTGAGTTGGGAACTTTTCAAGTTTCTAGAAAATATAGAAACATAACAATCTTTGAGGGTATTCAACCTATTTGCTTCTCATCCCTGAGCTTTAGACTGTCGACATGCACAGTTACTGAGGCTGTTTTCAAGATTGCCATGGATATAGGGGGAGGGAGGTGAAAATATAAAACTAAGCACAGATCTGAGCCCTTAGGAAGATTGAAATGGCTTCCTTAAATAAATACCACTCAGCTTGTTGTGAGCCTTATGTTCATTGCTCGAGTTCTAGAAAAGCTAGTCTGCTTTGTTTTTTTCTAATATCATTGTTGCCCTTCTACCATTGTGCAAGTGCTTTCCAAAGTATAATCATAAACATATATGTATACGTATATATACATATATGCGCACATATACATACATAAATATATATGTATATATAATGTGCATGTGTTCTTCTCTTGCATGTATGTCTTTGTCCTGCATCTCTGTACCTGATGTCCACAGAAACTAAATGAGGTAATCAGATACCCTAGGACTGCAGTTACAGATGTTTGTGAATTGCCATACATGTGTTGGAACCCAAACCCAGATCTTCTGGAAGAACAGCCAGTGCTTTTAGCCACTGAGCCATCTCTCCAGCCCTCCTAAAGTCTATTCCCAACACTATTCGGAGGAATTCAAATGAAGAAATCCACCAGACCTTCAAAGAGGTTATGTTGTATAGAGATATTTTTACCATCTAATTTAGTTTCCTTTACATATATACCTCGAAATATGTAATGCACAGTAATGAGTCATTTAATGATAGGATTGGGAGAACACTTATATAAGCATAGACTCTGAAAGGCAATCAGTTGAAGTGGCCGTGTAGAGCAAGCAGCCATGGTGAATGAGATCTCCAGAGTCGCTGGTGTAAAACAATGTACTACTTTACAGTGAATTTTAACCCTTTTTACTTCATCTTTGAGCTTACCAGGGAGAAGTAAAGGCCAACTTCTCCCTGACAACCATTTCTACACCCACCTCCCAACTTCTCTTCTTTTTCTTTTCTGCTTTGGGTCCAGTTAATGCTGCCTGCATGCTCATGAGCATGGGGCAGTATCCTCTGGAGCATGGGAAGCCTCACAGGGGCTACATCTCTGGACAAAACTGGCTCCCCTCCCTCAGCAGCCACCAACTGCCAAGAGCATCTGAGCTAGGGGTGGGAATTTGGATGGAATGTCCACTGGTCTGGGGAGTTCTTTTGCAGGCAATCATGGCTGCTATGGCTTCCCAAGGACACCGACTTCTCAACTACTGTTGAGAAGACACTGTTTGCAGTGCTTTCTCCAAGCATCTGTGTCTTAAAATCTTTCTTCCACTTCCATCTTTTAAAGATGCCCCTTGAGCTTACAAAGGTGAGGAGTCTGATGTTGATGTCCCATTTAGGACCAAATATTCCATAGTCTCTGCACTTGGTCCAGTTGTGGGTTTTTGTATTAATAAAATGTGTAATACCTATCACAGATGTATTAATCAAAATATTGTTATAGGGCACATGACTATACACATACCTAAGACTTTGTGTCCATTCCTAATATATACCATTAAGCATTACATTGTGCTTTTAGAAATTATGTGTTCAGAAAGCTGTCTACAGATTCCACTCTAATATAGTAAATGGATGGTAGAAAGGAAACTTTTGTCTGGAGGAGGGTATTGTTCTTTAAAGTTTCTAGACTATTACATTAGACTTTCTTCCTCCTTCTACCATCCTACTGGGATATTTCCAACAAGTTCCTGTAACCTGTGTGCTGCTTATCTTCCCAGACAGTGGATAAAGAGGACTAAACACACTTCTTGTGAAATTTGGCAAGATGGGAGAGAAGTAGGGTATCATCTATATAAAACTCAAGTGGTAAGATATTTTGATTAAGAAAATTTTAGATTCTAGTTTAACCTAAGTTCTATCTAAGAGAAACTCACAACCTACACCATTCATAGTTACCAGAAGAAAAGTTGGAAACTAATAAACTATGTAATATCAAGGATAATTTTATTGGAAATTTAATAAGATGGCTTTTAAAACGTATTTCAAATTACAACTATAGATATCATGCACCAAGGCCCAGCCAGATAAGTATGTTGATCCTTCATCAAAGAAACTTCTTTTGGCAACAGAGACCAGCACAGAAAATCACAGATGCAGAGAACACATGAGCATGGGCTCCCAGCCCATGCTGTCCTATTTACCACATTCCTCCTGTGCCTAAGATTTGGGGAACATTGCATCCGAGGGAGCAGAAATATTCTAATCACCAGAGGACCAGAAAATGCCCTGTGAGATTATGTCTTCAAGAAGTGTCAGGGAAGCTTCAGCTGTGATAGCTCAGCAAAATGGCTGCCTAAGCACAAGGCCTGAAACATAGATGCTAACGTGGAAGCGTGAAGTCAGATAGGGCCCCATCTGTACACAGAAAACTACAGGTAATGAAGGAGGGCTGAGAACACAGGAAATGGTTATGCAACACCATGTGCTCATCTCTAAAGTATAATATATAAGTAATATTAAATGAACAGGTTGTAGTCATAGGTTTAGGCATATGTATGCATGCATATGTGCATATAAAAATAATTAAAGAAAAAGAGACTAGTTTCAGGAGGAAAAATGAGGATTACAGAGAATAAACTGAAGAGATGAAAGGGGGAGAGAAAATGTAATTATATTTTAATTTTAAAAAATTAAACAGAAGAAATTAATATTTAAAAAGTAAAATTAAGGGCTATCAACTTTAGAATAATTATTCATAAGCATCCTTATAATGCAAAATATGAACTTTGGAATCTACTGAGACTGTTGGCTGGTTTTTAATCCCCTCTAATAATTGTGAGAAAACTTGGATGGAATTTATTATTCAAAGTTTTTTTTTATACATTAGAGTTATACAAATACATATCTTCAAAAATCCAATCTCCTCTTCATTTTCAGCTAGGAAGGCAATTTCGAACTTGCTATGCCACAGAGCGTGATGAACTAAACAGGGTCTCGTTTCCAATCTCACTCTAGTACAGCAGTGGGGGAGGGGCTTCTGTTCACTCCGACAAATGCAAATTCTATGCACAGGTGCCACTTTCTTGAGCATTCCGGGCTTTGTTTTTATCAGGTCACTTTTCTATGGTCTGTTTAGGAGCGTCTGTGTGTCAGTGCTTGATTTTTGCTGTATTGACTTTCATCCTCGATCTCTTCCACTCACTGATAGTATGCTAAAAACACAGAAATGAGGAAAGAAGAAAAAAATGAGATATCTATGTGATCATTCCCTAACTTTAGAAAAGTATCTTTTGTGAAAACAGCTGTAAATTTTCCCTAATAAATATTCATGGTACCTCTACCTCTAAGGTTACGAGTGGAATAGTTAAATACTCTCAAAACTAATGAACAGCACGCTCCCAAATGACTTACTAAATAGACTCAGATTAAGTACTATTTTTTTATAAAGCAGTTGAATTCTGCAGTGATGTTTAATCAGTATGTCCTAGGAGAGCCATACTGGGCCTTACAGCCAGTGTCCTTATTTGGTGGTACATCTGGATCAGAACAGTTGCTAATGGTTTTGATTAATACACCAGTTTTGTCTTGGGCATCACCGCACATCCTCCACGTTCACTCCCGTATGCACTGTCTCCCTATCTGTGTCTTGTGTGACTCAAGAGAATATATTACACTTGACTTCTCAGTGAGCAGAGTAGAATTCTTGCCTTTCAGTAAAAACTACAATAGGCCCCTGCATTGTTTCTCTTTGGGGGGGGAATAATTGGTTCTTTCATGGCACCCCCACTAGCCACCTCCCAGAATCATCATACAGACTATCAAGGCTTGTCCAGGTGGCTTCTAACTGATAAAAACTAAGGCAACTGTGCTTAAAAAGAGGGGTGAGCTGGCTGGCTTCCACCTCTCTAGACCTCCGGCCTTGACCTTTGATTGACATGACCTTCACTCTACAGATCCTGCACCTCACCCTCCTGATGACAGGCCTAAGGCAGACTTGGACTACAGTTTAACTTCTGATTAAAAAACAGTCATCTGGGGCTGGTGAGATGGCTTAACGGTAAAGACACCACCAAGCCTGACAATCTGAGTTTGTTCCCCAGAGTATGGGTGATGTAAAGAAAGAAGTAACGTCTGCAATTTGTCCTCAGGTCTCTAGTGGTCTTGGACAGATAAACACACACACACACACACACACACACACACACACACACACACACACACACACACACACACATACACAGTGAGAGAGAGAGAGAGAGAGAGAGACTGAAAAAAGTATTCACATTAATTTCTGTAAAGAAAGGTATTATTTTTTCAAATAATGCAAAAATATAAAAGTGCAAGGGTCGCCCCCTTTCTAACTACTCAGGACATTTGTATTTGTATTTTTGAGCATTCTTTCATGTCTCTGTAGATCTTACATATTTTTATTGCTGCATAGTGAAGTTTCAAACTTTTCAACTTAACCCAACACGAATTTACTCGTACTTACTGTCAAGCAGTTTCCGTGAGCTGGAAATTTGGCACAGGTTGTCGGCTGGAGCATTTTCTTGGCATCTCAGATGGGCGCTCAGACTGTCTGCAGGGGCTACTGTCCAGTCTGACTCTCAGATGCAGTGACCACACACCATCATGGTGCTCTTGGGTGTTGATTCTAAACATGCATATGCCACAGGCATTACTCCTACCTACTTCGGGTTTAAAAGTGTTTGCTCACTCATTAGGCAGCTCAGTTGTTGGCATCCTCAGCTTTCTCTTCTTGTAAATCATGCAAGGATAGACATTCTATGGTCCTGAATTTTGCATTTATGTTGTGGTTTCCTTTTTGTAAATTCAAAGTCAATCGGTTTATGGGATCAAATATAAACCAAATCAGTGTTGGTAGAAACTTGTGAAACATAAATGAGGGGTTACTTGAGAAAAGATAGATAATTAGAAAGTAGCTACATCACCAAAAAGCCCATCCCAATGTGGGTAATCATGAACTGGAGTTCTTTGCTCAACTTTAGACAGCTCTAGCAAACAGGGTCTCCTCTCCCCAATAACTGATTATTGCTTTCCTAATCTTTCCAAGGGGTCTTTCAAAACTCTTAAATGTCATGAATTTCAGAAACCTTATAAGTTTATTAAATTCCTGATTTGTCCTAGTTAGGATTTCCATTGCTGTGATAACAAATACCATGACCAAAGCAACTTGGAGAGGAGAGAGTTTATAAAACTTAATCACCATCCATTGAAGAAAGTCAAGAAGGACCTCAAACATGACAGGAACCTGAAGACAGAAGCTCAGGCTGAGGCCATGGAGGGGTGCTGTTTACTGGCTTGCTCAACCTGATTTTTTTTTTTTTAAATTGAAGCCAAGACAACCAGCCCAGGGATGGTACTACCCAAAATGAGTCCTCTCGCATCAATCACTAATTAAGAAAATGACCCATGAGCTTGCCTACAGCCTGATCTTATGGTGGCATTTTCTCAGTTGAGGATCCCTCCTCTCTAATGATTCTAACTTATGTCAAGTTGACATATAACTATCCAGTACACTTACAAACGTCTCTTCTCCATTCAGGAAGTAACTACAACAAAGCCCTTTCCCAAAATGTGACAAATTCTTCTCTGGACCTGACTCCTAATTCTGCTGAGTTAGCCTGTGATATGATATGATATATGTTATGATATATATGTGATATGACATATGTAATATGTGTCATGTGTGATGTGATATGATACATATGTGTTAAGGTACATATGGAATAAAGGAAGTGACCTACAGCAGACCTTTCATCTCCATCATTCTGGTCCCCCAAGAAATTTTATTTTTGTTAGACAACTCTTGTGAAAGTTATTTTAAGTCCTGTTTATTCCTTCTTTAGAAAGGGGCAATGTAAAAACTACACAACTTTGGAGGTTTGTAAGTCTTTCAATGCTAGAGACTCTGAAACAGCAGCAAGAATTCAGGTTCCAAATATAAGATCCACAAAAATGTGGAACCATGAATCTTTGTTATTACTATTACTGTTGTTGCTGCCATGCGTTTGTTGTAAGAAATGATGGGCTTCGATGGGACATCCCTGTGTAGGCATATAAAATGCAAAAATCATTTTGACCATATTCCCTCTTCTGTTACATCTTCTCCTATCCCCACCTCTCTTCCCTTATTAAGTTTTCCCTTTTTAATATTCTTCTTACCCTGCATTCCCAGTATAAGAAAAAAAACAGGCAATTTTTATCTCTCTGAATGTGGATTTTTTCATTTGATGTGATAATGTCCAGTTCTATACATTTACTGCAAAGAACATGATTTTTTTTCTTTCTTTGTAGCTAAGTAAAACTACAGTAGAGGTTGAGCATGTGGTTCAGTACTAGAGTGTTTGCCTAGCATATTCATGGCCCCTACTTTGATCCACAACGCTTTAAGCAGCAAGTAAATAAAATGACAAATTCCTGTGTGTGTTTTGTGTGTGTGTGTGTGTGTGTGTGTGTGTGTGTACATCTTGCAGATATCCTCTGTCAACCGTATAATGGCTCTCTATCTGAGGTGTCTCTTTCCATGATTTCAGTTACCCCTGACCAACCACAGTCTAATAATTAAATGAAAAACCCCAGAAATAAGCAATTTTGACTTTAAAAAATATTTTTCTTTTTACATTGTAAAGTATGTGTTTTATATGTGTACACATAAATTATATGTGTATATTTACATTAATGTATATATGTGTATCTGCATATGGCTTTGTGCATATAAATGCAAGCACTGAATTCCATGGAACTTGACTTAGAGACCTCCATCCTATTGTGAGCCATCCAAGGGGAGTCTTCTGAAAAAGCAGCAAGTCTACTTAATTGCTGCCCATCTCTCCAGTCCCTAAAATTCATAATTTTTAAATCCCAGGTCAGAGTAGCATGATGAAATCCCAGCCAGGATATGAATGACAATATTATTGGAAATTTTGTTGGCAGTGTGTTTTTTTATTTGTCCTATTGAAACATTTAATCTTTGGTATGGCTATGTGGTGGTCTGAGCAGACATGAACCTCATACACTCACTTATCCCATAAGGAATATCACTATTCGGAGGTGTGGACTTTTGGAGTAGATGTAGCCTTGTTGGAAGAACTGTGTCATAGTGGGAGCAGGCTTTGTGGTCTCCTATGTTCAAGTTATATCCAGTGTTGCAGTCTTCTTCTGCTGCCTGAGGATTAAGATGTAGAACTCTCAGCTCCCTCTCTAGCACCATATCTTCCTGCATGCTGCCATGTTTCTCACCATGATGATAATGGACTGAACCTCTGAACTGTTAGCAGCCCCAATTAAATGTTCACCTCTATAAGACTTGCTTTGGTCATAGTGTCTCTCCACAGCAATAGAACCTTAACAAGACAGGCTACATAGCTAGGTTTGGTATTGTTTGCAGTTTTAGACATCACTTGGGACAGATGCCACATGAATAAGAGGGTCATCTGTATCCAGCGCCTCCTCACAGCAGACCTGTCTCCAGGGAGAGAGCATGAGAAAGTGTGAAACCAACAGAGCCTCAGAAGTGGATTCATGTTTACAGCTGCATTATTCACAACAAGCAGAATGTGGAGCCAGCCTTGATGTCCATCAGTAGATGAAGGGATAAAGACAATGGAACAGTGCGGTCTATATACAAAACAAAATTGTACTCAGCCGTTTAGAAAAAATGCAGTCAGGACATTTACAGGAAAAATGGATAAAAGTAGAAAGTATCATATTAAGCAAAAAGCCCAGACTCAGAAAGATAAATACCTCTTTCCTTCAGGTGAAGATCCTAGATCTTAAGAAATAACCATATATTTTAGTTCATGGGTATTTAGAGGATGTAGGTCATGAAACAGGGAAGGAAGCCGTGAAATGGGAAATGAGAACTGAAGCGGGTCTGGGGGAGGAGAAGGGGGAAGGGAGAGCAGCCTACATACCACAGAGAAGCAGACTGGAGCTCATGGAAGAGGAAAGAAATAAGCAGATTCACACCTTCTGCAAAGCCCTCAAAAGTTTCCACCCATGTCAAGCAGATCAAAACCATTTGCAATCCTACCTCCATGGGTCCAGCACCAAATTCTGAGTGTTTCAGGCACTACGCCCCCATGGACAACACCTTACATGCACATGAACTTTCACATAGATATATGTGTAAATTTTTACAGGGCTGAAGAGCTCTTTCAGCAGTAAGAACACTGGCTGTTCTTCCAATAGACCTGAGTTTGGATCCATTCCCATCACCCACATATCAGCTAAGAAGAGTTGGCTAAAATGTCTGTAACTTCAACAACAGGGGTTATGAAGCTCACCTCTGACCTTCACAGGCACTAGGAACACACACAGTGCACAAACATAAATGCAAACAAAAAGCCACAACACATAAAAGTAAAATAAATTTTACAAAATTAAAAATAGATTTAAAATCACATTTAATCCCACAAATGCATATTTAATGTGTAGTATTTTCTTATATTATTTGATGACTTAATTTTTTTTTAAAAAAATAGAAAAGAAATGTTAGTGGAAGTTTATCAGGCCAAAAAGAAATGCAATGATTTAGAAACTTCCACCCTCAGAAGTGTATGTAAATACACCAAAAAAAAAAAAAAAAAAAAAAAAAAACCCTAAACCTAAAACAGCACAAAGCATTTGATAACAGCCAGATGCAAGTTTTCTCCTTTCTATTAAGTTCTTCTATAAACCATTTAAATATTTAAAACAAAAAAATGTAAATGCCTGCAAATATAGCATCTCTCATGGGGGAGTTTAGGATAGAGCAGACCAGTAGGTGTGCTGAAAAGAGAGCACTCAGTGAGTCCCCATCCATTCTGAACAAAGAAAGCTAACTACACTGTGAGCAGAGTCCCCATGGCTGTGTAGGTGGCTTCCTCTCCCATTGTTTATGAGAAGTTGGCTGCTAAGTCACTGGCCTCACCACCCACGGCCAAACAGGAGTACAGCTATCTGTCTCCCAACTGCCTGAGAGGAAACTTTTCAAACAGAGAGCATCTTAGCAGTAAAACTAGAAGCTGAACCTCATAGGTAAGCAATTAGGTGATACACTGAGAGGTAATATTCCCCACCTCCTGGCCATTTGAAAAGAAATATCTTTAGAGAAATGTCTTTGCCTGAGATCTGAAATACAGATTATTTCTCTTGTCCCAGGCTAACTTCGTCAAGGAGATCTGCATTTAATAAGGATAACCTGGATCCTATTCATCTTGGGGGTGGGGGGGGGGTGAACAGGAAGAACCATGGAGAAAGCAAGCTACTGCCCACTCTGCCCTGGGAATGTCTTTTTGTTGTCTTTTCTGGTGCCTCTGCCTCTCTTCTAGAGCTAGACAGGCAAGGTTCCACACAAAGTGACTATCCTGAGGCAGAGGTTGTTCTCTGGTAGAACCTCACTTCTCACTCCTGCTCAGAAACCATACATCATGATCCTCACCATATCCTTACTTCCCTGGAGACCTGGCATAACTTCCTATACCTGTCCCTGACTGTCCCTGGCCTCTGCCACTTGACCCTTATTAACTGAGTCCTTATTCCTACTCCCTTCCTCCTGGCCCCTTTTCATACTGAATGAGCCAATGGGTAAGAAGTAGGCATATGACAGTCATGCTTAATGTTTCATACTCAAAGCAATCATCCTTGTACTGTGTTATACAATAGCCACCTGACTCGGGATTTTCTTCTCCACTTCACAGCTGAGAACCCTCTTCCAGAATACTGCACTGCACTTTGTCCCTTCTTCACCAATGGAGCTTTGCCCCACTCTATTTCACCCATGCACACCCCGGCTTTTTCTTTATCAAATCCTGAGTATCATATGTATGAATAAAATGCCTTTTGGGTTAAACTCCTGAGTTTCCCATCAGCAATCAAGCAGCTAAAGTGCAGAATGACTGTTAATAACGTTGATGGTTTCATACCCAGTAATGATCCATCCTCCCAAAAAGTCCTCAGTGTCAGTAGTTGTGCATGGTCCCACCTTTCTCTTGATTTTAACCATTTCTAAGTATGTCAGCGTCTTAGTCAGGGTTTTTATTCCTGTACAAATATCATGACCAAGAAGCAAGTTGGAAAGAAAAGGGTTTATTCAGCTTACACTTCCACATTGCTGTTCATCACCAAAGGAAGTTAGGGCTGGAACCCAAACAGGTCAGGAAGCAGGAGCAGATGTAGAGGCCAGGGAGGAATGTCACTTGCTGGCTTGCTTCCCCTGGCTTGCTCAGCCTGTTTCTTTATAGAACCCAGGTCTACCAACTCAAGGATGGCACCAGCCACAATGGGCTGGGCCCTCCCCACTTGATCACTAGCTTAGAAAATGCCTACAGCTGGATCTCATGGAGGCATTTCCTCAACTGAGGCTCCTTTCTCTGTGAGAACTCCAGCTTGTGTCAACTTGACACAAAACCAGCCAGTACAATCAATCAAGAGATTCTAACATAGTCACAATGCCACTGTCTCCACCACTGCCAATATAAACTTTGCGCTTTGCTTCTTCACTATGTTGGAACACACATCTTTTTTGAGGCATGGGGTGTAGCTCAGTTGGCAGAGTACTTACATAGCAAGCATAAAGCCCAGAGTTTGACTCTCAGGTGTGATGACCCTGGTTTGTAGTCCAGCCCTTCAAAGGTATACAGAGATGGACCAGAAGTTCAGGGTAATCACTGAGTATACAGAGCAGTGCTTCTCAACCATTCTTCGGCTGAGACTATTTAAGTTTTGGTGACTCCCCAACCATAAAATTATTTTTGTTGCTACTTCATAAAGGTAATGTTGCTACTGTTGTGAATAATATATACATATATACATATGTACATATGTTGTGAATAATATATACATATACATATAATCTGTGGTTTCTGATGGTCTTAGGTGACTCTAGTGAAAGATTCTGGACCCAGAGGTTGAGAACCATTGATACAGAGAGTTCACACAGGAAATGGAATTGTACTTTCAGATGGGTTTTCAACACCCCCTACACACACTCTCTCTCTCTCTCTCTCTCTCTCTCTCTCTCTCTCTCTCTCTCTCTCTCACACACACACACACACACACACACACACGGTGATGACTTTGGTATCTGTTGTAGATCTTTGCTCTAACATTCTAAATTACTGTAGAGTTCCAGTGTGTGTAGGTGTGTGTGGGGGGGGGAACTCTGCCAAATATAACAACTGAAGACATTACCTCTCTTCCACAAACACGTTTGTAAATTTCATTCTATTATTTGAGTTATTTCAATAGCTTTTAAGAGCAAGCACATAAAATGATTTGACTCACAGTATCTTACAGTTTTCTCCTTATCCATGGGACAGTTCAGTATTAAGAGCCTCCATCACCTGTAAAGCTCTACCCTTGACCTCTGTGCTCCAAGGTTAGGGTCTTACAATTCACAAAGCTTGGGGACTATCAAATGTGCTAAGATGTATCCAGATTTTTATAATGTCGGCAAGTTAGGGGTCTTTGTTAGTTGCATTTCCAAATCTAATCAGGTCTTAGTACCCCAGACATTCTGTGGTCATTTCTTTCTGCCTTCACAGACTGGCTTTTCTTTCCTCTTTGTCAATCTGTTAACCTCTCTTTCATTATTCAGGACTCAGAAAAACTGCCACCACCTCTATACAGACTTCCTCAAGGCCTGACACCAGCCATCTGTCACTCAATGATCCTATGGCATCCCCAGTAAATTTCTATTTTAGCACATGTCACTTTCATTAGTTATATTTAAAAACCTGGGTTCCGTTGTTTGAACACTTACATATGTCAAGCCCTGTTACAAATGCATCCCCACAATCTCTTAATTAAACCATGCCACAAATATACAGAATGGTTTAATAATTGGCAAGTGATGTGTATGTTGTTATTCCTTAAACATTGAGAGGTTCTTTATGGGAGACTCCACGCTCATCTTTGACTCTTTGGCACTCAGCGAGGTGCCCTGTGCTTTGTGAGCATGTGATTATATTAGAATCTCTTGATTTGGGCCCAATTAGAAATGGCTAGAATTGAGAGAGATGGAACCATGCACAAACTACTGACAATGAGGGAGTTTTCAAGAGGATAGATGATGGCTGGGCCTGAAACCATCAGTGTGATAAACAGAATGAGCTATAGCCACTATTAAACCCTTATTACTATAAGAACATTTTCCATAGTGCTCACAGGTTAATGTGCTCTCGTTTGATTCTCTACTGTCATATAATCTCAGGTCTTTCCAAGGACATAATAATACAATTCACAGTGACATTTCATTCGGTGCTCTTGCTTCAAGGGTCATATGCAAGGTTCTGGGGAGCTTCAAAGGCCTTACCTCATGGAGTGCCTGCTTTTGGTGAAGGGTAAAGACACACTGGCCCCAGTAACCTTTTCTTCTCATTGAACATCAAATGCAAATTGCCACAGGTTTAGATAATTATAATCAGGAGCTAATGTTATCATTTCTCTGATGATGGTCTAAAACCGTAAACATAAATAAATATTACTAAATTGCTATAGAATATGCTTGTGTAAATTAAAACCATGTGAAAAAAAAAGAGGTAAATGTTAACTTAAGCTGATATTTCTTCCCTACCTTTGACCATTGTAATCTCTCTCTCTCTCTCTCTCTCTCTCTCTCTCTCTCTCTCTCTCTCTCTCTCTCTCTCTCTCTCTCTCTCTCTCTCCCCTCCCTTCCTCCCTCCCTCCCTCCCTCCCTCTCTCTCTCTCTCTCTCTCTCTCTCTCTCTCTCTCTCTCTCTCTCTCTTTCTCTCAGGATGGTTAAGATCAAAACTGTTACAGTCTCTCTGAATGACCTTGAAGCTGATTTTAGCAAAGGGAAAGCAGCAGCCAATCATGTCAGAGACCCCAAGGGATGCCAATGGGAAAGCATGGGCCACAAACTCAAATCTGCTGACAGAGGCAATCTCCAAAGCCTCTAGACTGAGCTTAATCTATTCAAGTAATTGTTGCATAGTCTTGAGGTCTCTCTTTGGTTGCTAGGAGCTCAGGGATGTTATAGGGAGTATAACCTGTTCAGTGTTGTCTCCTTAGGAACTACCACTGCTGGAATGAGGCATGGATGACAAGGCCTGATCTTCCTGTTGGATTTGGAGGCTGGCAAGCTGTGGACAGCACACCCCAGGAAAACAGTGATGGTAAGCCTGCCTCTTTCCTATTCACTTGACTGTTCACCTGGGTGTGTGGGTAGCATCCTTATTAGGACCCAACACTATAAATGTGCTTGCTGGGCACGCATATAGGATTAACTGCCTGTCAATCAAATTTTAATTTGTTTCGATAGTCAGCTTTACCCAGATTGTTTTACAACTTTTCGAAAAAGAATTTAACTTATATAATTCATCTACTCTTGCTTTGATAAGCAGTTTTGAAGACAAGGGCAAAAAAAAAAATATCTGGGTAAGCATTTTTACTAGGGCTATAAAATAAACTTCAGCCCTCCCTGATCCACAGTGATGAGGTGGTAAAAGGCTAGAGAGAAAATAAAGACATTGAAAATAATTATAAATCACCCATTAAATGGTTGTTCTTTCGAAGCCTAATGTCTCCTGATATTCAGTTTCAAGACCTGAGTGGGCAGATATTTGTCTTCTAACTTTCCAAACTTAGTAATCAGCAGCAGCTGTGACCAACCCCAAATTCCTATAGAAACTCACTCATTTTAACATAATGAAATACATCAATGGACAGTAGACCCCAGATGCATTCATCTCTGTTCTCTGGTGTTCGTCCAAGGTGGTGATGTCATACATCTTCATAGATATTGAAGCATTCAGTCTACAGCCATGATTATGTCATGCTGTGTGCCTTAGTCAGGGTTTCTATTCCTGCACAAAACATCATGACTAAGAAGCAAATTGGAGAGGAAAGGGTTTATTCAGCTTACACTTCCACATTGCTGTTCATCACCAAAGGAAGTCAGGACTAGAACTCAAGCAGTTCAGGAAGCAGGAGCTGATGCAGAGGCCATGGAGGGATATCACTTACTGGCTTGCTTCCCCTGGCTTGCTCAGCTTGCTTTCTTATAGAACCCATATTTACCAGTCCAGGAATGGCACTACCCACAGTGGACCCTCCCACTCTTGATCACTAATTGAGAAAATGCCTTCTTTAAGCTGCATCTAACGGAGGCACTTTCTCACGGGAGGCTCCTTTCTCTGTGAGAACTCCAGCTTGTGTCAAGTTGACACAAAACCAGCCAGGACACTGTGAAACTGGCTTTTGTAGGGAAAGTGTCGTGCTAGCTGGACTGTATAGTACAAGGAGACTCAAAGAGACTAGTATCAGCTAATCTCTTAGAAAGTGTTCCTAGAGAGCTAGAGTTTAATATATTTTAGAAATATAAGCATGACCATACTGACTTGTTACATAAGGATCATTAGCTAATGGACATGGTTAGTGTCCAAGTTTTACAATCAAACCTGACAAACATCATAAACAAAACAACAGTCAAAGCATAGTCAATACAACTAGTGAGGAAGTATCAGATACAGTCCAAGTTAGACTTCTGTTGCTGTGAGAAACACCATGATGAAAAGGGAGGAAAAGATTAATTCCATCTCATAGTTGTGAAGCTCACATCATGATGAGAAATAAGGGCATGTGCTCCAGATATCTTGCTCAGTCTCCTTTCTTACATAACCCAGAACCTATCTGCCTAGGGATGGTACCACCTACAATGAACTGAGTGTTCTGATGTCAAACACTCATCAAGAAAATGTCCCCAGAGATTTGCCCATGGGTCAGTTAAAGACATTTTTCTAGCTGAGGTTTCCCTCTCACAAATGACTCTATCTTATGCCAAGTTGACAAAAAACTAACCAGAATAGGTACTAGTTGGAAGGGGGTTTAAATAGCTTAGTTCGTGGGGTTGTAGTCAGCCAAACAGAATTAGGAATACTATTGCCTCAATATTCCTTTCCTGGCCTTTACACTCAGGATTGGCCTTTCTGGTAGAACCATTTTGACTATACATATCGGACATCTGTCTCCTGTAGCCAGTGGAAGCATTTAGGCAAAGTCAGTGGTGAAGCTGAGGAGTACTGGTGTCTGTAGGGCTGCCTCGGTGCTGTGTGCTGTCCTGTGGATGGGCAGAATTGGAAACTACAAATTCACGCTGCCTTCCTCTCTGTTGTGTGCTACAGGCATGTACCGCTGTGGCCCTGCCTCCGTTCAAGCCGTTAAGCACGGCCACGTCTGCTTCCAGTTTGATGCCCCATTTGTTTTTGCAGAGGTAAGTGGAACGCTGGAGGCAAGTGCCATTTCCCACCACCGTCTCCTAACACATCAGTTAGACACCAGGTTGCTACTTCTCAATTTCCCAGGTACATCGAGTATGCTTCCTGTCAACCAGACATCCTTCCAGCCTCAGGTTTTTTAAATGCTAAATGCAATTCCTACTTAACACTTTCCTGCCGTGGTGTTCTGAAGTTTTATTTCTACTAAAAGCAAGAGACTTGAGTTTAGTTCTGAGCACCTAGGAACTAACACGGATAGTTCTGAAGACATTAAATGATGAACTGAGCCAGTCAACTAAAACTTGTAAAAACTGGTCTATCTGTGGATGTTTCAGAGTATCTAACTCCCACCCAAGACTGACCCACAGTACCCGTAAATCAGCACACACCACCACAGCCACCAGCAGCAGTGGTAACAGCACCAGTAGCAGCCAAAAAGATAAGGAAAGGTATGAAGTGCTATTCAAGTAGATAAATTTTGTCCACTTAAGGGATTAATAAAGATGTTAACTAAAGGATCTAAGATTCCAGAACACTAGGGCAGGAGCTAGAAGGACCGGAAACAGCTAATTAAATCAAGGTGAGAGACATCAGGTAAAAGAGAACAGTGGGAGTCAGTTGGGGGGTAAGGGTATTAAAGTCTGAGATGTAGAAATCCCTTGGGGTGTATTTACAGCAATCAACACTGGAATGGTACTGCTCCTGTAGCCAGCTCTTGCTGTGTAATCACTTTGCCTGTCATTTGATGCTGATAGCAACCCTTTTAAAATGAGTATTGCCAGTCTTCCTGTCGAATCAAAAAGAAAATCAAGGCAAAGAAAAGCACAGCACCCAATATCCTCTCCCCAGTAATGTAGCTAATAAATAGATGTGTTGCATTTTGAAACCGAGTGGGTACTTGAGTTTAGTGTGGCAGTCACTCTAGAAGGAATATGTATCTTAAGTTAGCTCACATCAGGGAAGGCTTTGGGGAGCTCAGAGGCCCAGGTCCTTGGGATACATAATCCTCAGGTGGGGAAGGGTCAGTAACTCTATCCACACAGCAATAGTGATATGTGGCAATACCACGAACACATGTAGCTTGTGTATGAACAATACAGTTGACATAAAATTGCATTCACACATGGAGATGCATTCATTGAGAAAATAGAGCCAGAAACTGAAGAATAGCAAAGACCCTAATACTCTGAGGCATGTGTAGCTTGGCAAGCATGATTCCCTGTGTAAATATAGATGTCCCTGACCCATGACATCTCCACTTATAATCTTTAAACTTTGTAATGGTGCAAAGAAATGGTACAAATTCAGCAGAAGCCTCACTGTGGATTTTGAATTGGGATGTCTTCCTGGGATAATCACACATAGTCCAATCCTCTCAGGTGATACTGGGTGGCAGTTGTAGCTCTCATTCAGCCCCATAACCACAGGGAACGTAACAGATGCCTACAGCATGCTCTGCCACTCAGCTAAAATGTCCTATAGGGGATGTATAAGAAGTGTATTTTCAGCTTATCAAATCTTCTATATACAATGAGTTTAACCAAAATGTAATCTCTTTAAAAGCCAAAGAGCATTTGCCTTTTGATATGACCATAGTTCTAAAAGCAGAGTGATATGGGCTTAACAGGGGCAATGGTTATTCAAAGGACATTGGTCAGAAGTCAGGAGAGCCTAGTGATATGGCCCAGTGGGTAAAATTACTCTCTGCCAAACCTGATAACATAGCAAGAACCAATTCCTGCAAGCTGTCTTTTGACCTCTGTGAGTACAACACAGTGCACATAGTAAATAAACAGAAAAAAGGAATTTCAGGCAGAGGGGATGACCTAAGCATCCAAGCACTAAGTGTGGCCAACTAACAGCAGTACAGACTCAGCAGCACACAAATCATGTATCAGGGTGTCAAATAAAGGCAAAAGCTAAACGATGTTCAAGTGGGAACCTTCACATCCTGAAATATTAGTCCTTTATTCTGCAAGCTAGGAAGAATTATCTATGCCAAGAGGAATCAGCCAGGATGCTGACAGCCTGTGGGACATAGGTTGGGTGGAACTGTCACTGAAGATAAGAGCTTAGCTTGTCCTTTGTGATGGAGATGAAAAAAGCTTAATGTCACTCTAAGTAAAACACAAACAAACACACCACCTGACAACAATATCTCAAGGGAAGTATGAATATATTTAGGCTAGTGATTTGAGAGCTAAACGTTTCTTGTGAAGGGGAAGATATGGCAGCTGAAGCAGGAGCATGAAGCAATTGGCTCCCTTGCCTCAGGAAGTGTACTACTGGTAGCAGGGTTGGCCTTCCTCCAGCTAGACCCCAGCTCTCTTAAAGGTTCCACAGCTTCTCCAAACAGTGCTGTCAGCTGGGAACCACATGTTCAAACACATGGTCCCATGAGGCACACTCCCATTCAAAGGATAACAAGCCTGAACTAGGCAAATGGCAATGAGGAAATGCCATGAAAGATTTGCAAAAGAGAAATGGTATTGAAAGGTATGTGGGTGGTAAGTGCCAGTGTTTAGACAGCAGAAATCACAGATGTGAAATCCACAGAAGGAGTGCACTCTACCTGCCACTGTGGTTTCTAGAAGCCTCTAGAAGCCTCCAGAGACCAGCCTTACAGTGCTTGGAGTTTTATCCATTTGATTTCACTTTGGGATTTGAAAATCTGTACAAACCTTCCCTGCTGTCATCTGACAGTTTATGACACTCTGAGAATCTCTTAATGGGAGATCGCTCTGAAACCCATGAAGCTCTCTTTTTATTCTTTCCTTGTGTTTTTTGCTACAGAGAAAGAGAGGGGATGGCCCTCCTTGCAGTAGTGAAGGTCCTAATAGCTGTTAATGCAAGCACTTTCTGCTGTTATTAAATATAGATCAGGGTGTTAGGAATGCCATCAGGCTTTGCAGATAATTGCTCCTCTCTCTCTGCAGCAGAGGCTTCTTTGCTGTTGCTTTAGCTTGGGCTGGACTCCAGGTCCAAGCTATTTGTCAGAGATATATGAGCTGCCTAAAAGCATATAAGGTACCCTCCTTCAAAAGAGGCTCACTAGGACCCCAGAGGGGTGAGCAGCAGGTGACTTTAGCATGAGTCTCAGTGACTCAGGTAGAGGCTGATGCATCTTCCCTTCCTCCACCCGTGTGTCATCCTTCCTCTTCCTACCTGAGGGATGTCAGCAGGTGGCTTGCCTGTTCTTGCTTCTCAGCATGCTGACTTCCCAGCCATTCCTCACCAGCTTCCTGACCATCCAGCTCATTGATTAATTGTCACCTTTCCTGGAGCTTTCCTTGGTATGTGAGAACCAATAAAATCTGAAAGGGGAAAGAAACATGAAAAACATCCACTTTCTTCTCTCTTACTTTTTGTAGACAGGGACAGAAAAGAACATGCCAGGCAGCCACCCCTGGGATTCTGTGCCCCTTTCTTCACATGCCTTCTTCACATTGTTGAGTTCCTCCTGGTCCAAAAAGACCCAGGTACCCCCTCTCTTCCTAGCACAGCATGGCTCAGGGATTCTGAAGAGATAAGTAAAGGGTCAAATGGTTAAATTTGCATGTTCTTCTGCCTCAGTGGTCCTCAATGAAGAATTGCTTCATAGGAAAGATCATTCTCTTCTGCCTTCACTTCTTCAAGTAGACTCTGCTGCCCTCTCTATTTCATCTCACTACAAATGGACACACACACACAGACACACACACACACAGACACACACCACAGACACACACACACAGACACACCACACACACGCACACACACACACACAGACACACAAACACAAACACACACCACACACACAGACACACACACCACACACACACACACACACACACACTCACACACACACACACCGACACACACACACAGACATACCACACACACACACATACAGACACACACACACAGACACACCACACACACACAGACACACACACACACACATACACACACCACATACACACACACAGACACACACACACACACACACACACACACACCATACACACACACACACACACACACACACACACACACACACACACACACACACTCCAGACCTGGTGTGACTTTTTCAGTAGCAGTGATGGGTTGTTTAGGCCATAGTGACTCCCTCTTCAGAGCTCTGGCTGGCTGGCTCTATACCATAAATTCTCTATAGCAACCTTACATGTGCTTCTGGGAACTGTTCTCGGTTCAAACCTATCATTGCTTTTCCAGAGTAAATCTGTTTTTTAAGTATCTCCTACTTGGATCAAATACAATTTATCCATTCATTCAAATAATTCATAAAATTCAAGGGTTATTTTGACTTATCTTCTTAACCTTCCTCATGACTTTTTCCAGGAACATCTTTAAGGGTGTCTGAAGTCCAGGCTGTCTCACAATCCCCAGCCTCTGCGCTCTGCCAGTACTGAGCTCTGTGGTGTGGCCTAATAGCTCACCGTACTCTTCCCCATCATCCTTCTGCCCTCCAAGAAACAGTCAGAATCACTCTTTGAGCTGTCAATGAAAATAAATCCTCCAGTGGATTCCTATCAGCTTTTCATTTAAGCTGAACATGAATCTTGATGAATGCTGTATGGTCCAACTCCTGGGTTCCCTCCCACCCACACTCTGTCCATTTCCCTCTAACTCTACTGAGCTTCTTTCTCTTTTGGAAACAAGTTCCTATGTCAGTGTTTCTCCAAGAAGTTCCCCACCCCATTATCCTCTCTTCCTTTGATGAAAAATCAATCATTTGAGGGCATGTGTGCTGTTTACTTCAGATCCCTGTTGCCCCTCTCCAATAAGGCCTTCACACACACACACACACACACACACACACACACACATTGAATAGAAGAGTATTTGTAAAGGTAGAGTTTCCTACATTCTCATTCATAGGAGCAATATCTGCTGCAATGAATAAATACATATATATATATATATATACATACAAACATACCTGTATACATATGTAACACATACATACAAACATACCTACATATACACATAGATATATACAAACACATATATACATACAAACATGCATGAATCATATATACATATATATTTACATGCATATAAACATATACACACATGCGAACATACATATGAACATGCATACATATAGACATACATAAAATAAACAGAGAGCACTGATTAAAAACAACTTTTTGGGGATGAGGTCCCAGCTGCATCTTATGCTGTGAGTCCTTATGGGGAACAAGGAACATGTATGACCCTGCAGAGAGCATCTACAGCAGGCCCAGCCTCCTACAATCACAAGCTACAAATATCAAGTGCAGGGTGGGTATTTGGCAGCTGTTCCAGGAGGTACCTAGCTCAGCAGGAATCCAGGGCCTCCATACGCTCAGGAGGAATTATTGCTTTCTCTACAGGGCCTGTATCCAGGTTGTTTCCACAGATTAATGGACAAAAAGAGACTTTATCCTTGGGTCCTAACCCTGAAAAGGCATCTCCATCCCCAGTTCAAAAGCACATGGAGTACACATGCTGTGGGTACCAACAATAAATTTGCAGGGATCCTCTGGCCTTCTGAGGGTCCAGCCCATCTCCCTGTGCCCCAAGGACCTAATGAACAATACAACCCGTACAGAAAGCACCATGCCTGATCGGAGGCAAGAGTGCTACTGTATGAAGGCAACACCAGTGGCTATGGCAGGATGCCTGGCTCCGTGTGGCCACAGTCCCTTTGAGTACAGAGGTCGGACTTGGATGTTCACTAAGATTGATTTCCATTCAAAACAAATGAAAGACAAGACAGGCCACAAATGTAGAGGATTCACATAGCAGGTACAAACCTGTAATTCCAGTCCTTGGGAGTCTAAGACCAAATCAGAAGCCAGTCATCGCTGCATAGTGAATTCCAGGCCAGGTCGAGGTAGACAGGATAACCTGTATCAAAAATAAACAACAGGAGTTGCCAAGATGGTTTGGTGAGGAAAGACGCTTGCTGCCAAGCCTGACCTGAGGTTAATCCTTGGAACCACATGGTGGAAGGAGAGAACTAACTCTTGCAAGTGTCTCTGACTTACACAGGTCCCCCCCCATACACACAAATGAAAAAATATATAATCTTTTAAAACAAATATCAAATCCTATGTGGTCCTCAGCCTTCCTAATACTGTGACCCTTTAATACAGTCGTAATCCCTCATGATGTGATGACCCCCAGCCATAAAATTATTTCATTGCTACTTCATAACTGTAGTTTTGCTACTTTTATGAATTGTAATGTAAATATATGATTTGCAGATGATCTGATATTTGACCTCCAAAGAGGTTACAACCCACAAGTTGAAAGCCACTATATTATGCCATGTCATGCTATACTATACTGCACAAATTATACTGAGCTACATACCAACCCTTCCATGAAAGTCATTATCAATCCCATGTTCAGAGAAAGTGGCACAGCTGGAAGTCACTATTCACAGCAGTGTGCCTGTGCATAACCATGGCTGTAGCCTAGGCAGTTGGCTGCATCTGGGGCCTATCCCCTGTACCATTTTGAGCACCTAGATTGCTCATCTTTAAGCATAGATACAGCTCAAAGCCAGCCCCACAGCAGCTGGAATGAAAGCAGGCTGATGTCACTTTGCCTCTGCCCTTAGTACACTTACAGAAATGCTACCTCGGCCTCCTGTTACTCCTCTCTTCTTCCCACAACGGGTAGTGTTGTTGGGCTGGCCTGGGGTTTTAGCTCTGTAAGTTTCTTCAGCCCATAGGTGAGCAGAGTCCAGGGACTTAATAACTTCGAATTTAACCTTGTCCTCCAGGCAAACCATGAGCTGTGGCAAGGGTTTAGATTGGGATGGCTTCTCCTCACTCTCCTGAGAGCTCGGAAGTAAGGAAACAGCCATCATGCCTGTTTTGCCTACAAAAAAGAATGTTAGCATTCTCAGGAAGCTCATTTAAACATCTCCAAAGAAGAAATGTTTCTTAGGTGGGTGTCTGCCCCTTCTTGCTCTGCTTTCAGGTGTCCCACTTTAGTCTTTCTTTCCATCAAGCCCCAAGTCTGGTGGAGCCTAGGTGGGAGAGGAAGTACGCAAAGAAGTTCAAGGGGATAGGGCTATCTCAGGGCAAAGTTCAAGGGGATAGGTTTCTGGGCTAGCCTGAGTCAAAGGTTTAGGACTAGCTATGGACTACTAGTCCAAAGTGAAGGTCAAAGGGACAAGGACTTGACCACACAAAGTGAAGGATAAGAGAAAGGCTGTAGAGCAGCTAAAGTCAAGACCAAGAGAATGACCCGTGGCTTGGCTCAGGGATTGTATCTCTCAATAGCTCCCTGACACGGGCCCACAAAACTTGCCCTGATGAGATTTGGTGCTTACATCCATAGCAAACAGAATAATACAGACTTTGGAGATTGAGTCTGGGGACTTCCATTATCACCGACAGGATGTATTGAAACACTGAGTGCATTTACCAGTGTTAACTACACTCTCCTTAGCAGAGAGCAGATCCGTGTGGATTCAGAACATTTTATAAGGAAGTATGGAAAGTCAGTCTCTTTAACCCCATGTTTTAAAGTTGGGACACCATCATCATGTTCCCACCATTAGCCCATTTAAGTCAATTGAGGACTTTTGAAGTCATGTTCACATAGATCTTACCTCACTCTGGACAAAAAGGTTCCTGTGAAACTAGCAAGACAGGGGTGATGGATTTTCATGTTACAAAACAGACCGGAAGTTCTCAGTGACTGACAGGGCGTCCTGCAGGTCCACACCCAGCAACAGAGCCCAGGTTTCCCACAGCATCTCTCTGGACCTTGGGAGGCTTTGCACCTTCCCACTTCCTCCTTCCTTCCCTCTTTCTTCAGCTCATTGTCTCCTGTGTTCCTTGCACATTTCAATCTGTTACTCTTTGCCCACCTCCACACTAGTCTGTGCACCAACAAAGAATCTTGGAGTTATCCTATCACTGTGTATATAGCTCTGTATTCCAGAAGTTCTCAGGCCTGTGTGCTCAGTAAAGTCATCTGAGACCATTTTTAAAACATAATATATTTAGAAGCCCACCCAAGCCTTCTTAATCAGACATCTACTTGTTTTTAAAGTTCCCCTAGGTGATTCTGACTCCCAAAATCTCCCCTCCCACTGTGTCAACTCTGTAATGGATGGACTAGATCTATTTTGCTCAACATTAGGGCTCTGACACTTTGGATGCTATCTGAGAAAGCTTCTAAATAATACATAATTATCGGTATCATTTACTGAGTGTTACCTCTACGCCAGGCACTATGGCAAGTAGTCCACGTGCATTTATTTCATTTAATTCTGCCAGTAATCCTGTGAGGAAGGCACTTTTATTAAAGGAACAGGAGCTGAGCTGGGAGAGAGCTGGAAAAGCTTATACCCATGACTGTTGGCAGTGTTGCTGTTTCCTACCTGATGCCCTGATGATACATAGAACTCCAAAAAGGGTAGTATATGCCCCATATTAGGTACCCATGGGATCACCTTCCAGGCAGACCTAGCACTGTCTCTAGAAACACAATGGGAACACTGGACCTTGGGAAAGTATGAGTTCTGCTTCATCCCAGGGCACTGTCTCAAATTTCTACCAACAGCCTCGTTTAGATGCTGAATTACCATGAATTGTCTGAATTCCTCCTAGATGGTTTAACTATATATTCAAACTAAAATACATAGACACCATTACTGAGACTGAAATCAATAGACTTTTTTCTCATTTAAGAAATCCTGAAGTTGTCTGTCCAAGATCGGTCCCTTTGAATGGCTTATTGGGCCTGCAAGCCTCTGCTCTCTCTGCCAACTTCTCATGGCTGACCAAGCATTTCTGTCCCAGGTAGACAATGGCTCCAAGCAGTATGTCACTCCTGATGAAGACATCTAAGGGAGAAGGGGGCAGACACTTCTATGTCCCTCTTTCCTTTGTAACTGTTAGGTTAGAATTCTTTCCAGGAAGCCATCTAGATGACATTTTTCCCTCCTACAAGGGTTGCACAGCCTTCACTAGCTTAGCAGGGTCCAGAAAGGCAAGGAATGAATGGGATGTTTCTAGCTTCCTCAAACAGGGTAGAATTTAACAGGAAGACAAAGGAAATGAAGAAATGTTCACTGATAATGTACCTGCCTTGGAATTCTCCGTCAAGTCATGACTGATCCAAAGTGGACTCCCCTCCATACATTTTAAAGAATCTTTATTATTATTGGTGTGTGTGTGTGTGTGTGTGTGTGTGTGTATGTGTGTGAGTGTGTGTCTGTGTGTGTGTCTGTGTGTGTGTGAGTGTGTGTCTGTGTGTGTATGTCTATGTGAGTGTGTGTCTGTGTGAGTGTCTGTGTGTGTGTGTGTTTGTCTGTGTGTGTGTCTGTGTGTGTGTCTGTGTGTGTGAGTGTGTGTCTGTGTGTCTGTGTGTCTGTGTGAGTGTGTGTCTGTGTGTGTGTCTGTCTGTCTCTCTCTCTCTCTCTCTCTCTCTCTCTCTCTCTGTGTGTGTGTGTGTGTGTGTGTGTGTGTGTGTGTGTGTATAAGAAAGAGAGAGATGAGGCACATACATACCATGGCATGTATATGACCATCAAAGGACTCTGTGATTTTGATTCTGTCCTCAGACTCAGGTAGTCCGGTTTAATGGCACAAACCTTTATGGGAAGAACCATCTCTCTAGCTCCAGAATGTTTTAAAAAGGAGGTTGTCCAGCAGCTTCACTACCATGGAAGAAGGGAACACAACAATTCTACACTCCAGATGCCTACAACATAGAACATTAAAGATTTTGAAGATGAGGAATTTGCTGGTTTTGGTTTTTTTCCCCTAAAACATGGTGTTTGTGCATCTCTGTGTGGTTTGAGATGGCAATGTGTGGTGAGAAATGATAATAATAATCTCTGCTCTTCAGTCAGTTTATGTGTTGGGAACTTCATACTCTTCCTACCATTCTAATATGTATCAGAGACTGTATGAACCAGAGCCATAGAAAACTCAGGAATTTCTTCCCTGCTCCGGACTGAGGTTTTTCATGTCTTCCCCTTCACTTCCTTGTCTCTAATAACCCTGTTCCAGTCTTTCCTTCTTTGAAGTCAACATTTCAGTTTCCACAGATAAATGAGAATATGTAGTATTTGCCTTTCTGTATCTGACTTATTTTACTTAGCATTGTGCCTTCCAGCAGGACCTTCACTGCTACAAATAATAGGGATGTGTGCATTTTATGGCTAAATAGTATCCTTGTCTATTTGTTCCACATTTGCACCTATTCACCCACTGATGAACATCCATGTTAATTACATGTTTTAACAATTATAAATATTGTAATTAGAAACTAAAGCATTTGGCAATGGTTAATGCTCTTCTTTTCTGTTTCCAGGTCAACAGTGATCTTGTTTACATTACAGCTAAGAAAGATGGCACTCATGTGGTGGAAGCTGTTGATGCCACCCATATTGGGAAGCTAATTGTGACCAAGCAAATTGGAGGTGACGGAATGCAAGATATCACGGATACTTACAAATTTCAAGAAGGTAATTTACTACAATCAAATGTATTTTTCCCAGTTCCTCTTTGTACTTTTTCCACTGCCAACGATGAAATATATTCCAGAGAATGCCCTGGCATCAGCAGCATCTGACTTTAAGGGCAGAAAATAAACTCTCAAAAGTAGCAGACACCTACAGTTCTGCATTATTTTGCTTGCTTGTTTTGAGCAAAATTCCCTTTCTCATGGCTTATGAAGTGAGTTTGCTTCTAATTCTATTTCAGTAGACTATCTAGTATGTATTCTTGCTTATATGAACCTTAATTTTAAGTAACCCATTAGAAAACACTATCTTCATTATATCAACTTAGTTAAATAATAGAAATTTAACTCACTACCTCACATTTGGTAAGTACTTTATACATTGTTTTTAATGCACTGTTCCACTGGGTTGTCATGGAAACCTTCTGATATATATATATATATATATATATATATATATATATATTGATAAGATAGTACAATATTACTAATTTAAGACAATTATATTGAAGACTAGTTTCAATTACAAAGTAATGTTATGGCAAAGGGCTGGTAACCTTTAATGTAGAGTACTTTTCAAACTGTACCATTGCGTTCAGTACATCTAAAACAGCATATCTCCACAATCCTAACAGTGAGCAGGACACAGTTTCTGTCCTCACACAAAAAAGTAGGATCATTGTTAGAGAAGGTTGTAGAACAGGAAAATGCCAGGTCCTATCAAAAGAATGAAATGAAGAGTGGGGGAAAAAACTCATTTAAAGAAATCAGAATGGGGCTTCAGGAAGCAGAATGACAGTCAAAGGCAGGGAATGTGAAGCAGGTCTGGAGGTTAGGATACCACAGACCTCAGCACCCCTTCTAGCTTAGAGCACCCACTGCTAGCTGGGTGAGGATGCTCGCTGTCTGGAGAGCAAAAAGACACAATATCTTTTGGAAATGTTTCGCCTCCAGAGATTCTTAAGAGTGGCATTTACTTTAGTGAATGAGTAAAAATTATGACTAATTAGCATATACTAAATACTCCCTGGCATTCCTGGAGAGCTAACGTGTGCAGGGTTGTTTTTAAATGTTTTATACTGCTACTTGTGCTTATTTACAAAGGCGATTTGCATAATAAAGTCAAAGCCTTTTGAACCAGGACAGGTGTATGGTGTTGAAACTTAGCATTTTTGTCTTCTGAACTCTTGAATTTTTCCTGTTTTCCTGAAATGCTTCAGTCTCTGCATTTGGTAATCATCCACTGCACAATAGAAACACACACACAGCAAAATGTCTCTCCCTCCTCCATGTTTTGACTTTTCTCTAGAAGGAAAGTTAAAAATTATATAAACACAATTAAAACCAACCAAGCAAGCAATGCCTTCTCATACAGAGAGGCAAGGAAAAAGATTTGGAATGCAAAAGGGAAAGTCCTTAGAGGATGGGGAAGAAAGTCCCCTGGGTCCGCTGTAGCCACTCAGCAGCCTGTTTTTAACCCAGCAGCACACTCAACCTGCATGGAGCTGGGGCACCACAGCCCTGCTATGTGTGTGTGTGTGTGTGTGTGTGTGTGTGTGTGTGTGTGTGTGTGTGCTCATGCACGAGCGGGCGAGTGTGTAGGCTTCCTGTGTGGGAAAGCATAGTCCAGTCCTTGTCATGCCAGAAGGGAGGTACTATGACAGGGCATGGACAGATGACTCAGGTGCAGAGGACATCCAAGCAGAAAGGGCCCCAAAATGCTCACAATACTCAGGCAGAAAACCATGTCTGTACCACGTTGATGTCTGAGCAGAATAAACAGAGCCATTCACTTGGTCCCGTTCTAATAAACTGGCCCCTAAATGCCATGGCATCATGATGTATCCACTTATTGGACACAATGAATTGGCACCTATGGTGTCCAGTGTGCCCCAAACCCTGAGTCTGGGCTTAGAAGGAGAGCATTTACCTTATTTTAGTGCCAGCACCACCAAAAATCCTGTCCAAAGAATAAATAAGAATTTTGGGTTTGCTGGGGAAAGTGTTCTCCAGGAAAACGGTGGTATAAACTGCTTTTCTTGTCTTCTGATGAGGTTGTAGTGAATGCGTGGTGGATGAGGGGTGAACTCACTCTCCCTGGGGGCAGTGTTTAGCACTGGGGCAGCAGTCATCGGTGCTGGAAAGAGACCAAAGCATGCAGTGCATCAGAGCCCAGCTACCATTAACTGTCAACCCCAGAGGTGACTGTGGAGGCCTGCTGTAAATATTAAAAATCTAAATGCTTACCTCTTTATCAGCCCCTGTGGTCTCACTTCGAGGACGCCACTCTAGTGTGGAGCCGAGCACATGGATTCTGTCACTCTGTCCACAAGCTACACTCTCCACCAGATTCCCTTCCCAGGCAGTTCAGTCCACCCAACCTGGTGCTTCTGCCCCAGAGTGTTTCTTTACACCACCGACCAGCACAAACATGACTCTAAGACCCAATACCGTTCATACAGGATTATATATTAAATTCTCAATTCACAAACCACTACACAGTAAGATTGCATCCAGTAGACAAAGATACAAACTGCCCTTCTATAAGAGATAAAAAGCAACCTATAAAATCCCATAACAATATTCAATTCTACCTAACTCCAACTACGGCCACCAAGTTCCAGGTCTGATTTCCCCAGCTCCATCTTGATCTACCTCCAATTCCTATTCCTCTTTCATCTTCCTACCTTTTCCCCGCCTACCTCTCCACTGTCCAATTATATATCAACTTAACGTAAATCTACAGAGGCCAAATAGGAATAGGGCAGGATTAGCCATTAAGAGCGGAAGAGACAC
This sequence comes from Micromys minutus, assembly GCF_963924665.1. NCBI lineage: Eukaryota > Metazoa > Chordata > Mammalia > Rodentia > Muridae > Micromys > Micromys minutus. The sequence continues at coordinate 116,227,302 of NC_137969.1, forward strand.
ACCTGTGAAAGAGAAGCTGAGGTTTGGCCTGTGATATACAAATGCTAAAACACATTTTCAAACTCATCATGAGAAAGGCTACTGAGGTCCATGGTCCTACTCCTTAGCAAGAAGTTGATTCTCAGGGAAAGATTGGTAGGTGTTTTGAACCAACTAGAACTTCTGATGGAGGTGATTTGTTGTGAGAAGCATTTCGACCACCTTCTGGGCTAAGGTTTGATCCCAAGTGGAGACCTCATCTCTTGATCAAGGATGACACACATACATCGCATTCTAACTGAGCAAACAACCCAGTGGAGTGCTATTCTGCGACTGTAGAAACTCCATCATCATGCAGTGGAGAAAGGGATTGATTACTGGTTTCTGCTCCAAGTGTACAATAAATACCAGCAGCATCTACTCCTGGCTGTGGATCTGCTGCTCTGGATCTCAGGAGCATCTTTTGTAACTTCTCTGAACCTGCATATAGGAAGGTTGGACACTAAAATGTAGAGATGAATAAGAACAGAAAAGAAATTATGCAAGATGACCTGATAAATTGTGGAGAGGTTATTTTTCACTTCCACTAAAACTTAATATCAGTTTTAACTTTTTTTTTCAAACTATGAGATTAAGAAATGTTAAAGCTTTATAAAACAGAACTCTGAAAATGTTCTGAGGCAATATTTTCTCTTGTGTGATGGTATCTGGACGTGTTCCCTGTTTACTTCATCTATTACTCTGCATTACTCTGCTATTGCTCCTCCCTCTCTCCCTCCCTCCCTCCTTACCTTCCTTCCCCCACTCTTTCTCTTCCTTCCACCCTCTATCCCTCTCTTCAAAAAGCAATTAGGCATCTCATATATTCAGATTATTTCTCCTAACAAAACCATTTGCAGCATTGTACCACTTAGTAAACGGGCAATTCTTTGCTCTTCCACATCTGCCATTGGACATCTTGAGAGACCTGGCAAGTGGGGTGGAGAATTATATCTAGTCTATTCCTTCCTTGTCTCTGGACTCTTTCTGCAAACAGGACACCCTTGAAGCGGTTCTTAACCACACAGCATCATGTTGGATCATAGTCTGCAGGTAGCATTCTGGTTTCCTAACTTCCTGATGATGTTCAGTTCTTTTTTGTCATTCTTCTTTTCTTTCTATAATAGAAGTTATTTTTTCTCCACCACACCTAACCCTGTTGTGTTTACTGCAGCACTCACTAAGTTTACCTTTCTCCACTCCCTTCCAAATGCCCTCTGGAGGCTCCATGCCTACAAAATTTATGTTCTTCCTGGATAGCTGTGGTTGACTCTCACAGATGTAGTGACCACTGCTAAATCAGCATCTCACCCAGGCCTTACATATGACACAAAATCCTACTTACTCTTCCTCCACTCCACTCCCCTGCCCTGCCCATTCATTCTTTACTTTCCACCCCAGTGCAGACAACCACTATGCACCCACATTTAGCTACCACAGAATTAGGTAGCAAACCCTCTACTTGCCCCATCTGAAACAGCCCTCATGTGCACCTCTTCTGGTTCCATAGCCATGCTATGAGACTAACACAGCATCCTATGTAGAAAACCTTAATAGAGAGCCTGGACCATGATGGGGTCCAGTATTCGGTAGCTTTACGTAATAGTAATGCTATCATTGCTATCATAGTGCTTGGAGTATTTCAGACTATGATTTTGGAGGGGGGGATGGATAATTAGTCGAGCTTACAAACCCCTCCTCAATGTAAACCCTTCTCTCCATAAAAGTGGTACTCCGTACATGTAAACCTGAGGCCATCAAAGCAGCGAAAATAGCCTACTGTCTTTCCGATGCCTTCAGAACAATCCACTGATAACCCAGAAAGCCTCACTAGCTGGCTATTTGGTCTTCGTGCAGTCCACCCACTGCTGCTGCCAGATGAGCCAGATGAGCAGTCATAGTCCCTGAGTAGCCGAGCTCTTGCATGACTCCCTGTCTTTACCCACTGTGCTGGAAAGAGGGCTCCTGTGCCACCCAAACAATCTAAGGGTGCTTCATAACTCATGTCTCAGGTTCCTCATGACAATGTCTGTCCCAGCACCTGTGATCTACAAACCTATACCATGATAGCATTTTACTTCTCCCTCTATGCCCATGACTGAAGGACTCTTTCTTAGTAGTGTCTGGCCCAACGTGTGTCCTCAGGACTCCAAAGTTGTGACATAGCCAAAGCATTGGTCACATGGCTGTGCTCTCATGGGTCAGCTGAGTACACTCTACAGCAGTTTTAGAGACAAAAGTTGTGCCTTGCACTGAAATTGGCATATGTGCAAGCCTCCCTCCTCCAGATCCTCAGTGCCTGCAGGAACTCAGTCCTAGTAATACAAAGGTGGCAACACAGATGGAATGCCTGCCCTCCTGGAGTCTGTGTTTCCAGAGGGAGGTAGCATAGCACTGGGCAAGTACTGCTCTGAGGGAAGAGAAAGAAAACTGGAAATTCACTGGTGTGAGCACTGGGGGCTGGGGCTACATTCTCACAGAAATGAGGAGAGGTGTTGAGAAGATGGCCAGGACAAGGAGAGGATGCTTCATTCAACACGAAAGGACTAGTTAGCAACATAGTTTCTGGGAGGATAATGTTGACCCTGCTCCTACAAAACACACAGGCATCTCAGAAAGCAAAGTCTCACTCTAGATAACTTTTTCCTGGTGTTGGGACACCAGAGCACTCATAACTGCTGCGAAGCAGGGGCAACTCTCTCGGGCCCTAAAATTCCTCGCCATTCTCTCCTGCCTGGAATGGCCTGCCAGCCTGTGACTGCCCCCACTCGCTTCACCTGGTTCTCATACCCAGGCCAGCTAAGCGCCTCTCTCCCTAGGCAGCAGCTCTCTGGTTCTTTGTTTGCTGCTCCAACAGACTTCCTGTGCTTTGGCTAAATGCATACTTGGCCTTTATCCAAAGTAATAATTGTTAATGCTCTTCTTCTCATGGACCTGCTTGCCAGTTGATCGCTCCTAAAGTAGTCTGCTGAACTTTCAAGGCTGGGCTCTCCCTCCTTCCTTCCCTTCCTGTCTTCCTTCATTGGCTTCATAAACGTATGTCTGAGCCAATTCTGGTTTTGGAACTTATTGTTTCTGGCATGTTTTTGCAGTCTTGACAGAGAAGTTTATAACACACACATACACATACATACACATACACACACATATACACATACATGCACACACATGCACACACACATACACACACAGCCTATAATGTACAAATGTACATACCCTTACATGGCTAGTGGTATTTACAGTGCCTAGCTTGTAGCTATGAGGCTTAGCAGAGCTGTTGCAAGCAAGCACATATCCCATGGCCTGCCATGTAATTAGCATTTAGTGATAGTTTATAGCACCCACTACCCTCTCAAATGCAGTTATTAATTATCTGACTTAATTTTTAGTACAGTAGAAGATAACATCTTTAAATTAGCACAATTAGAAAAGCCAACATTCTTATTTTAAAGTGCTTTTTCCCACCCCAAGCCATTCTCATACCTAGAATGTGCCTTCGTATTTCATCTGTCCTCCACCATGAAAGAAGCTATAGAGATCTTAGGGTAGAAAAAAAGAAGGGCCTCCCTATTGTACTTTCAATAGCCTGCCCCTGGAACTAAGGACTTAACACAAGCTTTGGAAGTATTGCTATGCTACAGCTTGTCAGGTAGTGAGAGTCTGAGCACAGCCCCATCTGAGGCCATATTTAGGTCTCTGTTTCCTGCTTCTTCCCCTGTTCATCCTATTTTTAATCTGTGTGTCTGTGTCTCTGTCTTTGCTCTGCTCCCTTCATCATTTTTGGTATGTTCCCTCTCTGTGTCTCTGCCATCCTCTCTCTAGCTCACTCTTTGTGTGTGTGTGTGTGTGTGTGTGTGTGTGTGTGTGTGTGTGTGTGTGTGTGTGTGTATGTGTGTTTGAAGACCTTGTTCATGCTAACAAGTGTTCATCCACTGAACTGTATTCCCAGCCCTTGGTTTTTGAGGCAGAATATTACTAGGTAGCTCAGGCTGTCCTTGAACAATCTTCCTGCCTCAGACTTCCAAGTGCAAAGATTACATATACATACCACCATGCTTGCCTCCTCTTCCTCTCTTTACTTCCCCACCATCTCTCCTTCTTTCCCTCTCTTTCTTCTCTATCTCCACTACTATCCCCCCAGAAAGTGACTGTAAGACATTTGCTCAAACCATACCTAAACATCATACTGTTAGAGCAAGGCATCATTCCAGCAGTGGGGCTACAATCCTTGTGCTCAGTGAGAAGCAACTGGAAGATTCTGAGGTAATAAAGTTGTAGAGCTCAGTCCCTTTGTGAGCTCAGGAAAGCTGTTGACCTTCAGCAGGTTAAATGAGGCTCCCTCCAAGGGTCTGACCCAGGAGTCCTTGGGAAGGGGAAGATTAGCAATTGACCTGAACCTAGTGCCTTGAAGTAGTACAGTTTTGAGGTTGATGGGCACTGCAGATGGTATAGAAGCACATAGAAGGACCCAACCCAGCCCGAAAGTCATCTCAAGAAAGAGAAAATAGAAAAAAATTAAATAGGAGGCAGATTGAAGGGCACAACATATTCAGGGGCAGAAAAGTCCATAGCTGGTGGAAACATCTATGACAGGAGGTAGCAAGCATTACAGGTGGCCACTGTCTTCTACATCTTTGATTAGATGACACTAAATGCTAACTTCCTGGCAGAGACTCAGAGATTAGCCCATTGGTGCCTTAGTAGCCTTCCAAACAGATAAATCTTGCCTGGATACCAAGTACACTCACAGCCTGGGTGGCCACTGCCTATCTGGAAATTTGGTCTTGCAGAACCTAACCCAGTGATTATGGGTACACCTAACTTTCTATGAAAGAGAGGTTAACTGGCTTTCAGAGACCATCAGTCAGTGAGGGTGCTGCAGAGTACATTTTGGGTCATTGTGTTCTCCATGGAGTATATTCCCTTCATCTTTCATTATCTGTGGCTCTCTCTTAGGCCAAGAAGAAGAGAGACTAGCCCTTGAAACTGCCCTGATGTATGGTGCCAAGAAGACCATCAACACTGAGGGTGTTGTTAAATCGAGATCTGATGTGGACATGAACTTTGATGTGGAAAATGCTGTGCTGGGGAAAGACTTCAAAGTAACCATCACCTTCCAGAACAATAGCTCCAATCTGTACACCGTCCTGGCCTATCTTTCCGGCAGCATCACCTTCTACACTGGGGTATCCAAGAAAGAGTTCAAGAAGGAGTCCTTTGAAGTGACGCTGGACCCCTTGTCCTGTAAGCTAACTAATGTGTGGGTCTCTCCAGGACTTGCTGCCTTATTCTATGTCTCACTGTCAACACTGTCAAAGCTCTGGTTCTCACCAGATCTCAGTGTTAGGGGTCACACTGAGGGGCAGGTCTAGAAAACACCTAATCCTCTTGTCTTTGTGGCACGTGAACAGAAATGAATGCTGACATCTTCTAAGCCTAGAATACCATGAGTGAGAGAGTTAAATGGAAGTGCATCTCTTTATATTTAGTGTGATCTCTGAACCTACAACACCAGCATCTCAAGCCTTAGGCACCACCGTACCTCCTGAAACAGAATATGCATTTAAGATCTGAACTTTCTGTACAGATTACATCAACCTCAGGCATCATCCGTGATTCCTCTGGACCTTATACATTAGGGCAGAGTCTCTCACTAAACCTGAAGCTCACCAACTCTACCTAGCCTATTTACTTAGTGTGCATCCCATCTCTGCTTGCAGTTACAGGCAGTCACCATGGCCAACCAGCCCTAACATGAACACTGGAGATCTAGACTCGAGTCCTATGCTGTGTGGCAAGGGGCTGATATACTCAGCCATCCCCAGATCTGCCCCAAAAGCTGTTTTTTTTTTAATCAGCCTGATCCAGTGATAACCACTGAAGAGGAAGCCTAAGAGATATTAAGTGCCATCTTCTCAGAGCTATCGCTAGTGGAGTCTCTTTCCTGTTCATTTCCCCTGCCTCCCATACAAATGTCTGAGGCTTTCATTGCCATAAGAATTTGGGATACTTGTACCAAGGCAGGACTGTCATGTCACTGCATACATTGGGGATGGCAATTTTGAAAGGTCTCGTTTTTTTTCTGAGAGTAATAGGTAGACTTCATATTCGGTATTTAGTTGAGCACAAAAAACAAACAAACAAACAAAACATAATGGGGAGAATGTCTCTAGGCAGAGCACTGATTCAGAGAAAACTGAAAAGTCATTGACAATTTGGGGTGCTGTGTCTCTGGACCCAACATGTGGTCCTGAAAATAAAAAGAAGAAAGGGGGTACAGAAGCAATAGTATTCCTAAAGCAGAGACAAGCAAGCAGGCCCACTCCACCAATGATCTAATCACACATCTCTGTTGTTCCTGAGTTCCCTGGCCCCAGCGGAACCAGAGATGTGTTCCCAGAGAAAATGAAAAACTATTCCTAAAAATTCAGATTCCAAGAAAAGTAAATTGAAAGAGCCAAATATTTCTAGCTTCAGTGATACAGCTAGCAGTGGCATTTTCTTTGGAAACTAAAGTTGGCTTTTTTTTTTTAATTCCAAGGAGAGGAAAGGCTTATCATCAAAATGGGTAGTCAGCATGAAGGACTGAAGGAATCTCATGCTTCCAGGAAACAGGCAAACACATTGATTCTGGGGATTAGACAAGTCTGAATATAAGACGTGACTGTATCGCCTCTAAGTGTCTGTCCCTGGGCAGGTTGCCAAAGTGATCTAGGTTCTTTCCCGTCATGTGTATAAGGGAGCAATATCACCCACACTACAGAATTGTTCCCTGTCAGGCCAGTGTCATGGCTACTCTTAATTGGCATACCTGGAAAGAGGAAACCTCAGCAACTGAATTGTTTACATCAGTTTGGCCTGTAAACTTGTCTGTGGGGGCATTTTCTTGGTTGCTAATTGATGGAAGAAAGCCCCACCCAAGGTGGGTGACTGATAGTCCTGGACTGTATAAGAAAGTAGGCTCACAAGCAGAGGAAGCAAGCCAGTAAGCAGCACTTCTCCTTGGTCTTTGCTTCCATCCCTGCCTCCAGGGTCCTACCTTGAGCTCCAGCCCTGTCTTCTCTTCACTATAGCCAAATATCCCTTTTCTCCCTAAGCTATTTTTGGCCATGGTATTTTAACACAGCAACAGAAAGCAAACTGGAGCAGCCAGGCTCCAGCATATGCTGGACACAGGGGAGTGCACATCTTTGCGGAGATTTTGGTCTTGTAGAGGAAGCAGGCAATAAAGAACCAAGCATGCTACAGATGTATCATTTGCTTATATGTATAGTAAGAAAATACAAAACAGACTAAGAGAGAAAGACATGTTGGCCTTGCAGGCATTACAACCACAAAATAAATCTCTCTGATAGGGTGGTGTGGAACAGAGACCTGATAGAGGTTATTCCAGACAGAAAAATCTCATTGGTATCATAGGAAATCTAATGTGCTCAATAAGACACAAAAGTTGAAGAACCATTCTTGTTATCAGTGTGATAACTGATGATGGGAAAAGGTGGAACCCTTAAGAGGCAAAGCCTTGTGGAAAATGACTAGAATATGTGATCGTAATTGACCTTGGGAGGGTTAGTACTGATGTGGGGGGTGAGTCGATTCCTGGAGAGCAGCTTCTTATAAAGGAGGGCTGGTTTGCAAGTGTGGCCCCTTGTGACCATGGACAGTTCCCTTCCTCTTATGCCAGCACCATGCTGTTTGAATACTGCAACCACTAATATTATGAGACAACTAAAGGTATTTTCTTTATAAATTTCCAAGCCTCTGTCACTCAGGTACAGTAGCAAAACCAGACTCAAACAGGAACAAAAGCAGCCAACAAAAAGCAATGGGCTTAACTCATATGATGAATAATACCCCTCATACAAACTTCAGCTTTATTTTCTGCAACCAAGCCTGACCATCTGAGTTCCATCCTCCACATGGTAGAAGAAAACAAACTCCTATAACTTGTCTTCTGATCTCTACTCATATGCTTGGTCCCACACACAATGATAATTTTCTAAATTAAAAAATAAGAAAGATCACACTGGCTGTTGTGAAGAGACCCACAGAAGCAGGGCTGAAGCTTACAGACCAGTTAGGATGCTGTAAACAATCATTCAGCTGAAATGTGGTGGTCATGGTGACAGTGCTAAGAACAAGCCTAATCTGCACATGTTCTGAAGATAGAGTCCACCTGATTGGCTGGGCACATGAGAGGAAGGAGTGGAGGAGACTCCATGAATGACAGGTGTGAAATGCCTTGGTATTCCTATTACCTTCCAACATAGTGGAAAACTCAGGCTGAGTTGATATAGTTAAAGACATGAAGGTTACAGAACCTAGATCCCCTGTGCCAGAACATTGAACCAATGTGTGTGAACTGGGTCCTGCATAGAATTGTCTATAATCCATCACATCTATCTACACCATAAATAAAGTATAGCCCCATTCTAGCCTCACTTGCACCCTTTCAATCTTTCTTGTTTCCTTAACCCAATGAAAGGATGGACTCAAGACAAGACATTTCCTGGCTGCAGAAACAATACAACCAGACACTACACCCTCATGCTTGCTCCCAGGCCTTCCCACCATGATGGATTGTGTGCCCTCAAATCATAAGCCAAAATAAACCTTTCCCCTACAAAAATTAAAAATAGGAGATAACTTTACATGAGTTAATGGATTAGAATGATGTACTTCTCTACTGAGCTATTCACGTAGGGGTCAAACATAAGCCCGCACCAACTTTAATACAGCTTCATCAGTCAGACCACCCAAGATAACTTCAAGGGAATTAGAACCTCATTCTTCTTTTGATAATTTACTAATTAATGTGGTATCAATTGAATGCAATAAAACGCATGTTGCAATCTGAAGTAAATCCTAATCTTTTGCAGAATCACACATGTCTGACCCTAATCAAGCATTCTCCCATGCCTCTATTGCAAATTAAAGTTTTCTAAGGAGAATGGGAAGCAGACTTTTCAGATTGGTGATTAAAGGGAGTGTGTGGGCTAGAGTCAGCTTGGGAAATTTGAATAACTTAAACCACCCAGTACCTTCAAAGGTGTTATCATTGTCACTTGGCTATATTTAGTCTCCCTTGCTTTTTAGAAGAGATGAGGCAGCTCCAGCCTGTGTCTCCCTTGGCTTTCCCCAGACACCATAAATGATGTTGGCAGCCTCCCATCTCCACCACTCATACAGTGAAAATCTATTCCTCCTTCTCTTGCCGCATTTAATAAACTTTATCTAGAACAATTTTTTGTGTGGTGGCAAAGCATGGCACTTATATAACAGACTATTTCAGGAGCACTGTTCTCTGGGGCTCTGATGCACAGCCCCATTTCTTCAGTACCATGATTGAGAGAATGGTCTGCCTCCAAGAAGAAAGGAGCCCCGAGGCTGAGACTATAAGTGGTGATAAGAACCTCTGCAAGGAGGGATACAAAGAAGATTGACAAATCTTGCTGCCTAAGAAAACCTAGTCACCAAACACTTTCCCCTAAGAAAGGCCAGAAGAAAACTACTCTTTACTACTATCCCTGGAAACACCAGGGGGGAAAATACACTGTCTCTAAGGAGATATATATATCTGGGCTCAGCCTGAAGAACTGTTCTTCTTTGGGCTCTAGAATCCCAGGCGATGGGAAATGGAACCACAGAGCAAATGGACCCAAGCTACAGATACACCTCTACATCCTCGGCCCCTATAAAGATGGAAAGGGGAGTGAGACTACTCCCCATCCTCCATGCTATCTGCAGGGCTTGTTCTCTACCCTGAAAGCTAGCAGTAGAGTTTCAACACAGAGGTCTTCCCAATCACAAAATAGAGAAAGGGAGCACCATGCTTCTTTTCCACCATCTTGGGATTGCCTTGGCCCAGATCGAAGCCTCTGTAGTTGAAGTTTCTAGGTTCCACCTTTAATATCTCTGTGTATACTTTCCATTTTCCAGCTGCAAAAGCAACGCTTGGAAAGTTTGACAACTCTTTTCTGTAGTCAGACCTCACTGGCTTACATTTCTAGTGTACTCTTTCTTCACCCATGAGACAGGAGAGCTCATTCCTGATTGATTCTTTATATCTGACTCTTGCAATGTTCCTAGTGACTTGTGTGCTAACATGGGGGTGGAAAGATGGGAGAGAAAAAGCAAGCCATATGTCATTGCATCCAGGTCTGATGGCAACCGTGTTGTTTTTTTCCCTCCCTCCAGTCAAGAAAAAGGAGGTGCTGATCAGAGCAAGCGAGTACATGAGCCACCTTCTGGAACAGGGCCTCCTGCACTTCTTTGTCACAGCACGCATCAATGAGACCAGGGATGTCCTGGCCAAGCAGAAATCCATAGTGCTAACTATCCCCAAGGTCACCATCAAGGTCAGTGAACATCACATCTCAGACAAGAAAGGGCAAAGTGCTTAGTCAGACTGTGTACATGTGTGTAGGGGGTAGGGGGTATCCAAAAGACATAATGGAGCTAGGATCCTCCTGTTCTTTGAAAGAAGCAAGCCATTCTATATATAGTGTTGTACATGTAACACTCCTCTTCTCTCCTTATTTAAATATATAGATGTGGCTGCAGATATAAATATACCCTGTGGTATAAACACACTTGTGGAGGAAGATAAAGATGTGTGATGGAGACAGAGACTCAGAACTCTCTGTGTCTTCAGAATAAAGTGGGTCAGGCTTGCAAACTACCTACAATGTCCCTTCTGCATTTGGGGCAGTAATGTTATTCACTGAGGTGTGACTGCACGCAAGTAGGATGTGCAAGCTGAAGTATACATCTGGGGAGCAATAGCTGAATATACATATGCCGTTATAATCACCAGATACATGGAAATATAGAGGATTTCCAGTCTTCAGAAAATACCTTCCTGCTTTTTCCTGTTCACAGTCCTCCCTACTTACCAAGATGACAAATTTTCTGGCTTCTGTCATCATGGCTTGTTTTTCCCACTTGGTTCATGGCTTTAGTTGTACAGAGAACACAGAGTAAGTTGTCCAGGTAGTACAGGGTATCTCTTCTCATGTTGCTCAGGAGGGTTGGTAAAGAAAAAAGAGGAAGAAAGGGTTGCCTGCTTCGCAGCTGCAAGGTTAGCTTCTGGTGGCATCAGTAGACAACTTTACCAAGGCACCTTCCAAGCACTGGAAGCCAAGCATCTAGTGGTTACCTTAGAGAGTGGCATTTTATGCCATCTGGATATGGTTTTAGGTTTCCCTGGTGTCTGAAGAGCATCCATCTCTTAAGAGACTGAATGATTATTATAAATACTCCTAACATAAAGTATCCTAAATAAACCAAGTAATCCAAGTGGCTCCAGAGATGGCAGGAGTGAGAAATAAGTTTTGTTTATTATGAACCACTTCTTAAGCTAATAGCTATTGTGTGGCAGTCAATATGAGTTCCCTGCTTGCTTCTATACTGCACCCTGGCAGCTGTTATCAAAGTATATTATATATATATATATATATATATATATATATATATATATATATATATATATCTGAGGTTTTAACACTCAATAACTCCTACAAATAAGCAGTACAAATGTTTCTACTTTATATGTAAGAAAACTGAAGTGCAGAGGGGCTGTAAAACTTGTGCAAGATGCCATCATCATCAAGACATAGAGCTAGGTCTCCAACCTCAGCAGTCTGGTTACAGAAGCAGGATAAAACCTGCCTTGTCCACTTCTTCTCAAAATCTGGTACTTAAACCATCCCAAGATGAGGTTTCCACAAACTTTAATATGTGTAGGGCCAGTTGAGGAACAGGATGCCAGAGCCTCTACCTCTAGGAAGGTACATGTCATCCTCTCTCTTCTGTATTTAAACTGCAGCCACTTACCATACACCTGCTGTGATTCCTACTGTTTGCACAACATGCCTTGAGAGGCAGAATGCCAATGAGGATGTATAGGCTGAGAGAGAAGCAGAATTCTGTAAGTAGAATCAGAAACAAAGGCCAAACAGGAAAACAGGGCACTTGGGTTGCTCCAGGAGTGCCATATTGCCATAAGAGCATGAATTCATTAGCTCAGGGCACAGGGGCCACAGTAGCAGGAGTCACACTGGTGCTCTTGTAGTCAGAGACCTCAAAGATGTCCCTCAGCCACATAGTAAAGGCATCTTTTGCTGCACTTAAGGCGATGTTAAAAAAGAGCCTGTGCTCTTTGTTAGATTTCTGCCTTTCCCACAAGAGGCAGTTCTCATGTTCACCTCATTATGAAGCAATGGCTTGTCCCTGCCAGGATCTCAGGAGAAAACTTTCCGAGCTATGAAGTGTTCAGACCACAGCACAAAATATAATTTAATTGCACCACTGATAATAAAATGTGTGTATAGAAGAAACTGATACTCTGATCTTTTGGGATATTATTAATTAGAAAGTTTGGATTTTTTCCACTATCTTTTATGTTTCTTTAAGAGCAACTAAACTCCCCATGGCAGAATCACAGAGGTCTGATTCCACTAGTTAGTAGACCAAGGCAGGACTTGAACCAGGGTTGGTTGGGTTCAGTTTGGGTTAATTTCTGTGACAGAAGTGAGGATGATGGTTCTGGTAGAAACAGAGTCAAGCCCATTTCCTTAGAGAGGACACCTAGTACTGTTCAGGGCAAAGCCTGTATGGAAAAACTATAGGTAAGGCATTAAACACAGTCTTAACCATTAACCCCATTAATTTCAAGAGTAAAGTAAATCCAAACAGGAAAAGAGATGTGTCAGGGGAAGGGACAATACAACCTAATGCCACAAAGCCTACAGTGGTTCAAGATGTGTGGTCCAAAATTCCCTACAACATGTCACTTCACCAAATTCTAGCCAAATGCTAGAATACTTTGATCATCCCTTTGAAGCAGGGATGGGCTGCCTGTATACAAAGCCTCTCATGCTGGGCATGGATATACCTGGCACAGGGTAAACACGAATGAGGTAGTTAGAAGGACAGATTCTTCCAGCTTCATCCTGCAGGCAAGAAGAGGATGGAGGAGGCCGGCATGCTGATAGCAGTGATGGCAGCTGAGAGATACTAAGCACTAGAATTTTAGCAAGGCCCTTGTATCACCTTATCTGAGAGGTAGGTATTACTGTAACCTTCTTTGTACAGAGAAGATAGTGCCTTATAGCATAGTGACCAAATCATGAGCCCTGCAACCAAGGGAATTTAAAGCTCTTTTCTCCACAGAACACCCATGTAACCCTCCCAAGTCACTGAGCCTCCCAGAATCTGCTTTCCCAGTGAGGAGAGAATGGCAATAGCAATCCTTACATCATGGCACCTTTACGTTGACTGGGCCAAGGATGTGTGATAATGACGTCAGAGTAAACAGTTGATACATGTCACTGGCTCTTGTCTCTAGTTGTTTCTCTTCATAAGTGATGGCCTCATGGACTAACCTGATCAGGGAAGGACAGAAGTCTCTCTCCCAGATCTCTCTTGGTGTACCTGTGGGCCACATTGTTCTTTACACTGGGACTTTTATAGGAATCAGGAGTGGTAGCAGCATAAACAGGAATGTTTGTGGGTTGCAAAGTTGGGAGATGACAGCTCTGATGAACTATCGAGAACTTAGACCAACAGAATAAACTATCATAAGTGGATGGTTATTGTTCCACGAGCAGAGATAGAGAGAGAAACATCTAGATACCAGAGGAAAGCATGGGGAATTGTGTTGGGGCAGGGAGTAGAGCACAGAAGTGGTTTTGTTCAGCATAGAGTTTGGGATCCAGGCAAGACTAAAGATAGCCTCAGAAAAGCATGTTGAGACATTTTGAGTTGAGTCTAGAATGTGTTGGATGAAGCTTTGTCATTGGCTCCATAAAAAGACTTTGGTGGAAACTCATGACTATGTTGGTAGCATAATCAACTCTGCCTCCCAAGAGTTATACAAAGTCTTGTCCCCAAAACATTGTTTTCTGGGACTCTTAGCTTAGACCCCAAGAATGGAGCTGTCTGGAAGCTAGAATACAGCTGTTCTCCCCCATCTCCCTTTTGAATACAAATCCAGACATTCTGGGATGATCTGAAGATCCTGCCCATCTGAAGCTAAGCTACTATCCACGAAACCACAAGGGATAGTAGCCAGGTTCTTACATCAGAATGGTCATATCTCAGGCTTCATTCATTCCCAAAGCAATACAGACTAGGTTTGAGTTAAATTTGTTCCCTTTTAACTATGCCCAGCACCCACCAATCATGAATCACAGTGTGTGATCCTCATATGGGAAACGGCAGGGGGAGACACTCATTAAACTTTAATGAGCATACATCTCTTTTTCTGTGCTATCAAAATATTTTGATGAGAAAAGTATATTTTATTAAAAGCAGACTTGAAATTTTTTTTTCTCTGTCTTCCCATGTGTTGATTGTCAAAAGCTGCTTTAAGTCACAGGGAAAGGGCTCCCCAGCATTTTAATTGTTAATGAGCAGCTTCCTTTTGGAGAAGAGGGGCCACAGAAGGAAGAAAGCTGGTCTGCAGAGTACACACAGTGAGAGCTAGTGACTCTCATGCTCAGGCTGGGCAGCAGTAGCTCTGCAGATAAGGAGGCAAGCACAGCGTCCGGGCAGTCCTCCAGTCCCACACTCCCACCAGAAGGCACTGAGCTAATAACAGCTTCCCAGCTGCCATGGGAATGGTAAGAATAAGTCACATGAAAAGTGCCACTGCTGACCCCCTGAATAACATCCAAAAAGGCTCCAACTCATCCAGCACTTAAACCTACGTGAGCTGTGTCCATCCAGGCTCAGAGAGACAAGCCTACCCACTCACCAAGCCCATTGTCTGATCAAACGTGTCACCGTCTATGAAAAGGGAACATTTTCTTACCTGGACAAGGTATGTCATGATTCAACTCCATGTCCATTTCATCTAGCTCTAGACACTAGCATGCTTTGTCTCAATAACTATCATGCTGTTGTGTTCCAACTAAAACTAATCATTAGATGCTATGATTCTTGCTGAAATTTCCAGACAGTCTTAGAACCCTGACTCTGCATGTCTGCATCCAGCATCATAACTCATATACCTGTGATTCAGAGAGCAAATTAAGATTGGGGGAACTACTTGGAATATAGTCAGTGTCCTGAACTACTTAATGGTGTCTAGGTAAGGAATAATAAGGTTTCCATTTGCTCTAGAGGAACCTAAATGTCCCAGGTTTTTCATTAGTGGCAAGTAGAAAAGCAAAAACTGTGTTCTTATCATCCCAGAGCCTCATGCTATAAAGGTTTGGGAGCTCTGACTACTTTCCATATATGTGTGTGTGTGTATTATGTTATATTTTGTTGTGCACATATGCATATATATTATATGATATATACTTCATATATATCAACTAAAAGGACAAAAGGGCGACTCTGGCCCACAATTTTAGAGCATCAATCTCTGGTCAATTATTTATGCTCACAATGATTAGAACATGTAGCAGAGAAATACAATATCCAGGAAGAGGTGAAAGTAGAAAGAGGCCAGGATCCTAGTATCTCCCTCAAGAACATAACCCTAGTGACATGACTGTCTTCCACAAGCCCTAATCCATAATGTTGACACCTCAGCTCACACTTGTAGCCTAAGCCCTCTGGGAGACATTTAGGATCCAAACCATATTATCCCCCATGTTCCCAATAAAGGAAAAGAAAATCTCATCAGCCTCCCTGCTCTACTGTGACTCTAGCCCAATCACCAGAACTTAGCTCTCTCCTTCAAGAGGGGCGTTCTAAGGGGAAGGGAAAGAGGAGGGTTGGAGGCCTCTTCTCTTCTCTGAAGTTGTCATCTACCGGAGAATGCCAGATGAGGGACTTCTAACGCAGCTTTCTGTGCTTTCAGCCATTTAGAGCTGTTGATCAGAGAGGATCAAAGTCGCACAGGGAAACAGTGTAAGCTGTGTCAACAGAGTGGGCCCACTCTAGACTCTGATGTGTGCACTCCTGTCTCACCTCTCAGGACAGATGTGTTTGCATAGGGAAAAAAGGAGACATCACGGAGCAGCAAGAACTCAATAGGTCAAAGTAAAAAGAATAACGGGCAGGTTCCTCATATTACCAAAGTAGAAGGCACTGTAAGTCATCTATGTTATTATTAAACAGAGCTAGGACAGAATATGGCTACGCAATGGTCTAGTACCAATTGCTTTCAGGTCTCAGTCTCCTCCTTACTGTGAGAACTCAAGTATTTGCCACACCCTAAGTACAGGTTTCTCTGTGCATTTCCTGCTTGCTCTTGTCTAAACCTTAGAAAAGATGGCATGCAAAGGAAAGCATCTAGAGTAAGCGCCCACATTTTTCTACCCTGCAAGGTACTATACACTGTGTGAGGTCCTGGATCTTTTTTGAAAAGCATATCCCCAACTTTACCCTAAATAGAAAATCCCATTATCATCCAGTAATGTACCTCAAGGCCCCAAGGCCACCTTGTCACATTTCACACTGGTGAGGGAATCAAATTCTTTCCTTGTAAAGTCAAAAAGGAAAAGGTGGGTGTGTTTTCAAATATAGTTCAGGGTCAACTTAGAACTGCTGCCCTCAAAGGATGGTTTAGTGATAACATGAAAAGCTAACACTGCAAATGATTCTTCCGAGGCTTGCTATTTTTATCTCATCTGTCAGAGATCACAGTGTGGGTGGCGTTTCAAGGAGAATATTTCAAGTCAGAAAGACCTAGATTTATATCCGGTTCAGTTCTTCCAATTTACTAGCTCTAGTTATCTTTTAAGTTTTGCTTTAATGCCAAGAGAATAGAGGTAACAATAACAATGCGGATTTCCAAGCCCATAGAGCTACAAGCATTCGATGGCCAAAGGAGAGAAAATGATGGGCAGTGTCCTCTTACTACTAAGTAAAAGCCAACGTGAGTCATCTGTTGTGTTACTGTTTTTAAACAGAATTAGGATGGGATAGGTTTAAGCAATGATCTAATACCAACTGCATTCATGTCTCCTTTTCCTCCTTACTGTATGAACTTAAATTAAGTAAGTTACATAGCTTCTGTACGCCTCCATCTCCCCATGTATCAACTCAGTGTTTATCCGTGCTTCTTGTATAGATTATTGACTTGATATCTATAATTCTTGTATAGATTAACTGACTTGACACAACTTTCTACACAGACAGATATTTTTTATTTTTATTTTTTTAACATGGAGAGAAAGTATTTATTTCAGCAAACACTGCATTTCCCAGAAACAATAAAAATAAAGGGTAACTTGACCCAGAAAAACCGTTTTGCATTTACAAACATCAAAATAAATGAAAAGTATTAAGCATAAATTTCTAGTCGATAGTGGCCATAAATAGAACCACAAAAAATTGAAGGTGTCAACTGTGTGAATGACAGAAATTATACTTAAACTATGTCACTTAGCATAATAGGTGTTTGTTCATGAAAACATGATTATGTGTGTGTTTCTGAAATTGTAAAATGACAAATATATGTTGTTGGACAGACAGATATTTTAAATCCACACTGTTGGTATAGTGTATGTTAGCCACAATGAGGTTTCTGAATCCCCCAAAACATAGAGGGCTCCACCAAAGGCAGAATTTTCCAAATTTCACTTCATTTTAATCCATTTAAGTCTAACATAAGCCACCTGAGCTAGTGACTACCATCTTTGTGGACTTTTACATGACTTGACCTTGGCAAAACTGTTGACATCGCTTAGTAAATGACAGCCTTTGTGTGCGTGGAGCTCAGTGCCTACTCTGCAGCTGGTGAGCAGTTTACAAACAAGCTACAGCTTATTTCCTACTGTGACCGTGGGGTGAGTAGGAGGAAGAAATTCAATTTCCAATGACTCGTAGAAGACATGATTGGAAGCACGTCAAATGAGGACCGTTTGGTGAATCTAACAAATCCTGTAAATCAAACTGCCAACCTAAGTCATTTTCACTTTCTGAAACGTTTCCTTCCTCTCTCCTTCTCTCTCTGTCTCTCTCTCTCTCTCTCTCTCTCTCTCTCTCTCTCTCTCTCTCTCTCTCTCTCTCTCACACACACACACACACACACACACACACACACACACACAAACATTGAAAAAGAGACACTACCAACCAGGGACCAAGTATTCCAATGCCTGAACCTATGGGAGACATTTTTATTTTCATTTAAACCACCAAGGCTGTGAAACCCCAGGGCCATTAGCTGTCTATAAAAACATAAGCCATCTTCAAAAACAACATGTCTGGACTCTTTCCTCTGGACCCTGTCATAAGCATACTCTAAACCAGTACTTATGCCTTGACCTAAGATCTGTCACCATTCATTTTTCCCAGATTGATTCATTCTGAAGTACTAGTTGGCTACCTTCTGAACTGAATATCTTTAGGATTTCCCTAAAGCCTCCCTTTAAGATTTTAAGAGGAGGATGAGAATGGGGAGGAGGAGAAGGAGGAGGAGGAGATGACAGAGAGAAAGAAAAAAGAAAGAAAATGAAGAAAAAAAGAAAAAAATTAAGTAAAAAAAAAGAAGAGCTATAGGGGGATGAGAGAAAGTAATAGTAACATGAAATGTTTCCACAACAAAAAAAAAAAGAGTTGTTCAGAACACAGGAAAAAATCCGACACAGACTCCTTCCCTCACAGAACCATTGTTCTCTGTTCCACCAATACCATCCCATCCCCGAGTAAGTAGACACCGTGCAAGTGTTTTATTTTATTCTAAGAAAAAGGAAGGAAAGGTTTTCCAAGGACTTGTTGAATATTGAAGCATTGTGTTTAAGTTGTTCTGAGATTTTATGATTCAGTATCCTCTTAAAAGTCAAGGACAGGAGTTGTAATTTGGGGGGCTAGAGACAAATATAAGAGAATAGCTACCAAACTTTGCTAGTTACAGAACAAGCGCACAACAGCCTAAACAGAGTCCTCTTCCATCACCTGCTGCTCTCCAGACTCCTGCTAATGACAATACTGATGCACCAAACATGGACACTGATTGTAGAGATAATACCTGGAAACAGAGTAATTGGGTGTGACACATGAAAAATGCCAAAAAGACTATGTACTGTGATCATAACCAGATCTAATTCCCATCTAAAAAGGCAAAAACACCAGGCAGCCTTTCAAACACATGTTGAACATTCCTAAACCCAAACTCCAGAAGCCAAAACTGTCTGAGCTCCAACTCACCATGCAAACCATGCAAAAAAAAAAAAAATAGTTTGAAGTATTTCACACTTTTTGTTTTTTAAAATTAGGGACAATTGGCTAGTAAAGTATATATGCAAATATCCTACAAATTTCCAAGCCTCTTATATCCAAACGTTTGGTCCCCAGCAATTCAGATAGAGAAACATTTCCTGTCACCGTCTTCAGTGAGATAGAAGGATATGGTTTTCCACAACCCAGAAACCTTCCTAGGAGCTAGCTCAGCAGCATAGTGCTTAATTTGGGCTCATGGATCCTGAAATAATGAATGGCCTTCATGGTTCAGAGTGGATTTCCTGCAAATACATTTAGATGGTATTGGATACACCTATGCTGTGCAGAGAAAATGTTAAAGTAGCTGGCAGTGTTATTTTTTAGATATTATCAGTATAATAATTATTATTTTTGCTATTAGTTAAATTTCCTTTTTGACAAATTCATACATGCAAACAAGGCATTCTGATTACTCTTGCCCCAACCTCTCTAATTCCCTTCCTATTCCTGTCAACTTCCCCCCTCACATTTCTGTCTTTTTATTTTCCTTTGATATTCACTGATTTGAAGAAGGGCCACTGTGTGGCTATGGGTTTGGAAGTATGCACTAGAGCATGAGAGGTTCATCTTTGGGTACACATTTTAAAACAATGGCCGTTCCAGCCCACAAATCCATCAGCAAACAATAGTGTAGCAAGGAGAGATAGCTCTCTGTGAATCCTCCTAGATCTATGATTGACTATTGACAGGCTCAATCTGTAATAGGCTGAGGACAACTTAGGTTCTTTTATTAAGAGGCTTTTGATCATCTTTATGATGATGATGATGAAGGCAGTTGTACTGAAATACTTCCCACAGAAAGAATTAGAGTCACCATAGCAGACATTCTTACCAAAGGCATTAATGTAGCTTTTTCTTAGTTAGAGAAAACTATTTTTTTAATTCCAGTGGGTTTCAAAGTTATTTTATTTATTTTTTTTGTATGCTAATTAAAACATTTTTTTTATTTTTTAAACGACTTTATTTTGCAAAACAAAGATAAATGTACAGATTTTAAACATTTTTGCTTAAAATTATACATTTTTGTCAGTACTGTTTTTTTCAGACATTAAAATAAATTTTACATAAAACCATGTGAATATGTTTTTTAGTCAGTACTTGATTTTTTTCAAGGGCTTGACAGTATGCATTGAAAACCTACTAGTTGCAATAAGCGTAAAGTACATGCAAAACAAAACGCAACATGGAAATAGTCAAAGTCTTCTTGTTTTGTGAATATATGTATATTTTTTGTTTTCTTGGACTTCATACAGTCTGTGAGTTGTTTCTGGGGGAGTGCAAGCCTCTGGGGTTAGCATCCCACTATCAGTGACTGCATATTATGTCTGTTCTTTTGTGACTGGGTTATCTCACTCAGGATGATCTTCTCTAGATGCAGCCATTTTCTTAAGAATTTGGTTAAGTCATTGTTTCTGGTGGCTGAGTAGTATTCCATTGTGTATATGTACCACAATTTTTGTATCCATTCGTCTTCTGAAGGACATCTGGGTTCTTTCCAGCTTCTAGCTATTATAAATAGAGCCCCTATGAACATTGTGGTGCATATATCTTTGTTGTGTATTAAAGTGTCTCTGGGGTATATGCCCAGAAGTGGAATAGCTGGGTCTTCAGGTAGTACTATATCCAATATTCTGAGGTATCGCCAGACAGATTTCCAGAGTGGTTGTATTAGCTTGCAACCCCACCAACAGTGGAGAAGTGTTCCTCTTTCTCCGCAGCCTCGCCAGCATCTGCTGTCATCTGAGTTTTGGATCTTGGCCAATCTGACTGGTGTGAGGTGGAATCTCAGGGTTGTTTTGATTTGCATTTCCCTGATGGCTAAGGATGTGGAGCACTTCCTCAGATGTTTCTCGGCCATTCGGTGTTCCTCAACTGAAAATGATTTGTTTAGCTCTGTACCCCCTTTTTTAATAGGGTTATTTGATTCTCTGGTGTCTAGCTTTTTGAGTTCCTTGTACACCTTGGATATTAGGCCTCTATCTGATGTGGTGTTGGTAAAGATCTTTTCCCATTCTGTTGGTTGTCGTTTTGTTTTCTTGACGATGTCCTTAGCCTTACAGAAACTTTGCAATCTCATTAAGTCCCATTTGTTAATCTTTGACCTTAGAGCTTGAGCCATTGGTGTTTTGTTCAGGAAATTTTGTCCTGTGCCTATGTGTTCTAAGGTTTTCCCTACTTAATCATCTAATAGTTTCAGTGTATCTGGTTTAATGTGGAGATCTTTAATCCACTTACACTTGAGCTTTGTACAAGGAGATAAGAACAGGACTATTTTCATTATTTGCATGTTGAGTGCCAGTTGGACCAGCACCATTTGTTGAATAGGCTGTCGTTTTTCCATTGAATGTTTACTGCTCCTTTGTCAAAAATCAGGTGACCATATACATGAGGGCTCATTTCTGGATCTTCTATTCTATTCCATTGATCCACGTGCCTATTTCTGTACCAGTACCATGTAGTTTTCAGCACAATTGCCTTGTAATATAGCTTGAGGTCAGGGATAGTGATTCCCGCAGATGTTTTTTTGTTGTTGAGGATGGATTTCACTATTCTAGGTCTTTTGTTATTCCATATGAAATTGCACATTGATCTTTCCAATTCCATGAAGAACTGGGTTGGAATTTTGATGGGGATTGCATTGAATTTGTAAATTGCTTTTGGTAGGATGGCCATTTTTAAGATGTTGATCTTTCCAATCCATGAGCATGGGAGATCTTTCCATTTTCTGAGATCCTCCTCAATTTCTTTCTTTAGAGGTTTGAAGTTCTTGTCATACAGGTCCTTCACTTCCTTAGTTAGAGTCACACCAAGGTATTTCATAGTTTTTGTAACGATTGTGAAGGGTACCTTTTCCCTAATTTCTTTCTCCACATGTTTGTCCTTTGAGTATAGGAAGGCCACTTTGCTGAACTTGTTTATCAGCTGTAGGAGTTCTCTGGTGGAATTTTTGGGGTCACTCAAGTACACTATCATGTCATCGGCAAAGAGTGATGTTTTTATCTCTTCCTTTCTGATTTGTATCCCCTTGATCTCCTTTTGCTGTCTAATTGCTCCAGACAGGAATCCAGTACTATGTTGAATAGGAAGGGAGAGAGTGGGCAGCCTTGTCGAGTCCCTGATTTTAGTGGGATTGATTCAAGTTTCTCGCCATTAAGTTTGATGTTGGCTGTTGGTTTGCTGTATATTGCTTTTATTATGTTTAAATATGGGCCTTGGATTCCTGTTCTTTCCAGGACTTTTAACATGAAGGGGTGTTGGATTTTGTCGAATGCTTTCTCAGCGTCTAGTGAGATGACCATGTGATTTTGGTCTTTAAGTTTGTTTATATGGTGGATTACATTGATGGATTTCCTTATGTTAAACCATCCCTGCATCCCAGGGATGAAGCCTACTTGGTCATGATGAATGATGGTTTTGATGTGTTCTTGGATTCGGTTTGCAAGGATTTTGTTGAGTATTTTTGCATCAATGTTCATAAGTGAGATTGGTCTGAAGTTCTCTTTCCTTGTAGGGTCTTTTTGTGGCTTAGGTACGAGGGTTATTGTAGCCTCAAAAAATGAGTTGGGTAATATTCCATCTGATTCTATCTTTTGGAATAGTTTGGCGAATATTGGTGTTATATCCCCAATAAATGTCTGATAAAATTCTGCACTGAACCCGTCTGGACCTGGGCTTTTTTTGGTTGGGAGGCTTTTGATGACTTCTTCTATTTCTTTAGGTGTTATAGGGTTATTTAGATGGTTTACTTGGTCCTGGTTAAACTTTGGAACCTTGTATCTGTCTAGGAATTCGTCCATTTCCTCCAGATTTTCCAATTTTGTGGAGTAAAGTTTTTGTAGTAGGATCTTATGATTTCTTGAATTTCCTTAGTTTCAGTTGTTATGTCACCACTTTCCTTTCTGATTTTGTTAATTTAGATACTCTTTCTTTGCCCTTTAGTTAGTCTGGCTAGGGCTTTATCAATCTTGTTGATTTTCTCAAAGAACCAACTCTTTGTTTTGTTGATTTTTTCAATGGTTCTTTTTGTTTCTATTTGGTCTATTTCTGCCCTAATTTTGATTATTTCTTGCCGTCTACTCTTTTTGGGTATATCTGCTTTCTTTTGTTCTAGGGCTTTTAGCTGTGCTGTCAGGTTGCTGATATGAGCTCTCTCCAGTTTCTTTTTGGAAGCACTTAGGGCTATGAGTTTTCCTCTCAATACTGCTTTCATTGCATCCCATAGGTTTGGGTATGTTGTGTTATCGTTTTCGTTGAATTCTAGAAAGTCCTTAATTTCTTTCTTTATTTCTTCTTTGACTCTGCTATCCTTTAACAGAGTGTTGTTTAGTTTCCATGTGTATGTGGGCTTTTTGTTGTCTTTGTTGTTGTTAAAGACCAGCCATAGACCATGGTGATCTGAGAGGATGCATGGGAGTATTTCAATCTTCTTATATCGATGAAGGCTAGTTCTGTGTCCAATTATGTGGTAAATTTTCGAGAAGGTGCCATGGGGTGGTGAGAAGAAGGTGTATTCTTTTACTTTAGGATAGTATGTTCTGTATATATCTATTAATTCTAGTTGGTTCAAAGTCTCTGCTAGTTTTGCAGTGTCCTTGTTCAGTTTCTGTTTCCCTGATCTGTCCATTGGTGAGAGTGGGATATTAAAGTCTCCCACTATTATTGTGTGGGGTGAAATGTATTTTTTGAGCTTTAGTAGAGTTTCTTTTATGAATGTGGGTGATTTTTTATTTGGAGCATATATGTTGAGGATTGAGAGTTCCTCCAGACAGATTTCCCCGGTAATGAGTAAAAAGTGTCCTTCTTTATCTTTTTTGATAACTTTTGGTTGGAAATTTACTTTATTCGATATTAGAATAGCCACTCCAGCTTGCTTCTTGGAGCTGTTTGCTTGGAAGTTTTTTCCCACCCTTTTACTCTGAGATAGTGTCTGTCTCTGTCTCTGAGATGAGTTTCCTGTATGCAGCAAAAGGCTGGATTTTGTTTATGTATCCAGTCTGATAGTCTATGTCTCTTTATTGGGGAGTTGAGACCATTTATGTTAATAGATATCAAGGAATAATTGTTTCTGTTTCCTGCCATTTTTGCTTTTTTGGGTTGAGTTGTGTCTGTGTTTTTTTCTTCTTTTAGTTTTCTTGTTTAGGAGTTTTCCTGTTTTTACTAGGCTCTATTTTCCCTCCTTGTATTGGGTTTTCCACCTATAATTCGTTGTAGTGCTGGGTTTGTGGTCAGATATTGTGTGAATTTTGATTTGTCTTGAAATATCTTTGTCTCTCCATCTATGGTGATTGATAGTTTTGCTGGGTTTAGCAGCTTGGGCTGGCACTTTTGCTCTCTTAAGGAGTGCATGATGTCTGTCCAGGCTCTTCTAGCTTTCATAGTCTCTGTTGAGAAATCGGGTGTGAGTCTGATTGGTCTGCCTTTATATGTTACCTGACCTTTTTCCCTTACTGCTTTTAGTATTCTTTCTTTACTTTGAGCACTTGATGTTTTTACTATTATGTGTCGGGAGGTATTTCTTTTCTGGTCCAACCTATTTGGAGTTCTGAAGGCTTCTTTTATGCTCGTGGTCATCTCATTCTTGAGGGTAGTGAAGTTTTCTTCTATGATTTTGTTGAAGATATTTACTGTGCCTCTTAGTTGATACTATTCTCCCTCTTCTATTCCTATTATCCTTAGGTTCAGTCTTCTCATTGTGTCTTGTATTTCCTGGACATTTTGGGTTAGGAGCTTTTTGTTTTTTGCATCTTCTCTGGCTGTTTTGTCTATGTTTGCAATGTTGTCTTCTGCCCCCGAGATTCTCCCCTCGATCTCTTGTAATCTGTTGGAAATGCTTGCTTCTGTGACTCCTGATTTCTTTTTTTTTTTTTTTTTTTTTTTTTTTTTTTTTTTTTTTTTGGTGTTCTGACTCTAGGGTTATCTCTTTTAGCGCTTTCTTTATTGTGTCAATTTCTGTTTTAATTTCCCTCTTCCATTCCTTTATTTCTTTGGTTCTGTTTTCCTCTCGTTCTTTGAGTTCTTTGAGTGTTTTTCTTGTTTCTTCTTTAAAAGCTTCTGAATCTTTTTGCTTTTCCTCCCTTTCTTGTTTAAGTAACTCTATCAGCGTCTTGAGGCATGATTTCAGGTCTGTGTCTTCTTTCTCTGGAGTGTTTGGAATTCCGATGTTTGCTACTATCGGAGAGCTGGGTTCTGGTGTTGCTAGATTGTCTTGGTTTCCTTGGGATATACTCTTTCTCTTTCCTCTTCCCATTTTGTTGTCAGTGATATGTTCTTGCTTTTCCCTTGTATCTGGTCTGTGTCCCTGGTACACTTTTCGTGTGCACTCCGCAGAGATCTCTCTACTCCCCGGCAGCCCAGGTTCCGGGTGGCAGCTGGGCCAGGCTCCGCTCTGCGTCCTGAAGTCGCCTCCGGGTGGGAACAGACGGTCCTAAGATCTGTTCCTGGTCACCGATGCTCAGCCTCTCCGAGCCACCTTTCCGGCTGGCAGGTGGGCCAGGCTCTGCTCTGCGTCCTGAAGTCATCTCCGGGTGGGAACAGAAGTTCCTAAGATCTGTTCCCGGTCACTGGATCGGGGAGGACAGGGCAGGTCAGGGCAAGGGGTGCCCTTTCCGTGTGCACTCCGCAGAGATCCCTCTGCTCCCCAGCAGCCTAGGTCTCCCACTCACCAGTTGCTCAGCCTGTAGGAGCCGCCTTTCCGGCTGGCAGTTGGGCCAGGCTCTGCTCTGCGTCCTGAAGTCGTCTCCGGGTGGGAACAGAAGTTCCTAAGATCTGTTCCCGGTCACAATTGCTCCTAAAACATTTTTGAACACCATCTCAAAATGAGTGCCACGGTCCTTGGCTCGGGTCCTCTGCCTCTTCTTCCACACCAGCAAGAAGACAGAAAAGCCTGCATCTGCCCCCCAGACTTGTCAGGCAGGTGAAATACAGTAAGGAAATGCCAACTCAGCACCAAAGTGTCTGGGACTTTACAAACCCAAGGTGTCGCTACCTTCTCAGACCAGCAGAAAAGGAGCAACACCACAGCGCTCTTCTCAAAGCGGTTTATTCAGGAACCTTACAGCATGCCAATGAAAATCTTCCTGTCCCTTTCTGTCTCTCTTTCTGTTTTCTGCCCCCAAGCACAGTCCCTTTATCCTCTCTCTACTCCACCTCCTCAGTCCATGTTGCGTGGCTCTCAAAGTTATTTTAATTAGACACACTAGAGTATTAAACTGAGGACACCATACGACACACCTGAATGGATCAAGTCAAAACACCTGGGAAAAATGTGACAGATCCAATCTTTTAGCATGTCAGTAGCCATGGCTTTCAGAGGTAAAAGTTGGGGACAAGAAAAAAACTTTGCTTCCCAAGGGATATTTGGCAATTTCTATATCTTTGTAGCTGTCATCATTTGTGAGTGTTATTGGCTGTTGGCATCTTGTGGGCAGAATCCAGAGATGTTGCTAAATACCTTCTTGGCACAAGACAACCCCCTCAGTTGAGATGCATTCAGTCCAAAATGCCACTGGTACTGAGGTTGGGAAACCTGGTCTCTAGTTGGCTCTTGGTTTTGTTACAGCCCTTAGATTGGGTTAATCCATTCACATTGCACCATCCCAGAAGCTACAAAAGTAACTTCCAGCTATGGTCTCATGTTTCATTAGTCTCCTCATTGAACCTTAGTTATATTCAGCTTTGTCAAGGCTCCAAAGCCCCCTGGCTCCTGGTGAGCCCATAAACATCAGAACACAGTAATGTTGGCTGTTTGGTTACTATTCTGTTGTAACTTCCAACACCCCTAGCCATTGTTTCCTGAGTTCTAAGTTGAGGCTCTTTCATACAAAATATTTTAATCTCATTCTGGCCAGTGGCTTCAAATTTTCTTGTTAGATACTTATTTCATTTTTTTTAAGCCAACACCAATGATTCTGCCTCAGAAGATCTTTTCCTT
The DNA here is from genome assembly GCF_963924665.1 of Micromys minutus. Classification (NCBI taxonomy): domain Eukaryota; kingdom Metazoa; phylum Chordata; class Mammalia; order Rodentia; family Muridae; genus Micromys; species Micromys minutus. The sequence continues at coordinate 116,254,432 of NC_137969.1, forward strand.
TTTAATGGATGATTATGATATAAATATCTTTTTCCTGTGAGCCTTGGAGCTGAAAGAAATGTAGTCCTTGTGTGAGAATTCACATGAAACATGCTTTTCAATGGAGCCTGAGTACTCCAAAAAAACAAATGATAAATTCTACTATCTGGATTTTAACTTCCTGTTCCAGAGTGGGCTGAGATCTCTGTAACTGTAAGTTCCCACTGGTTAAAGTAATGACATCTTCTAATCATACAACCCTTACCTTCAGATATGCCTACTCCTGTCTCCATAATTATTAACTTGCCCTACCCCCATGCCCCTAAACACACCCTAGGAATTCAGACATGAAATAAATATGATGAATTGGTTGAAAGGTTTATTTTTCTGATATATTTTTTTTAATCCCATAGACATAAATTTAGTCACAAACCAGAAAAGCAAAACCATAAGATTTTATTCTCAGCAGTAAAGTCAGTAAGCAAAGGTCCTCTTCTTCAGGCAATGTTCTTCCTCTTAATCTCCTTTCATAAGAAAGCCTCAAATCTCCCTGTGTCTTCATATATTATACAAGGACTGAAGAAAACAATGTAACAATGGCTTGTTGTTACATAGAAAACTCAAGAAACCAGTAAATGCCACTTTGAAATAATTTCCAAAACTTACTATTTGCTGGGCACAGGATAGTTGTTCAAGTTAAAAGCAGCACTAATGTTTGAACTGTGATCTCAGAGCAACTTGCAGGCTGGTTTTTGTGCATCACCTCCCTCCCTGCCTTTGTTACGAGGATAAAACTATCATCATCACATCATCTTCATCAAGCGAATTTGGTTTTATACAGATCCGTCTATTTGGCATTCCAGTCTCTAAGCAAAGAAATCTCAATGCCTTTTCTACCTCCAAGAGCCCATATAGCACAAATGTTATTCCATCTTTAAACAGAGAATCCTCTTTTCATAATGAACAGTAGTGATCACAAAAATTTAGGGATTTTTAAAGATGCTGAGAATAAGTTAGAATTGAGTATTCCTCTGTGAATATTATCTGTAAATGTATCAACCCTTCTAAGGATCAAGTAATTAAAGAAAAGGGGAGGAAAAAGAGCTAAGAGAAGGGCTATGAACTCCTGACCTTTGGGATACACAGCATAGCAATACAGTCATGACTCCATCATATTCCTCAACAGTCAGTCATGGAGCACAAGGTCCAATCGGGGCTCTACTTCTTCCTCTAAACTATCGGCTATTGATGGACTTTATGAGAGGGACTGTCATTATCTTCAGCTGTGTGCCCAAGTAATTGTCGTCACCAGGCCCCAAGGGATACAGGTGGGATGTTTGACTCTGAGGGTGTCAAAAAACAAAAAGGTCACAGCAAAAAAAAAAAAAAATGTGAATGTAGAAATGAGACTTATAAGAAGGGGACACAGTAAGAACCAAAGAGAGATTAAGCAGGGAGCTACATCAGTTAAAGCACATGTTATACATGTGTACAATTGTCCAATAACCAACTCAATAAACATTTTAATTTTTCAATTTTTAAGCTGCATTAGGATTTCATTTTACCCTAGTTAGAGTAGCTATCATCAAGGAAACAAACAGCAAATGTTGAGAATGTAGATGAAAAGAGACCCTTATACGCCATTGACAGAAATGTGTACTGATGCAGGCACTATGAAAATCAATATGAAGGCTTCGCAGAAATCTAAAATTAGTGTTACCATATGGCTCAGATAGACAACTTCTGGGTATATACCTGAAGGAGTTTAGTCAGCAGACCAAAGAGATGCCATAGCAATAGCAAAGTTGTGGAGCCAACAGCCTAGATAGCCATCAACAAATGAGCAGATAAGGAAAATAATGTATATATATATATATATATATATATATATATATATATATACCACTAGGCAGTTTTATTCTATCATAAAGAAGGTGCCATTTGCAAGAAAACAGATGGAGATGAGGATCAATATGTTAAATGAAATAATCCAGACTCAGAACGACAAATATTGCATGTGTTCATCCATATGAGGAATCTAGGTTTTTTTTTTTTAAGCAAGAAATTGAAAGACAATTTAATGAGAAAGTAACCAACAAGGCAAAGAACAGGTAGCAATAAAGGTACTGATAGGTGTCACCAAAGGACATTACATGTATATGTGTGTATAGAAACATGGCATAACAAATCGTGTTATTTTATGTAATTAATGAGGTTAGTAAAAATAGAGAAAAATGAATGAGTTAGTCACCCAAGACCATAACTTAAATAACTATATATATATTACTATCATCAAGCTCTATTTTATATGATGCTCTGTCAAATACCTGATAGTCTGGGTTATTGTTCTGGGTAAATGATCCACAAATAGCCTCATGTTCTCTGAACTTCTTCCCTCCTGGAATCATACATGGCTGCAGGTGAAACCTCTCACACAGATTTTAGCATGGGGGTTCCTTTTCTTCAACCCCATCCAACAAGGACACTCCTTAGAGGTTTCTAAGAAGCACATGCCTTTGCAATATTTCCCGCCTCTTGATATTTAAAATTCTTCATGACCTATGCAGGAAAGTTGAGTTCTTTCCAAAAGCAGAGTTCACTTGGCTACCCTCACTTTAGAAATCTGTTGCTCCACAGGACACACTCCTGTGTCCTGCTGACAGAAAGTAGTTGTTGGCCACAGCTATTAACCTCAGCTCTAATTAGAGGAAGTTCTCTAATGAGTAAGAGTGGGCTTGTAATTAGTACATCTTTTCCTCATTAGATATCCCTCGGTTGAAGCAATAGCATCTCTTTCTCTCACTGGTGAGTTACTGAAGAGTAACCCACACTGTAAAGGCTCAGCATCAAGAGAAAAATGCCTAAGGAGATGGCAGCAGAAATGGTGTGCTGTGTCTGATGCGCTGTGTTGTCTTCTAACTTGGTTCACAGGTCCGAGGTGCTGCCATGGTTGGGTCCGATATGGTTGTGACTGTTGAGTTCACTAATCCTTTAAAAGAAACGCTACAAAATGTCTGGATTCATTTGGATGGTCCTGGAGTGATGAGACCCAAGAGGAAGATGTTCCGGTAGGTACCAGGGCAAGGAGGGAAGCAGTGAACAGCTAATGAAGCTCTACCTGCCTACCTACCTACCTACCTACCCACCTACCTACCAACCTGCTTATTTATCTATATCTCTCTTCCTCTCCTATCTTTTAACTTGAAAGACAGACAAACAAACAGGTATATCTAATACCATTGAAAACATCTGGCAAGTTTCTCCTTGTTATGGGCTATTTCTTTGGGATATGGGAGAAACATGGCTTCCTAACACTTTTGTTAAATCCTTTAAATCACCTTACTGAAGTAGATGCAGGAATTTAAGAACTAAAGAGGTAGACTGGTGCCAGGTGGTGGTGCATGCTTTTAATCCCAGTACTCAGGAGGGAGGGACAGGCAGCTCTCTGTGAGTTTAAGACCAGTCTGATTTACAAAATGAGTTCCAGGACAACCAAGGTTACACAGTAATCCTGTCTGGAAAAAAACAAACAAACAAATAAAGGGGTAGACTGGTTTGCTCCCATCATATACATGAAAATAGAGTCATATGCTGGTATATTTCTGGAGTTCAGATTATTTCTACACTTCCTCTTCAGGAATCAGTCAATGCTAATTGAATATCTTTAATGTTTCAGAGATGACAGGGAAATCATCCCTTTTTATACATAGGTTTCTATCCTTCCAACACCAGCCTTCTGATTTTTCCAACAGTTGCTGCTTAGAACTGTTGGCTTCAGTTGCTGTTCAGTTGAGCCTGGCGAGTTCTAGACTTGGTCCAGTCTTCAAGGCCAAAATTACTTCAAGCTATGTAGTAATATGAATATAATTATGCCTTTTCAACACCAAGAACCAACAGCCTACAACCAGCAGTTCTCTCTTTGCGTTGGTTAAAAGGTTGATGCTCACACTGAAGCCCCAGCTCCAGCCAAAGAAACAGCATGCCCTTTTCTACCTTTCTGTCTTACTGGAGATCCCAATTTCTTACTGGAGCAACATAAGGCCCACTTCTCTTCATCTGGTGGCTTGAAAAATTTGCAAACAGCTTTCTCTTTTTCCTTAAGTCTCCCCCATCAGGAACCAAATACGAGTCCTTCCTTCATCTTTCCTCCCTCTAAGGGGATGCTCCCTCCCTCTCTTTATACCTCAGTTTATCAGCGATCCTCTTAAAGCGTGACATCCAGAATGGATCCCAATCTTTGAGGTTTATTACTTTCATTTCTACTACAAATAAGTCCCTGTCAACATCAATCAATCTAACACATTTCTTGGGAGTGACCTTCTAAGGCGTAGAAAAGGAGGTAGGGGACTCTGGAAATTGCCATGGGAACCTATATGCTGGGAATTTTCCCTGTGCCCTTGGCAAAAGTCATCCTTCTCAGTAAGTTGTAGTACAAGTTCCAGGTCTCACTTGGCCTTTCTGAAGCACCTTAATAGCTCATAAATGCTCTCTGCAACTGCAGAGCTTACAACCTTTACATCCCTTCATCTCAGTGTAGCCTTCTTGCAAATGCGAGACACAGTCTAGAAAATCATTTGAGTGCTTTTTTTAAAAATGCAAACACAAGCCATAACAGCCTCCCTATGCTAATAAGAAAGTTGCCAGGGAAAAAAGAAATTAAATTAGAAATCAACACCAGCCAGAAGAACAGGTCAATAGCAATGTTTCTGTCAGAAAAGAGTCTCCCTCACCCATTCTTGCACCTTCCCACTCCAATTAGATACAGGAATTGCTCAGGCAAAGTGAAACACGTTCTCTTTGCTGAACAGCCGCCTGCTGTATCCAATTTTTCCTTCTCAGTAACACAAGATTTCTCTGGGGTGCCAGAAAGTCATGTTGTACCTGCACTTTGACTGTCTTGGGAATTCTACCTCATTCAAGGCAAACATGTGTGCTAGGGTTTGTATAAGTGACTCATAAAGTTCCACATAAAACATCTGGGAGACAGGGATAGATAGGTGAATAGATAGATAGATAGATAGATAGATAGATAGATAGATAGATAGATAGATAGATAGAGAAAGAGATGTTAGAGATAGATAAGAATAGAAAAAGATGATATATGACAGATGCATGGGGAGGGAGAGGAATACGTGGAGAAACACAACCTAGGACTTGAATCTTACAACTTATGAGCAGAAGAGTTCTTAACTTCATGAGTAGCTTATGCCAGGCACTTCATTATAGTGGAAAGCTGACTAATACAAAATAGAAAGGTATGTTACATCTTATTTAAAAAATGATGATCATCATAGTTAATGACTTAGCATATGGAGGATAGGGGTCAAAGCACACAGAGTCCAAGAATTCTTTGCTTATTGTTAGTGTCAGGTATTATTAGGTAAATCAGAGAAAAGAGACATGTTGCCAGTCCCCATAAGAAAGATATCCTCCCTACACACTGACTTAAAGTACATTGAAACACATATTCCTACATTTATGGCAGATGGACCGAGGGCAGGCAGATGGGAACTTGTATGTTCATCAGACATTCTAATGACACAGAAATTATAGCATTTATTAATCAGAGTTCTGAATCCAGGGAAGTCTAAGGTCAAGAGCTAGGCCGTTGGGTTCCAGGTGAGGACTTTTTCTCAGCTGGCAGGTTTTCTCAAATGGAAGAAGTCGGTACTCTGTACCTTTCTTCTAAGGGCTTAAATCTATCACAAACATCCCATTCTCACACCTCATCTAATGACTTTGCAAAAGCTTTGTCTCTAGACACCATCATATAGAGGTGGAATTTCAACAGATATGCTTTTGAAAAAAACAATACAAATATTCAATCCATAGTAGCCCTCAATCTCTTTGGAAACTCGGACCTAGAATTTCACCCCTCCACGCTAGGAAAGCTACCCCAGAGTCAGACACAGGGACTTAGGGGGTATCAAAAGAATTTGTTTTCAAGACATGCTTGATAACCTCTGTTTCCTCCTGCCTTAGGCATATATCTTTCCAACTAAGACCAGAGGCAACTAGTGCCCACTTCCATAGGACCAGATAATTAGAAATGGCTCATTGTGCTTCATGTTGATGAAATCTAACCTAGAAGCACCAAATGCATGTAGCTAATTTAACCTCCTGTAAGTCCTTTAGGGATCTGTGTTCCTGATAGTCAGAAAATCACTACCTCCTCCCCTTCCCCCGACTTTTGTCTCCTTCATTTCTAACACAGAGATGCTCTTACCTGCAGTAGAGGGGATCTAGGGCAGGAACTAGTGAGCAGGGAATCAGAACCAGAAAGGCAGAGAGAACTTCGATGTCCCCACCCCCACCTAATGCAAACTGACATTACTACAGGGTGATTTACTGTGCTCCCCACTCTCAGCTCTTCTGCCTCTCACCTCCCTCAAGTATTCAGGGTTCCTGCCTCCTATGACCCTTGGCTTTTACATTTCTGTATTTGACACTTCCACAATATTAAATAATAACTTTTCTAGATTTGTTTTTCCTTTAAAAACATGATCAGGTTCAATGAATTAATTCAAGAGAAAAAAATCCCCAATTTGGTGATATGACATTAAACTGAAGTTCTTTGAAGCTAAACGCCAGACAGAGGATGGGCCACAAGTGCTTGCAGCTCACCGTGATGATAGCTGCTTTGCCTGCATGCGCTTGGGATGATAAATGGCCAGTACATCCTGATGGCTCAGCACATTCCTCAGCATCATTTTCCATGACATTTGTACCCAGGAAATAAGTTTATTCCAACATTATTTCACCGGCTGAAATGAGCAAACTATTTTTCTTCTTTCTGTTACACATTTATCCATAAGCAAAATACCCCACATGTGAATTTTCATATCTGAGTATCTTCGTCCATATGCATTTTATATGGATGGTTTTGCTAATAATAGCAAAGGAAGAAACAAGGCTAGAGGTTTTGTTCCTGTGGGAGGTAATTTCCTACATTGCACCAGTCAGTGATAGAGCCTGAAGCAGGGTAACTTTGTTTGCAAAGTAGGACTTTGATAGATGGAAAGCCACAGGTAAGGGAATGGGTGGATCCAGGTAACAATAGCAGAGATGTTTTGAAATAAATACCATAAACTCGCATTCACATTGAATTATTCACTATACTAGGGACTGAACACATGTACACACATAGGCAGAAGGGAATTACTTAAGCAAAAGAGGCTTGGGTAGAGCAAGCAATGACCACAAAAGGAGGTGAAGTTAATAACAATGGTATGTTTCTAACATTTCTTGCCATAAATTTAAGGGCAGAACAATTCACATTCCTGACCTGCTTCTTGTGCTATTCAGTGGTCGCTCCTCACCTTTGTAAATGAGCAACAGTGAAGTTAGTGTTTTTCCAGCTTTAAATCATAAAGTCAAATTAAAAACAATATTTATACAGAGATTATGCATGCCATAATTTGGAAACTGGTTGAAATAATGTGGAGAGCCGTATCTACAAAGAACCAAAATGAGGAAAATGTTAACTTCTACGAAATCAATTTGGACATTTTAATTATCCCTTGGAATGCAATATCTTGGGCACCAGGGGTGTTTCCAGAGTGCTTCTCATCCTCTGGCCCTGTACAGGGGGGAAAGAACATTTCTCATTCTGTGTTTGGGGATGTGTGGCCCTTCTCACTGCTATGGCAAAACACCTCACGGAAATCACTTAGAGAGGAAAAATGTTTGTGTCTCACAGTGTGAAAGTCAACAGCCCATCATGGAGGTAAAAGCATGACACCTTGGCTCAGTGGCTTTGTTCTGGGAGTTTGTGGGGGTGTTTCTCACACTGCGGTGGATTGGAAAGCAGAGAGGCAGGGACTGACCATCCCTCTCACCTCAAATGCCTCCTCAGCAACTGGAAACTGTGGAGAACATTTCACACTCAAACCATAATCAGAACTCATACCCTTCCTGTCCCAGAGCATGGGTGGCACAGGTGGCTGGAATGTACATTGTTTTTGCTGCCTTTAGGTGGTATCTTGGTGGTTTAACTTTATACTAAAAAGCATATGACACCATATGTCTCCCTTCCTTTGACCACTGTTTACTTCTGGAATCCCAAAGGCAACAAAGGAACTAATGTGACTGCTGCCTTTAGGCTACATCTGACTGTCCTTGGCAGTACCTCCTCCCACAGACACCCAGTGCCAAACTGAGCTTCACCAGAGCAATTTGTGTCTCCAGCCTGTTCCCAGTGCCCAGGAGAAAGGGCCTAACTATGGACATTGAGATCTCTCTTGGCAACTAGTGACACTGACTATAAAATCTCTTAGTGCTGTAGTTTCTTCTTTGCTGGGCACAAGCACTGTTTTTTGGTCCCCTGATGTCTCTGCTCTTGAGAGACATCCATCATCCCTTCCTCGTGCCAGATTGTCCACAACTCCAGCTCTACTCTCAAGCTTTCTGTCCAGGATACTGATGTGAACAGTGAGATTCATGTCTGGCTCAGCCAGTCTGAAAGTAGCCCCTGTGCATCTGACAATAAAACCTTCCTTTAGCTGGGCAGTGGTGGATCATGCCTATGATCCCTGAACTCAAGAGGCAATGATGGGCAGTGTTTTCTGTGAGTTGGGGGACAGCTTGGTCAGTAGAGCCAGTTCCAGCACATCCATAGCTACCCTGTTTCAAAAAACAGAAAGGGGGACAGAGAAATGCACAGAGACAGAACACTTTCCTTCCTGAATAGGTGGGTATAATGCCCAGCTCCGAATCATGCCTTGCTAACTCCCTTTTCCCTTCTTTATTCTCATTCCAACTTTTCTGTTTACCAGGATAAATGTCCTTTAAGGGAAAGTGAGGTATCTTGCTTTTTCATATGGTCAGATAAGCATTTATGCACATCCATGCTTATATGGTGCTGACCCAAGCAGCATGCTAGATTTCATACAACACTAGAAGATGGTTTGACACATCACACTCACGAAGGCCATCAAAACTCCCTTGCAGTCCCAGTTAGGAGATGTACTCATTTATAATTACTGACCCTCTAACGGTATGGTGGTGTTCCCTTCAGTTTCAGCTTAGCCCTAAGTCAGGGTAAAGCCCAAGGATTGCCCTTGCCTCAACATTACCATAACATAATAATTTGGTAAAAATTTAATTACACTATGAATTTATCTGGTAAGGATTATATACTTCTGTCTATGACTGAGCAAATCCTTTGTCGTCGTATAAGCAAATAAAAGATTCGATGCAGCTAAAAATGCCAAGTGAGACCTTCTGAATCTTCCACTGCATGCCCAGTGATGTTTGCTAAGATGTAGATTGTTTGCAAAGTTTATTTCACATAAATCTCACAGCAAGAGTTCTGTGGGATTATCACTATGTCACTCCCACTTTGCAAACAAGAGTTTCAATTCCCTAATCAAATGAGTCCAGTCTGGGACCCAAATGTCCCAAGTCCACAGTTCAGAAGCTATGATCACAAGACAGTTTTTGTGTCATCTAGACACCAGGCACTGCATATTGATTAGCTAGTAGTGTCTGAAATTTTAAGTTATTAAATTAATTCCAATTTTCTTTTCTTTCTATAGCTCCAACTGACAAGCAGCTATAATCATGGAATAAACCCTGCACACTATACTGCTGATTTGAGAACCCTATGACCAAAATGACTTTCTTTGGTATTATATAATCAAAATTTTCATTTTTCATAACATCTAAACATCCACAATTACTAAGTGTTTACAGCACCTTTGGGGCTCCAAACCCACCAGGGTAATACTAGAATGCCAGTAAGCCATTTGTAGCAGGTCTGTCCTGCGCAGCCTGTGTTAAGCCACATCCAGGTGGAATCAGTCAGCTCTTCTGCTCTGGTCTGTTGAAAGTTCCCCACTTTGCTTCCAGATGTTTAGGATTCTGTGAAATTCAGCCTAACGTGCAAACAAGGATCTATAAGGAATCCACAACTATCTCCAACTTCGGTTCTCCTCTTCTCTGGGCCAGTAGACTCTGTGATACTAGCGATTCTGTAGGTCCTTTAGAACTTCAGTTATATCATCTATAAAATAGGATATTCAATTAAGTTATTTCTGACATGCTGTACCTCTAAAAGCCCATGAAAAGAACAAGGTTTTGTGTGTGTGTGTGTGTGTGTGTGTGTGTGTGTGTGTGTGTGTGTGTGTGTGTGTGTGTGTTTACATGCACTTGTATGTGAAGGCCAGAGATTGACACAAGCATCTGCCTCAATAACTCTCCAACTTATATGTTAAGCAAGAGTCTCCCACTAAACTTAGAGCTCATTCTTCTGGCTAGTCAAGGCACCTATATAATTCTACAGATCCCCTGTTTCAGTCTCCTGTGTGCTGGGGTTGCCACACCCACAGTTTTAGTTTGTATGTGTGTATGTGTGTGTATATGTATGTATGTATTTTTGTATGTATGTATGTATGTATGTATGTTTTGAAATAGGTTTGGGAGATTCAAACTCTTCATGTTTTTATGGCAAACAGTTTTGCTTGCTTAGTCATACCCCAGCCCTCTTTTGTGGTGGTATTGTTTAGCCTCCCTTTCACTCTCTCTGAAAAACACTGTCCTGGTTTCCAAGCAATCCAATATTTGTTATCCCCAAAGGTCAGAATCCCAAACCAGGAATCCTCCTTGTATAAATTTTCAAGAAACTCTTCACAGGGAAACAATCAACATCTGCCTTCTTAGAGAAATAAAATCTGTAAAAAAAAAAAAAAAAAAAAAAGTAAGCACGGTGGTCATAAAGGCATCTACTATAGACTGTCATATAAATACAATGCTCACTTATAGGTCAGGGAATGGAACATACACTGGTCAGACCTCAACTTTTGCCCATTGCTAACTATGCAATCTTGGAAAAGTGATCACCCTGGTTTAAGTCTAAAGCATCTACCTAAGGCGCTGCATATACATGAACTCATATATATTAACTCCTTCCAGGATTCTATGGAGAGATGTGAGAGAAGCCCCCTAGAGAAATCTAAGTAGCTCCCAGCCCTCACTAACATCAGCTATCCCCAGTGGTAGATATGTTTATGAGACTTCAGGAGGTCTATGAGTATAGACTGGAGAGGAAAAGCTACTCAGTTATAAGAATAGATTAGAAATTTGGCAAAGAAAAGCAACAGAAAGACACACTGGTAGAAGGAACCCAAGCTGGTAGTTAAATTATAAATATGGATTACAGAAAATGACATTCAATGGAGGATGTCATCAAGATAGTCATGTTCAGACATTTGGTAAGGGAGCAAGGTTCATTGCAAGAGAGTTGGCAAGTGTCAGATCCTCAGTAAAGGCTGCTGAAGGTCCAAGTAGGACTTTAATCACAGGAGGGAAATGGTGGAGCAACGATTAGATAAAGCAGACCCGTCCCATGGACAAGGCCACAGGGAGGCCTTAGCACTAAACTGGCATTGACATCTAGGGATGCTCATCCAAGCTCTCACGTCTTCTAGAAGACCAGAAAATGTAGCCAGGTGAAAGAAGCCATGCTTGGTGAGGCTGGTGGCAGCCAGCTTTGCACAGACTAACAAAGGAGCTTCAAATAGGTCATGACTTGCTGAATAAGCCAACTAGGCTAAAGGACTTAATGGGTAGTCCTGTGGTCATCATCAGCTGAGAGAGAAAAGAGACAAGTGCCTCAGGCCTGAGTTTTTCTAGTCCATGGTTAAGATGAGAAACAGGGTCACTAACCCTTCTTCTGCTGTTCCCATTTTTAGTGAAATCCGGCCCAACACCACTGTGCAGTGGGAAGAAGTCTGTCGGCCATGGGTCTCTGGCCCTCGGAAGCTGATTGCCAGCATGACCAGTGACTCCCTGAGACATGTGTATGGAGAGCTGGATCTGCAGATTCAGAGACGACCGACTGTCTAAAAGCCCATGAGGCTCAAATGGGCTGGGGCACATGGCCTACTGCAGTCTTAGCTGTGGAGATTCTAATGCAAAACATAGTTAGCTCTTGCTTTAATTTGGGTGTGAAGACTGAGACAGATTCCAGTATAGATGCTATGTATTTCATAGGCATGCCTTTCCAAACAGGCTATTGGACAAGGGAGTTAGATTTGAATTGTTTCACCTTCCAAAGGATCTGAACATTAGCTTTAATTAAGGTATAATTAAGCCTTCATATCTCATAAGAGTGAAAGTCATCATTTATCATTGCAAATGGCTACAGCTCCATAGATCAGAGGGATGTGCTCGATACCTTGAACAGAGGGATGTGCGCAATACCTGGCCTCAATTAAGAATTCTAATTCTCCACTCAGTCTTTTGTGGGTAACATACTCCCCAAAGGAAAGGGCATCCACCATTGAATCCTTACAATTCTATTCCCCTTTCTTGGAATCAGGTTGAACCCTCTGTGTTAAAATATTTTTTTTCCAGGAATTAAGCACGACATCATTTTTCTTCTTGGCAAAGCCAGAGAAAGGTCTTTCATCTTGCACCTGCAGCCAAGGAACTGCCTGCCAAATTTCACAGATTACCTTGTGAGAAGATGTGGCCCCACATTAACAAATTACATTTGTGGGGAACTTAATCACCTAAGAGGAGATAAGGAAGCAGGTGCAGTGCTCAGATCTATTAAATAATATAGTTCATGGTACATTTTATAGGTGTCACACTGTGTCCTGATCAGCAAGAATGAATAACCTTATTTAACCCTTTCTCCAGTAGAGAACTAGAAAGTAAGGACACTGATTTGGGGTTGGAGAAATGAGGAATTAGCATCCTTGCTTGGTGATGATACTTCACCTGTTTCTCTGAGGTCATCACATTCATACAATTACAGTGGCAAAAACAAAAACAGCTTGAGAAACTAGCACAGTTAGTAGACATCTGGAAGATTCAACAGATTCTGACTTCCTCTTTTCATATTTCCTATATCAAACCCTTGCCTGAACCCTTGAGTTTTCAGGATTAAGACAGACTTAGTCTTGCAAATGGCCAGCATTACTCTTGACCCAAGGACAGAGGACACCAAAATCCTTTGCCTTATGTGCCAAGGCTCCAGCAGACAAGATTACTGGCACCTATTTGTTAGGCAGATTTATAGTTAGAATTTTCTATTTAAATGCCTTGGGTGTGATTTAAGTCAGGCAACTAAAATAACAAACAAATAGAAAAGAGAAGAAGAGAAAAAGGAAGGACAGAAGAGGAAAATGAAATACTGTGGGAAAGAAGTTATGTAAGAAAAGATAATAGAATGGTCTAGTCTGTACCTATGCTCTGGTTTACTTCTAAGCCACTGAGAGTTTCCTGAGAAGTCAGTACTAACCCCCGAGGTTCAGCAGATTCTATAAGCATAACTCCATAAAGTCATCTCCCAGCATTAGCATCTAATTGCAAATGAAATGCATTTTGCTAGACTTTAAAACAGTTTAACTTAGTATGTTGTTATTAATGAGAGTGTAATCGATGCCTATAATAAAGTTAATCTGATTACATGTTCCCAGAAGTAAATGGTGTTAATTTTCAACACTACATATGACTAAACTCAACGCTCTGCAAAGCTCTTTTCCCTCTGCCATGTGTATCCCAAACTGAATAGGAGGATAAGCATTTGCCCTTTAGGTAAAGCAACTAATGGTTACTGATGTTCCCATTAGCATTCCTCGCCTTCTCTCCATACTTTCTACAATTTCACTGAAGGAGAAAGTTTGCAGACTTAGCTTAAAAATCAGCTTCTAGGAGTTGAAATTTCCCCATAGCTATCTACTTATGAATTATTTCACAAAACAAAATGATAAGTGGGAAGACAGCATAGCTCATCACATAAATAAGCACCTCTTGTGGTATTAGAACAAGGACATAAAACACATAGAAAGCATTTAGGAACACCTATGGTCATGGCAAACCTTACCGAATAATTGCAACTCAGATAGGGTCTCAGAATTTTTCTCCATCCTAAGTGGCACCTGCCATCTGATCTGGAGTAGGCATTCAAGATGAAGCCTATTCATCACCAGCATGTTAGAACCAGCCATCCATGTCCACTAACAGCTTGGATATCACAGTGTACAATAATGCTATTGTAATATGATTCTTGTCTCTCAAAGGTCAATCTAGTCAAAACTTAATCCTCTGTGTGGTCCTATTAGGAGATGATAGAATTGTTTAGAGCTTAGGTCCAATCTTCACGTCATCAGAGGAAATGCTGGTACTCCTGTCCCTTAGTCAGTCTTTTACTTGTTGGTCATGAAGTGAGTAGCTCTGTGTTTGCTACATTCCCCAGCTGTTATTGACTCACCATAGACCCCAAATCAATCAATCATGGCTGACACCACTGAGAGTTGAAGAAAAACTGTAGGTTTAGATTTTTTAAAACCTACTTTTAATATGGATTCTCAAATACTTTGAGCTCCTTTCTAGGCCATCTTCCTAGGGGAGAAATGATGGTGAATAGAACAAGAAGATGTGAATCTGTTTATAAGTAGTTCTTTGGAGATGATTCCAATTTCCATTTATCAGGATACCAGAAGTTCAGTTCAGTAGTGTAAGGATGCTAAATACAAACCAGCAGTAGTAGCACAATTCAGCAAAAAGAGCCAGGCCTCCACCAAATTGGCAATGACCAGAACCAGTGAAAACACCAGGAGAAGTTCTCTGCCTTGTTTCTCTCAACAAAGTAAGGATCTGCAGACATAAGACCACTGGAGCGCTGCAAGGTTAGCTATGCAAGTGCCCCATTACTGTCCTGTGAGTTTTATTTATACTCTCTCCAAACATCATGTGTCCTCCTATGGGTCTTGCCTCAGCAAAAAAAAAACAGTGAGTCTGTATCACATGACACAACCAGAAACTTCCACTTCAAAATTGCTGCAGTATTTTGAAGCAGGATTAGAGAAACTCTGTGACCATATTTTAACAATGAAATAAAAGCAACATGTCTCTGCAAATACCAGAGACTGAGACTTCTAGCTCCTGCCTATGTTCAGCTCTAATTTTAAGCAAATCCTTTTATGAGTTCAGAGCTTCAAGGCAGAATAAGTGTAACAATATTTAAATGCCCAAAAGATTCTTCTAAGGGACATGTCAACATTAATAACATATACAATATGGACAGATAGCAAATAAGTGGATATATAGATTAATGATAGATAGATAGATAGATAGATAGATAGATGATAGATACATAGATGGATAGATGGATAGATAGATGATACATAGATAGATAGATAGATAGATAGATATGTAGATATGTAGATATGTAGATAATTAGATAAGTAAAAAATTTATGGTTTTTATATACTTCATTAATCTTGTAAAAAAAAGCAACTATAACTATTTGCAGCCTATAGTGAATAATCCAGGGAAGTGTGAATCATGACGAGTTGATCTTGGGAGATAACAAGCAATGAAAACAAACTTTGGTATCAATACAAATATTCAGTGTACACTCTTCAGTCATCTCCTTGGAGTTTTAAGAAAATAGACTGAAAACTAACTTTCATACTGAAGAGCTGCAGAATTGCACAAAGACATGTACACATATAGAAATATAAGGAGTAACTGAGTTTGTGTTAGATTCGCTGGCAACCAGAAAACAAACAAACAAACAAAAACCCCATAGCATTCCAACTAAAAGGCCATCAAGTATGGATGTATATCATATGTTACTATAAAGTCAATCAACCCAATTACCAAGGCATTTATTTACCTTTCCTGTCATCTACTTGTCCCCCTGCCAACCAGCCAAGTATTCAGCCTTCCTGGCAGCTACCCAACCTTTTCTCCAGTCACTCATGTGCATGTAATGAGAGGTACAAGCCCCTTGCTCAGAAAGTGGTTACAAGGCAAGGGAGAACCAAACAGAGATGCAGAACAAGGCAACTGTGGGAGCACAGGCATGCTCCAAAAATAAATAAAATAAACAATAAATAATAAATAGGAACAATGAAAGATGCATTCTCTTGTTTCTATAAGAACAAAAAAGGAGGGGCCTAAATTGAAACTTGAAAAACAAAATGAAGGTTTTTGGTTTTGGTTATATCTATATCTATATCTATATCTATATCTATATCTATATCTATATCTACATCTAGATAGATAGATAGATAGATAGATAGATAGATAGATAGATAGATATGAGCTTGTCTAAGGGAGGAGAAGGAAGCATGCCCACAAGTAGCTTGTGTGACAAGATGGTGAAGTAATCAAGGTAAGAAATGTAAGTATGGGTTAGAGTAGAGTTGAGCACTCCCAAGACTGACTTATTGTTCCTTCTGAGTTGTGCTTTGGGGCAGAACTATGGTGGGGTGTGGAAGTGGCATGCCTGAATCACAGAGAGAAAAAGTTATGATACTGAAGATTATGCCACAGTGGGTTTCAGGAACAGGAAGTAGAGTATACTTATGCCCTAGTATAGGACAAGACGGAGGTGATGTAGTGAGGAGGGGAGTGTAAAAAACTTGTAAAAGTAGGACACATAAGATTCTAGCAGGTAAAATTCAGACAGACAGATAAACATAATGAGCAAATACCACTCCCTGATGGCCCACAATATTGCTGATAGAGCCATGGTCCCTCTTACTTCCAGAAAGTTCTCTGCCTTGGTACCCAAGAGAACTAATTGCTTCTGAAGTATCACTATCTTGTTGTTACTTCCCAACTCTTATGTGAATCTTTACCTTCATTAAAATCTTTCTAGACTAAAGCCAAAAACCTTTACATTGTATCTATAAGAATTTACTTTTTCAAAACATATTTCAGAAGCATCTCTTTTGCTTCAGGAAAGTACCACGTTCCTGAAGATTGCCAGGATCCATGCCCAGTGTCTTCCAAAATCTTACAGCAATGGACATTTCTTCTTGATATTGAGACAGCTCAGGAATTTCCATTCATTTTCATACTAAACACTGTTCTAGAACTTAAGTTATTAATCGCCTGAGAGATGCTTTAATTGTCAGTTTTGAGTCTAACAATAGCATCCTGCTGCATATCACCTGTTATTTAAATAATTTAATGTAACTTACATTAAAAAAATACCTGTGACTCAAAATGGATTCTTTTCTAACTTGGGCACACTTATCGGAAAAGTAGAGCATGAAAAAAAAATGCAATAGGATTTAGGATTTGGTGTGTAAAGGAATCTGAGTTTAAATGACCAAAAGTTACTATTACTTTTCCCACAGAAAATGGAGCTTATACTCTCAGCAGTCATGTGACCTCAGCCTATGTTTTGGGAAAGTGGCAGCTTTTACTTTCTGTGTCAGGGTCCTTGCTGAGATAGTCGCATGGAAAAGCCAGGTATAGACACTCTAGTCCTTTTAGCAAAGCTCAAATTAGCACCATCAATTCACTATTATGACAATAAACTATCTTGAACTCCCAAGCAACCTGTCACCAATGCATGTCACTAAGTGGCTGCATTCAATGCCACTGAAAGTGAAAGAATACCCCTGTCTGATCCGCCCCAGGTCCTGTCTATTATATCATCCTAGAGGGTAGAAAGATCTTTTTTCACTAAGTGGTGAGAATATTTGTGAAATTGTGAGGCTCAGCTAAGCAATCCAAGGGCAAACAGTCTAACATTTTACTGTAAGGAAATGCCCACCCTCAGTGACAAACTTATTCCTAAAGGTCCATGCCTACTCCAGTGTGGCCAAACCTCCTAATAGTGGCATTACTTATGGATCTATGAAGGCCATTTTCATTCAAACCAGCATACCAACTACTCTTGAATTTGTACTTCATTTTTCTCCTTATGCAATCCAAACAACCTAAGTCAAACAACTGAATAAAGCAGTTTAGTTTTATGTTAGTTACACAACTTGAGTATTCCATATCTGAAAGGCTTGACACTAATTTCTTTATAATTCTGAGTAATTTAATATATGTTCTACTAGCAGAGACTTTGAACCAACTAGAATTAATAGATATATACAGAACATACTATCCTAAAGTAAAAGAATACACCTTCTTCTCACCACCCCATGGCACCATCTCGAAAATTGACCACATAATTAGACACAGATCGAGCCTCCATCAATATCAGAAGATTGAAATACTCCCATGCATCCTCTCAGATCACCATGGTCTATGGCTGGTCTTTAACAACAACAAAGACAACAAAAAGCCCACATACACATGGAAACTAAACAACGCTCTGTTAAAGGATAGCAGGGTCAAAGAAGAAATAAAGAAAGAAATTAAGGATTTTCTAGAATTCAACGAAAATGAAAACACAACATACCCAAACCTATGGGATGCAATGAAAGCAGTATTGAGAGTAAAACTCATAGCCCTAAGTGCTTCCAAAGAGAAGCTGGAGAGAACTCACATCAGCAACCTAACAGCACAGCTAAAAACCCTAGAACAAAAGGAAGCAGATATACCCAAAAAGAGTAGACGGCAAGAAATAATCAAAATTAGGGCAGAAATAGACCAAATAGAAACAAAAAGAACCATTGAAAAAATCAACAAAACAAAGAGTTGGTTCTTTGAGAAAATCAACAAGATTGATAAACCCCTAGCCAGACTAACTAGTGGGCAAAGAGAGAGTATCCAAATTAACAAAATCAGAAAGGAAAGTGGTGACATAACAACTGAAACTGAGGAAATTCAAGAAATCATCAAATCCTACTACAAAAACTTATACTCCACAAAATTGGAAAATCTGGAGGAAATGGATGAATTCCTAGACAGATACAAGGTCCCAAAGTTAAACCAGGACCAAGTAAACCATCTAAATAACCCTATAACACCTAAGGAAATAGAAGAAGTCATCAAAAGCCTCCCAACCAAGAAAAGCCCAGGTCCAGACGGGTTCAGTGCAGAATTTTATCAGACATTTATTGGGGATATAACACCAATACTCGCCAAACTATTCCAAAAGATAGAATCAGATGAAATATTACCCAACTCATTTTTGAGGCTACAATAACCCTCATACCTAAACTACACAAAGACCCTATAAGGAAAGAGAACTTCAGACTAATCTCACTTATGAACATTGATGCAAAAATACTCAACAAAATCCTTGCAAACCGAATCCAAAAACACATCAAAACAATCATTCATCATGACCAAGTAGGCTTCATCCCTGGGATGCAGGGATGGTTTAACATAAGGAAATCCAACAACGTAATCCACCATATAAACAAACTCAAAGATCAAAATCACATGGTCATCTCACTAGACGCTGAGAAAGCATTCGACAAAATCCAACACCCCTTCATGTTAAAAGTCCTGGAAAGAACAGGAATCCAAGGCCCATACTTAAACATAATAAAAGCAATATACAGCAAACCAACAGCCAACATCAAACTTAATGGCAAGAAACTTGAAGCAATCCCACTAAAATCAGGGACTTGACAAGGCTGCCCACTCTTCCCCTACCTATACCTTCCAGTACTGGAAGTCTGGCTGGAGCAATTAGACAGCAAAAGGAGATCAAGGGGATACAAATCGGAAAGGAAGAGATAAAAACATCACTCTTTGCCGATGACATGAAAGTGTACTTGAGTGACCCCAAAAATTCCACCAGAGAACTCCTACAGCTGATAAACAAGTTCAGCAAAGTGGCTGGATACAAAATTAACGCAAACAAATCAGTAGCCTTCCTGTACTCAAAGGACAAACATGTGGAGAAAGAAATTAGAGAAAACGTACCCTTCACAATCGTTACAAAAACTATGAAATACCTTGGTGTGACTCTAACTAAGCAAAGGAAGGACCTGTATGACAAGAACTTCAAACCTCTAAAGAAAAAAATTGAGTAGGTTCTCAGAAAATGGAAAGATCTCCCATGCTCATGGATTGGAAAAATCAACATCTTAAAAATGGCCATCCTACCAAAAGCAATCTACAGATTCAATGCAATCCCCATCAAAATTCCAACCCAGATCTTCATGGAATTGGAAAGATCAATGTGCAATTTCATATGGAATAACAAAAGACCTAGAATAGCGAAATCCATCATCAACAACAAAAAAACATCTGCGGGAATCACTATCCTTGACCTCAAGCTATATTACAAGGCAATTGTGCTGAAAACTGCATGGTACTGGTACAGAAATAGGCATGTGGATCAATGGAATAGAATAGAAGATCCAGAAATGAGCCCTCATGTATATGGTCACCTTATTTTTCACAAAGGAGCAGTAAACATTCAATGGAAAAAGGACAGCCTATTCAACAAATGGTGCTGGTCCAACTGGCACTCAGCATGCAAAAGAATGAAAATAGACCCTTTCTTATCTCCTTGTACAAAGCTCAAGTGTAAGTGGATCAAAGATCTCCACATTAAACCAGATACACTGAAACTATTAGATGAGAAAGTAGGGAAAACCTTAGAACACTTAGGCACAGAAGAAAATTTCCTGAACAAAACACTAATGGCTCAAGCTCTAAGGTCAAAGATTAACAAATGGGACTTAATGAGATTGCAAAGTTTCTGTAAGGCTAAGGACATCGTCAAGAAAACAAAACGGCAACCAACAGAATGGGAAAAGATCTTTACCAACACCACATCAGATAGAGGCCTAATATCCAAGGTGTACAAGGAACTCAAAAAGCTAGACACCAGAGAATCAAATAACCCTATTAAAAAAGGGGGTACAGATCTAAACAAAACGTTTTCTGTTGAGGAACACCGAATGGCCGAGAAACATCTGAGGAAGTGCTCCACATCCTTAGCCATCAGGGAAATGCAAATCAAAACAACCCTGAGATTCCACCTCACACCAGTCAGATTGGCCAAGATCCAAAACTCAGATGACAGCAGATGCTGGTGAGGATGCGGAGAAAGAGGAACACTTCTCCACTGTTGGTGGGGTTGCAAGCTAATACAACCACTCTGGAAATCTGTCTGGCGATACCTCAGAAAATTGGATATAGTACTACCTGAAGACCCAGCTATTCTACTTCTGGGCATATACCCCAGAGACACTTTAATACACAACAAAGATATATGCACCACAATGTTCATAGCGGCTCTATTTATAATAGCCAGAAGCTGGAAGGAACCCAGATGTCCTTCAGAAGATGAATGGATACAAAAATTGTGGTACATATACACAATGGAATACTACTCAGCCACCAGAAACAATGACTTAACCAAATTCTTAAGAAAATGGCTGCATCTAGAGAAGATCATCCTGAGTGAGATAACCCAGTCACAAAAGAACAGACATAATATGCAGTTACTGATAGTGGGATGCTAACCCCAGAGGCTTGCACTCCCCCAGAAACAACTCACAGACTGTATGAAGTCCAAGAAATAAAGAAAACAAAACAAAACAAAACAAATTTACAAAACAAGAAAACTTTAACTATTTCCATGTTACATTTTGTTTTACATGTACTTTAGCTCATTGTAACTATTAAGTTTTCAAGGCATACAACCAAACCTTGAAAAAAATCAAGTACTGACTAAAAAATATATTCATATAGTTTTATATAAAAATTATGTTAAAATCTGAAAAATAAGTACTGACAAAAAGTATAATTTTAAGCAAAAAATGTTTAAAATCTGTACATTTATCTTTGTTTTATAAAATAAAGTTGTTTAAAAATAAAAATATATATATTTTTTCTAATAAATCTTGGAGGTAGGATCCAAATGTAACACACATTCATTGACTTTTCTTATATGCCTTATATACATAGTCAAAAAAAAACATGAAACAGTATTTTTAATGATATTGTGCATAAAGCATTTTTTAGGTTTTGAGATCACTGCCATTATTTTTAAGTTTTCTTTTTGTTTTTAAATCAAATACAGGACCTTGCAAATGCCAAACACACACTCCCCTGCTGGAATAAACAATCCCCATAAAGCAAAATTGGGTGGTATGGAATTTTCCACCATGTTAGCCATATTTATATATATATAGGAACATTTCAGATTTTGTGGATTTTTGCATTTACTTGTATCTAAATCTAAAATTTGCAGCCTCTGAATTAAGGAAACCTGACAAAACTCCAAAACCCAGAACTTTTTTTAATAAGGATGACCCAGAAACAAGACTCAGGTGTAGAAAGCCAGTCATACCCTTAACCTAGTGGACACAATGACCCAAGAGAAGTCAGTCTTGCCCTTTGAAAAGGTGACCTCAAGATTCACTGGCAGCCATAATGAGAGACCATGCCCCTGCCCAGCCACTGACCAACAGGTCTTTATGCTGTCCATGACCTATGATCTGTAGGACAAATGATGTCCTCGTGGTCACTGGAATACGTCCTTGCATATCCCTGCAAGATCTGCTGCTCTCCTCTGCAATGAACAAACCTCGGAATGAAAGGAGCTTCTGGTCTAATATTCTGTGCACATTCTTTCAGGAGAGACAGCTTTACCCTTAAAGG
The DNA here is from genome assembly GCF_963924665.1 of Micromys minutus. NCBI lineage: Eukaryota > Metazoa > Chordata > Mammalia > Rodentia > Muridae > Micromys > Micromys minutus. The sequence goes on from NC_137969.1 coordinate 116,276,686, forward strand.
AGGGCCTCTGTGTGAGGACCACAGCTCTTACCATGGATGTAGAATTTTTCTTAACAACTGCTTTTTGTTTGCATTTTTATTACATAGCAATTCTGTGTGTGTGTGTGTGTGTGTGTGTGTGTGTGTGTGTGTGTGTGCGTGTTTCTATGAGTATGTGTCCACAAACACAGAGTACAAGTAGAAGACATAGGTCAACTGCAGGTGTTGTGCCTCTGAAGTTATCCATCTAAATTTTTTGAGACAGTCTCTCATTGGGACCCTCAGTTCACCCATTTGACTATACTGACTAGTTAGGGAGCCCCAGCTATCTTTCTGTCTCTATTTCCCCGGGGTTGGAATTATAATAATAGCCCACTGCCTGATATGTTACAAGGATTCTGGGAATCAGTCCTGCACATGTTAACAAGGTAAACAATCTAACAATTTAACTACTCTCTGGCCTCTGGAAGCTCTGCTCTCCTAAGGGCATGTTATAACCATTTTCTCTTTACTGTTTCTAGTTCTAGTTCATATGGCTAATATTATCCATGCTTAAAATTTGGACATATATATTTTATAGACTATCAGATGTCAAGGACACCAAGTATTTTACAATCCCCAAAAAGGGGCATAAAGGCTGAACTATTGAGGGTTGTGGCCTGGTTCTGATAAGCATGATTCTTGCCTGTGAATTTTATTACAGATGCAAGGCTGAGATCGTGTGTATTGCTCTTTTCTATTGTCTGTAACAGTGAATTCAAAAATTATGACTCCAATAAAGGAATCTGCCATTTATGTTGATCATTACAAAGAAATGCTGGGTATTTTCAGTAATATCCCAATTAGCTTTATAGAGTGCACAATGCTAAAAGCTCATATAGATCAACCAAATATTCTTATGACACAAAGTTGACTAATAGGTATAATATAATAAAACCTCCCTGTACAATGAAAAACAATAGCTTCAATGAAGTCTCTGCTGGCAATGTTAGCCAGGAAATGCGGGCTATTTTCTGGGAAATTTAAGCTTAAGAGAAAGCATAGACTAGATACTCAAAGACTAATATAAAGGCATTACACTTCAGCCATTTTTCTTTAATAGTAACTCCCTCCTAAACAGTTTAATTTAAAAGCAATCTGGTAACTATATATTCTAAGTTCTTAATGTTTTATTCTGCCAGTGCTGGTTGCACATAAAATGAGGGACCATAACATAACACTGACTGTACCTTGGATTTTGAAAATTAACACTTCATATAATTAGATGTCCAGAAGAAAGCTTTATTCTTCTTACTTTAGCAGTACTGCTAGCAGTAAAGCACACTATTAAAACACCATGGCAGGCACAGTCCTGTGCTACACCAAGAAGCAGCAAACAATCCTGCTAAAACAATGAGTTAAAATATGGTCCTTGTTCTTTGCTGGTATAAATTGAACCAACCCCTCTGGAAGCCATTTTTGCTGTTATATTACTAATTCTCAATGTAGCCACTGATTTCACTCCTAAGTGTATGCTATAAATGAATGGATAAGTAAGCTGTGGCATACTTGCATGATTAAATTACTTATGTAGCAGCAATAAATATATAATAAAATAAACACATCCATATGAGATGTTATAGAAAGAACTGCCATATATCCTTGAAAACAAGAAGCCAGATGCTAAAACTGTGCATGCTATAGTGCAAGTCTGTTCATGCAGAGGCCAAAGACAGGCAAAATCCCATCAATCAGGCTTATAAGTCAGGCTAGGGTTTGATCTTGGCAGAGGGATAGCAACTAACCAGGGACATGAGAGAATTCCAGTGATTTTAGCACTATTCTCTTCCTTGCTTGGAGTATTGTAAAACATTCTGTTATTGTTTTACTCTTTATTTCTCTTGAAGCAAACTATCTCCCAAATTTTATTGCCTAAAACACCATTCATATCCCAAAGTCACTGTGGGTTTGAAGTTCAGCTGTGCATTTCAGTGTGTTCTCTACTGCAAGGCTTCTCACAAGTGCCCATCAAGATAGCTAGGGCATTGGGGCTCATCTGAGGCCTTGACTTGGAGATGCTTTGCTTTTCTGTTTCTTTGTGGACTCCTTAAAGACTGGCTGGCTGGTCTCTGTTTCTTTCTGGCTGTTGGCTGGATGCCTCTCCCAGAGGTATCTCCAAAGGACTGTTCAAAACTTGACATCAGGTTTACATCACAATGAAAAAAGAAAAGGCAAAGACAAGTTATGCAAAATAAAAGCCAAAATCTGTAGGCTCTGATTTTAAAAACCTATTTTAATAAGGTTTCTAAAATGCTTCAAATCCCCTTCTAGCCCACCATCCAAAGGTAGGGGTGAAAGATGCTGAATAGGACAAGGGGATATGGAGATATTTAGAAATTGTTCTTTGGGGCAATTCCAATCTCTGTTTTTCAGGATACTAGCATTTCAGTTCAGAAGTGTTACCAAAAATGAATCAGCAATGGTGGCATGAACAGGACCAGCTGGAATGCCAGGAGTTCTCTGCTTCTCAACAAAAGGAAGATCAGTGAAGATCCAAGACCAAGATAGCTAATTATGCAAGCTAGTTGTGCAAGTTCCCCCATCACTGACCACTGAGTCCTTCTTATACTCTCTCCAAACATTGCATACCTTTCATAGGTCTTGGCTCAGCAACACGTTACATAATTCTGCTTCAGGAAAACATCATAGAATGATTCTGCATCATATGACACAACCAGAAATTTCAAATTTACAAATTTACAAATTTCTGACATAATTCTAGCAAAATAAATAGACTATAATTTTTGTTATATAGCTATTGAAAATTAGTTGCCCTGAAAAGAATTTGTTGAACACTCCTTGCTAACAAACAAACAAACAGACAGAAACCATAAAGATTATAAATATACAGGTCTTCTGTCTGTTCCTTATCCATCCCTGTCTCCTCCTCTCTCACTCCTTGTGGTTTCCCTTTCCAGGAAAGGTAAAGGCTTAAAGAACATGGAAGAGAAAGGAGAGAATGCTTCTGCCAACAGAAGGCCTGAGAGGCAAGGATGAAAAGAGGTAGTTGAAGTTGGAACTCTGGTCTTTTTGTCACCAGTCCCTCTGACAACATCTTCTCTGGTTACCAAGCTCTCAAACATACCACCTACCAGCCATGGCTCCTGGGTTCCAGTCTCCTGCACTCTGTATCACATGAAAATATAAACTCTGTATCTTCTGTATGATAAGGCACCAGAAGATATTGTGTGTATTCCAGACATTTGATGGTTACAGTTTGATTTTGATTTTCACTGTGACTTTGCCCTGCTAGTTTTCCCTCATGAAGGTAGAAAGTATTTTAGTGGAGCCCAGAGTTAAGAGGCTTAAATTGTATAAAAAGACTTTCAATTTCAAAAAGATTGGCTATTTTAAAGGGATTGAAATATTAATACGTAAGAATTGTAAAGACTGAGACTTTTAACGTTATTTAGATCTTGGGAATGAATAAGAAAGTAAGGATTAAAGCTTATATGCTTGTGAGTCAAGTTGACAAGGGGCCAAGTGTACTGGCTGGTTTTGTGTGTCAACTTGACACAAGCTGGAGTTATCACAGAGAAAGGAATCTCCCTTGAGGAAATGCCTCCATGAGATTTAGCTGTAAGGCATTTTCTCAATTAGTGATCAAGGGTGGGAGGGACCACTGTAGGTTGTACCATCCCTGAGCTGGTAGTCGTGGGTTCTATAAGGAAGCAAACTGAGCAAGCCAGGGGAAGTAAGCCCTCCATGGCCTCTGCATCAGCTCCTGCTTCCTGACCTGCTTGAGTTTCAGTCCTGACTTCCTTTGGTGATCAACAGCAATATGGAAGTAAGTGTAAGCTGAATAAATTCATTCCTCCCCAACTTGCTTCTTGGTCATGATGTTTGTGCAGAAATAGAAACCCTGACTAAGACATCACGTTTTCTCAATAGTCTTCTTCCCACTCTCCCATACACAAGACAATCATCAGAAAATCAAAAATAACACCATCCCTCTATATATACTGCCAAAGTAACCTTTTTTTTTTTTTTAATTTGAGAAGCATGGTTACTTTATTTTATAATTACTTGGGCAGATTACAAAAGAACTTAGGAAAGATATTTGAATGGGAAGTTTTATATATTCAGATACTAGAAAGAAATAATATGACACATTTCAAATATTATGGTTAGTTTTAAGGTTTTCAAGATTGATATACCAGATTTATCCTCACAGGGTTTATAATTTAAGATAAATTACAATGAATTCAAATATATACCCACAAACCATTAGTCAAGGTTGGGACAGAAAGGATAACTCAGTAATGCTTTGTAACTCATCCCATAAACCCATTTGGCCTAGTGTTGCTCATTTGGTTAGTCTGAGAATGAGAAAAAGTATGTTTTTAGAATCATATATTTATATGACAGTAGTCTTTAAATACAAAATCAATAAATATTTAAATTCTATGATAAAACATATGGAATAAGAAATTTTTATCTTTACAAGTAAACTGCATATTTACAATGAATGTTTTCTGACTCCTAATCTTCCTCTATTAGACTTGGTGAATGTGAAACATACAGAGGGTATAAGTTCTTTCTCTCTTACAGGAGTCCTGTTTAGCTGAAAATCAGCCTGCCTTAGATGTTTTGTTCCCTGAAAAGCCTTCACTCTTGTGCATAATATCTTTGAGTACAGGTAGATGGACATGTGCAAAATGTACATATCTAAAGGGAAGCTAATTACCTTTACAAATAAAGACAAAAAAACCACACACACACAAAATTCCCTAGCCCCTCAACTCCTAAAAAAATCCCTCCATAGATAATGAAAAAAACAAACCTGCTGAGCCCACTATGGAAAGACAGCAGCTGTAAACTCAACTAACCCTTCACCACCCATGTAAGCATCCTTCCATTATCCCGCCTTCAGAACATTAGATCTCTATGACCATTTGACTAAGTGCATGCTTCTGATGTAGCCTTCCTGTCTAATCTGAGGCTGGGTTGTACAAAATAGTTTTTTTAGATATGTAATATCTAAGCTGTACCTTAAAGGAAGGTGCCCACATAACGATATGCATTACAAACCATAAGCCTAAATTTCTGAAACCTTCTACATAAAACAGCTCAAACACAAAACCATCAAGAACTTCAGTCAAAGGGACGTTGCATGTTTGACTGCTATCATCCTATGAAAGAATGGTAGCCGAGGTACTGTTACACATGACAGAAAGGTAACTATACAAAAATATTTTAAAAGCTGATTCTTTCAATGTCATTTGCTTAGAAACAAATGAAAAACCAAGTATAGCAGTGCCTCTGATCAAAATTAGTTAACACATTTTCTCTTCCCACATCTATATACCTCGTTCCTAACCTCTTGTCATCACCTTCTCCAGTTTGGGGGAGAAAAAAAATAAATGGATACAGACTTATTTATGAAAAGAGGCATATTCTAATAGTCATAAGGCAATGTGTTTAAGAGCCGCACCTGAACAAACATTCTCCAAGCTGAAGATGGTCACCAACTCTTTGTAATTTGTAGAGTGGATCCACTTGCTTGAGTGACTGGTTGTCACACAAATAGCTTCATCATGCCTCAAGGAGGCATGTTACTATGTATGGTATGTTCTAAGTATTTGAAAATAATAACATTAAGTGGAAAAGGACAGCCTTGCCAATATCACTTTCTTATATAAATGACAACAGTGGTATGTGGCTCCCTTTTAATACCCCAACAATTGAACAAGAGTGGGGGAGTTGTTTTGGTAACCATTATCTTTCAGGAGAGCCTTCAGTTCATTGGTATTGAATGTGTGTATCTGATTTATGGAGTGAATGTGAGTATCATCCAACTGATAACAAAGTAGAATAAGAAGACGGGATACACTGCCAGGGCTTTCCGGTTTAGAGGCTGGCTGTCAGCAAGGAATGCTGTCGATGCTACCACGGACCAAGTGAACATCACCAACACCACAAAAAGCCGAATCATGAAGTTTATTGGTCCCTGCCCTGCCAAAAGCAGCAGGCGGCAGATCAGCATTGTGATGTTCAAAGGAAGTACACAGTATCCTAATACACAGAGACTCTGGAAAAAAGAAATGTTTCCACCAAGAAGTTTGGAATTTAGTGTGATGGTAACTGCTCCAAACCAGATGATAACGAATACTTCTGCAAACTCTGGGCCTCCTCCATCGTTCTCCACATCTAGAGAACTTTTCTGTAACATCAATGCAAGTGTCACACAAAGTATCAATGGGCCCCACAAATCCCAATCTCTTAACAGGGCATTACTTTTCCTTGGATACAAAACGTGCATGAATTTCCTTCCTACAGCTTTTAGGTCTCGCATGATAGTCCAGCGAATGGATTCATTTAGTGTGGAGCTGTCACATTCTTGGGCATGAGTTCTTGTGGGGATAGTAATCTCTCCTTCTATGGGAATGTCCTGTGAAATTGACACATCGGACAACCCTGCAAACAGGGGCTTAGATGACGCTGCCTCCTGTTCTCCCGAAGAGTCCTCCGCTTCCGCCATCTTCAAAAACCTCCCCAAAGTAACCTTTAAAAAGCTGCAAATCTAGACATCCTTTGGTTGCTGGAATGGGAGTTTTTAAGCTAAGAGGTGAAGACATAAAGGGAGAACCTGAGCTCTTCTATTAGAACCAGGAACCATGTAGCAATCTTTCCATTGATGCTGTCACCAAGCATCTATCAAACTATCACTCCAGGCAGTAAATTCCCCCATTTCTGGCCATATCTAAGAAAAGCCTGGCACAGAACCCATCTTTATCCAGTGACTTCCTGATATTGATAGACTAGACTAGAGAATGGGAAAGGTGACTTTTTATGTCACTTCCAAGTCTATTCTTACAATTATGCTTTTTGATAAATACTTAAAACTTCCCCGTCAGCATACTGAACTGAAATCTTCACTGTGTAATTTCAGTCCTTCCTATGATCCCGAAAGCTATTATGACTCTGTTTACAATGTGTGACCATAAATGAGAATTATACTACCTTTTCCAGGGGACAAATCAACCCCTAAGTTGTGTCTCATTAGTATGCCCTTAAATCCAACTGTTTGTATGATATAAGACAATGTGTTTTGGGGGTGTCGATAATGGAAGATGGAAGAACTCACTTAAAAAAATAAATTTCCCAGTTCACTAGCTGAATTTTAAGGCTTTCAGAATAGTTGCTACCACCTGATTACCTTTAGTTATGATAGTTGCCTTTAATCAACAACCATGGTTGGCATAAGCAGAAAAATGAATATCTGGGCAACAAATAATATATTTAAGTCACCAAAATAATTTTAACTACCTTTATCATATTCACTGTATGAGTGCATACTTTTATGTGAGAGACAGACAGACAGCAGACACACACACACACACACACACACACAGAGAGAGAGAGAGAGAGAGAGAGAGAACTTGTGCCGTGTGTGTGTGTGTGTGTGTGTGTGTGTGTGTCAGGTCAGTGACAACCTGCCAAGGTTAGTTTTATATCTTGTGGGTCTCAGAGACTGGACTCAGGTCATTAATTATGACAGCAAATGCCTTTACCCACTCAACCGGTCCATGAAAACTAAATTAGTTGTTTAGAAAAGGTAGATTTTTTTTTCAAGAGTGCATATGTATTGGAAAAATCCATTTCTTGTAAAAGATTGAAACCTCTATGTGTTAGATACCATCGGTGGCTCACTGTCATTCAACATGTAATTGATATTTGAGATAGATAAGGAATAGAAGGTAAGGTTAGCAGGAAATGCTGTTGGGGTGAGTAAGCCAAGCCACATAAAATAGGATGGAGGCTCCCTCTGCTTACTACCATGAGAAATGGTGCTTTTCTGTAGTATGGGGAGAGCACTAAGCCAGAATGAAGATAGCAATGAAAGTACCTGGGCCCAATGGTCACTATACAATAGAAAGCAAAACTTTTAATAAGGTGTAGGGTAACCAAACTGTCCCCTACTAAATAGCTAAGCACCCATATAATATTGTTTTTAGAACTATTGAAAGGATTTGTTTGTTCTTCAACCTTGGTCCTTGGAGAGCCTGTTTCTCATGCTTTATCCACCATTGCACAGAGCCCAGCTGGTTCACCAGATCTATTGTGCTACTGAGGGTCACGGCAATGAGACTTCTGTTCAGTGAATTATAAAGCATGTAGAGTTGATAATATAAACTCCACGTTAAAGGTCCTCTATCTCCCAGAGCACAAGAATCATCAGCCCTGCCCTTAATGAGTACAGATTCAAGTTTCCTCCTGCCTTCTCTGAAAACAGCTTTCTGAGAAAGAAAGAAAGAGGACGGCATTACAGATACACAGATGCCTCGTTTGGAATGAAATGTAGATGCCTATTTCCAGGTTCAGTGTAAGAACCATAGTCTCATGGAAATACTAATTCAAAGTAATGATGCAATGATTAATAGCTTTCTAGCTGGGGAAACGGCTCAGTGAGTAAAACACACACACACACACACACACACACACACACACACACACACATGCACACACACAAAAGCTTGGCACTGAGTCCTGAGCCTATATAATCCCAGAAGAACTACAGGGAGCAGAGATGTTGAGACAGAAGAATCCTTAGAAGCTAATGGATCTGCTAGTCTGGGTTATGATGTGATAAGACAACAAAGAGACCATGTCTCAAATGAGCTGGAAGATGATAACCAATGCTCAAGGTTGTCCTGTGGCCTCCATGGGCAAAGCTGTGATGTGCTGCTACTTGCATTCTCTCACACAAATGTGGGAAGGGGAACGTAGGGTAAATGGGAAGGCAGGAGTCAAGAGAAAGAGAATAAAATTGTATTTTCTTTTTAGAAAAAAAGCTTCCTGTGCTGGAGAGATTGCTCAGTGGTTAAGAGCACTGACTGCTCTTCCAGAGGTCCTGAGTTCAATTCCCAGCCACCACATGATGGCTCACAACCATCTGTAATGGGACCTTATGCACTCTTCTGGCATCTGAAGAGAACAACTGTGTGTTTACATATATAAAAGAAATAAATTTTAAAGTAGAAAGAAACTTCCTACATCTGAAAACTAGATCTGGCACTCTTCTGTTGGATGTTAAATGCAAGGATACCACTTAATGCATACGGTCTTGCAGACTTGCTACCCTGACACATGAACTCACTGAGGTCTCTTCACTCACATTTGCTTTCTACTGGCATCCAGGGAGCCTCTGCCTCACCCACATAGTTCCTGTGGACTTTGGTGTTCTTGTGTATGCATGTGAACAGTGTTGATGGAACTCTTGGGAAGGACACTAGTATTATATACATCACCTCCATAAAAGGGACCGAGACAGACGGTGCAGAGCACAACAGTAATACCAACCAGAAAAGTCACCAAAAATGTTCTAACTTTGGACAGTAAGAAATCCTTGGCTCTGAAGTCTTTCATAGCAATATGTAATTATTTTCTTTCTTCTTTTTATAGTTTAATGATTTCTTTATTTTTGAGATTATAATGTAATTACATCGTTTTCCCTTCCTTTTTCTCTCTTCAAATCCTCCCATATATTTTCAACCTATGTTCTCGTTTTTCAATATTGTTGTTAAATGAATGTTTATATATTTCTAATATATATACACATACACAGATATATTTCTATATATAAACTGCTCAGTCTGTACAATGTTACTTGTATGTATGTTTTCAGGGCTAACAATTTGGTACTGGATGATCAATTGGTGTGCCTGTAATAACTATTCCTCATTGTCAACTTGGCTATATCTTGAGTGAACTACAATCCAGAATTTGAGGGCTCACATGTGATCCAGATCTTGAGGCTGGAAGACACAAGTTTCTGACCTGTCTCTTGGCATGAAGATCTTGAATCTTAGTGGCTATGAAGCTTAGGCTCAGGCAAGGTAGTGCATACTTTTAATCCCAGGAGACCAAGGCAAGGACAACTCTGAGTTCAAGGTTAGCCTGAAACAAAGCAAGTCTCAGATCCAGGCATGGTGGTACATACCTAAATCTGGGCCACACCTTCTGTTGGAGTCTTACATAAGGAGCTTGGAAGAAGGAAGATTTGCTCTTCTTCACCTGCTTGAATTTACTTGCCAGCACATCTGTTGGATCCTACTGAAATAACTAGCCTTGGGGGACTAAGCAACTACTAGATTTCTTGGACTTTCCAGTTACAGATGACCACTGTTGGTTAGTTCCACAAGTTCTGTGACTCTAGACAACCCTGACTAATACAGTGCCCTTCCTAGAGAAGACTATTTTTCCTGCTCTCAGCATTTATTATTAACTGTAGTTTATTATGTAAAGTTGAGGTCTCATTGTCTTTCTCTCCTCCATTTTGGCTTGTCTACTGTTGTCTTTGTTCAGCTCACTTTAAGCAGTCATACTAGTGAAACTTTATGGATATAGCTTCTGACATTACTAGGAGACGTAATCTCACAAAAAAATGGGCTGATTCTCTGGCTCTTACAATCTCTCCATCCCCCTTCCACAATGTTTCCCAAGCCTTTGGTAAGGGAGCAGTTTCATAGTTGTAGTCACCAGGACTGGAGTTCATAATTCTGAACTGTGATTGGTTTAGCTTTCTGTTTCCATAACAAACAGAAGTCTGTTCAATGAGGGGTAAGGACTACATATATCTGTGGGTATAAAGACAAATATTAAGAATGTAGATAGGAATTATACTGATTTAGTAGAGGATCGGCTACATATTTTTCCTTCAAAAACCATGATTTCTCTTTCCCTGGGTAGTTGGCTTGTCCTCAAGAAGGAGACACTCAGAGCACTTCCTTCTCTTTTTTAATATTTATTTATTATATGTAAGTACACTGTAGCTGTCTTCACACATACCAGAAGAGAACCACCATGTGGTTGCTGGAATTTGAACTTAGGACCTCTGGAAAAGCAGTCACTGCATTACCACTCAGCCCCCACTTCCTTCTTGTTTAATAAATCACTTTATTGTACTGAACTGATGGATAAAAAAACACAACCATACAGCTAGGTAAAGAGAGATGCTCTCACAAACACTTTTGGGGACCCAAAATTTATATATCTCACTTAACTTCTATAGACTAGCCATTCTGAAGCCATGGAATTTCATGTGGAGTTTTACATTGCATGTTTAAAATCTATGTTTTAATAACTCCTGTCAGATATATTTTAAGCAAGACAACATACGTCATTTTAAATCTCATGTGGCTGCTTATGGGTATATAAAGTGATAACTTAAAGGTTCTTTGGAAAATCAGTTCTGTTGGATGATGTTTTACTAAGGCAAACACATGAAGCAGACACAGGTGAAAGACTAAGTCAGACTTGTGAAGGAATGCTTTGCTGAAGCAGACACAGAAGAAAGAATATTCTGCTATAATAAGTATGTAAGAGGACATATGATGAAGAATTATTTGGTAATGAATACATGTTTTGATCCACTTTACATTGCATAGTTGAGCTCCATTTGTTGGGAGTCTATAGAAAGAAAACACACCAAAAAACAACTTCTGGTGATGTGCTGCAGTTTCTTGCCACCTCCTCAGACTTGAGCTTATTGGCAGAGTGATGTCAGCTGAGACAGTGCGGAGGCAAGACCCATGGAGAACATGTGATGTTTGCAGGGAGTATAAAAAGGACATAGCTGTTCTCGGAGAGGCTCTGCTAGCACCTGACTAAGTCAGATGCCGATACAAACAACCACTGAACTGAGCCTGGGGACCCCAATGGAAGGGTTAGGAAAAAAGCTGAAGGAGCTGAAGGGAATTGCAACCCCATAGTAAGACCAACAGTATCAATTAATGGGACCCCCTCAAAGCTCCCAGGGATTAAACCACCAACCTAAGAGTATACATGGGCTAGTCCATGGCTCCTGCTACATATTTAGCAGAGGACTGCCTCAGATGGCATTAATGGGAGGGGAGGCACTTAGTCCTGTGGAGGTTTAAGTGCCCAGAGAAGGGGATGCTAGAGGGGTAAGGCAGAAGTGGGTACAGAGAAAGCACACCTGCCAGAGAAAAAGGGGAGGGGTGGAGGTGGAGTGTTTGTGGAGGGTAGACTGAGAAGGTGGATAACATTTGCAATGTAAACAAATAAAATGATTAATAAATAAAATAAATAAATAAAATACAAAATCTCAACAGTGATCAAGGCTGATCTTGGCTTGCTTATAGACCTAGCTGTGCAACATTTGTTGATCTCCAGTCTTCACTGGTCTTCATTTCAAAGGGAGTCACAGCTGAGAATTTAAGTGCATAGCATGTGTGTTCTTTTGTAATTGGGTTGTCTTACTCAGGATGATTATTTTTCTAGTTCCATCCATTTGTCTACGCATTTTATGAAGTCATTGTTTTTAATAGCTGAGTAGTATTCCATTGTATAAATGTACCATATTTTCTGTATCCATTCCTATGTTGAAGGACATCTGGGTTCTTTCCAGCTTCTGGGTATTGTAAGCAAGACTTCCATGAACATAGTGAAGCATGTGTCCCTGTTATATGTTGAAGCATCTTTGGGGTATATGCCCATGAATGGTATAGCTGGACCCTCAAGTAGTACTATGTCCAATTTTCTGAGGAACCTCTAGACTGATTTCCAGAGTGGTTGTATCAGCTTACAATCCCACTAACAATGGAGAAGTGTTCCTCTTTCTCTACATCCTCACCAGCATCTGCTCTCACCTGAGTTTTTGACCTTTGCCATTCTGATTGGTGTAAGGTGAAATCTCAGAGTTGTTTTGATTTGCATTTCCCTGATGTCTAACGGTGTTGAACACCTTTTAAGTGCTTCTTAGCCTTGATCCCTCCTGCTTACTAATGCTGAGGCTGAGGTGTGGCTGCCTCTGCTAGGTAGTGCCACTGCTGCTGATTCACACTTGTTATCCTCACTCTACCTAACTGGATTGCTGACATATCAGTGAAGTGTTTAATAGTGGCTTGAGATGTTGCTACTGACTCCTGTGAACTGAACTTCTGATTTCATGACAACAAAGATAGTATTTGTTCCAAAGAACCATTTCTAAACAGGTCCACTTCCCCCGTATCTTTTTTTTTTTTTTTTTTTTTTTTTTTTTTTTTTTTTTTTTAGTACCTCTGAGAAATGGTGGTCTAGCAGGAAGGTTAAAACATTATTGAAAATAAGGTTTGCAAAAATGAAACTCATAGGCATACTCAAATCAGTTCTTTGCTTAATACTTAAGAATAAGGGTTGCTTGGCTTCTCTGGTCACTCCTTGAATTAACATGTCAGAAACCAACAAACCCCCAAAGTAGTGCTGCTTGTGTATTTATTCCACAGTGTTAGGAGATGAGAGAAATGTCAAATGATGCTTAATACAGACAGAAAAACTCTTGTGCTAGCCCAGTATTTTGTCTTGAATCAGATGCTTTAAAAAAATAGAATCAACATTCATCTCTTAGCAGGCCCTGGTCACATATCAAATGTGAGTATATAAACACACCCAGAAAAAACAATTCTCCACGGCAGGGACAGATTGTGGTGCTGATGCTGTATTCCCTCACTTCAAGACTATTCCTATTTAGTAAGGGACTTCAGTGCTCCTTCTGGGTCTATGGTCCACTTTACTGACCATTGGAGACTTCCTTTTCCAACTTGTTACAACTGACAACTTCACTATGTTCCTTTACATTTAGAAAGTTTGGGTGCCAGAGGTCATCTCAGACATAAACCAACCAGCAGAACTGGCATGTCCCTCATATTCAAGTAGCCACAGTGCATTCTTATGCCTTTGCCTTTCAATGATTAGAAGTATTTCCACCAATTGTGGCATGTTTGCGAGAAGTCATAAGATAAGTTAGCATTCCCAAATTCTATACTCTAATTTTTTCCAGGATAATCCCTATCATGTATTTTAAATTAGAATGAGTAAAAGCTTTCACATATTTATAGAATTTTTCATATGTAAAAATTCTTCCATAATTTTCTAATCACCCAAAGAATAAAATGTCTCCACTGTGAGTTTTAATGAAACTGCAAATAGTGAAGACTTTACACTTGCAGGATGTCTCTCCACTGTGAGTCTGTTCATGTATTCAAAAGGAACTGAGGGACATAAAATGAAAGCTTCCTCACATTGCCCATGGGATTTCTCACTACTGAATCCATTCATAATGCCAAAAGGAAGGGTGAGCACTAAGAATTTATCACATGACATACCTGCATAAAAAGAGTGCTCTTCGGTGTGACTTCATGTATGTGTTTGAAATAAATTGTAGTAAATGAATCTTACAGCAGCTATGTACATAAGGGTTAGTTCCAGTGTGAACTGCTTTAATTAGTCAAATAACTGAAGGTTTTTCACACATGTTCTACATGTGCTAAAATTTTGTTGGGTTTATCTCTATGTGAAGTTGTTCAAGTCTTTGAATGCTACTCAAAAGAAAAACCTTTTCTACATTGGTTATATATATTCAGGATCATTCTCCTGTAAAATGTTCATGATATTGAAGAGAACATGGATAAGTGACAGCATTATTATGTCACTGAAATATATGTATTTTTTGTCTAGGGTCAGCTTTTACATGTACTTTAATGGAAATGTGACTCCTGAAGGGTTTCCCACACTGCTTAGATTGATATCACTTCTTACCAGTGTATGTTCATACTAAATAGAGCTTTCAGAATAACTGAAGGCATTCCCATGGTCCCTAAACTTACAGAAATTCCCTTAGTGTTTCATATTCATAAGTCTTGTGTCCAACTATTAACAATGGTAAGCATATTTAGGCATTAGAGACCAATAAAAACTTGGCAAACCTGTCAGTCTACTGGGAGAGTTTTGCTTCACACCAGTAACTATAGCCTAACACAAGAGTTGTTCATACAGATGGTCTTTATGTTGTCTTTACCTATGTCACTTCTTTTATATCTGATGGAGATTTTATGCTCGTTTCCAGTGTTCTGATTTTTGGTCCATATAGCAACCATGTTCCTACAGGCTTCCTGCATCCCATCTTCACAAGAATTTCTTCTGGGAAGAAAGCAGCAAAGTCCGTTTTTCCAGTCATAGAAGCTGAGTACTCTGAAGCTGAGGCCAGCATATTCTACACAGTAAAAATCAAAGTTTATCTGGCTTTATACTGACTCCCTCTCATTTCTTGATGCTGGGCTTTTAGAGTCCTCTAAAGATACATTGCAGATAGTACAAATTGCAGAGCAACAGAGACTGAGTCACGTGGGACACTTCTCAGTGACTAAAGAGGTCAGAAAGTATGTCTCTTTCAAGGAGTATGGATGTTCTTATTGGCAAAAAAATGTATTCACAAATTATCAAGGTCAACTTTCAATAATTATGTAGTTACAGCCACAGAGCATCTGCCAAAGGAGAACACAGATGAAGTACCAAAGGTATTAATCTCCATCTGTTGCTCCATACCCGTAAGATTTAGGACCCATTAAACAAGGATAAAACATTTGCAAAACAATTGCACCTGCAATGGGCATTATCAGACTTTACCTCGTGTCCTTATTCTCTAACCAACACCGTATAATGACTCTTTGCATGGTATTCACTTAATATTTGGTATTATAACTCATCTAAAGATGATCTGAATACTATAGAGGGACATAAATAACTTCAATGCAAATATACACCATTTTATAGAAGAAAGTTGAGCAGAAAAGCTTTTGGAATCTTTAGGAGTCCTAGAATAAATCTCCTGGATAGTTATAGTTTAGTTAAATGTGTATTATCTAAGAATTAAGTGCATGGAAGAATATAAAGGAGAGGAATTGAGTTGAGAACGGGAAGTTGGGATCCACAGTAGAGTGAGGGGGAGGACAGTCATCGAAGGAATAGCCTAGGAAGGCCCCTATAAATAAGCAGCAATTGAGTAAATAATGAAGAAAGTGTCCACTGCTCTAGTAAGTGCGCCAAAAGCTGAGGGCATGGCAGAGGAAGTTTTAGGGGAAGTGAGCATGTGGAACATTTTAACAATCTTAAGAAAACCAAGAAGCTAGAGAAGAATACATGGGAAAATGTGAAAGATGATGTCAATGACATACTGGACATCTGACTACATGGAGCTTTAGAGCAATTCCAGGGAACTGTTTATACTATGAGGCAGACCATGGGAGGGCTTTTTTTTTTTCAGTAGAGAAGTCACATAACCTGCCTCCACTTTAATGGATAGGCCCAGACTGTTCTATAGATTAGGAAAGCAAGGCCAAGTAGAGACAATGAAGACAATATTAAATGTATACACGCATAAACACACACACACACACTTGAATGAAGCAAATCTTAAAGAAGGAAGGAAGAAAAGAAGGAAGAAAATTAAACACAGTAAGGTTCAACAAATTTCATGGGCCATCCTTGAACCCTAAGATTTATACTTCTGAGTTAGGAGAATATCAAGAAGGAAAGATCAAGGAATCAAAAAGCAAGTCTATCTCCTCCCATTTATTTATTTATTTTAACAGACAGATAAATATTGTTTTTTCTTACACAATATAATGCTTTAAATTATTGTGGAATGGTTAAATTTAACTAATTAACATGTATATTACCGACTGTAGTCCCTGTTTTGTGGTGAGGGTACTATCCTGTCAAGTTTTATGCCAATCTGATACACACTAGAGTCATCAGAAAGGCAGATGACTTAGCTGAGAAAATATCTCATAAGGTTACTAGGCAAGCATAATGGTGGGGGTCTCAGTTCATAGTGGGTGGGGGTCATCCATGGGATGGTTGTTCTGGGTTCTATAAGAAAGGAGACTTAGCAAACATTGAAAGCACTCTGGTGAGCAGCACCCCTCCATGGTCTCTACATTAGCTTCTGTCTCCGGTTTACTGTCCTCTTTCAATTCCAGTCCTGACTTTTTCAGTGATTAAACAGTGATATAGACGTGTAAGCCAAATAAACCCTTTCCTCCCCAAATTGCTTTTTGGTCTCAGTGTTTTATCACTACAATAAAACCCTTACTGAGACAGTTACATTTCATCCATTCTCTCTACTTTGTTAAAGATCACAATATTTAGGAAGTTGTATACCCAGAATGAGGACAAGATCAGGGTCAAAGAAAAGTAATCAAAATTAAAGATCCAGTAGCATAAGAAATAAGACCAATAATAACAGGCCTAATATCCAAGGTGTACAAAGAACTCAAAAAGCTAGACACCAGAGAATCAAATAACCCTATTAAAAAAATGGGGTACAGAGCTAAACAAAACATTCTCAGTTGAGGAATACTGAATGGCTGAGAAACATCTAAGGAAGTGGTCGACATCCTTAGCCATCAGGGAAATGCAAATCAAAACAACCCTGAGATTCCTCCTCACACCATTCAGATTGGCCAAGATCCAAATCTCAGATGACAGCAGATGCTGGCGAGGTTGTGGAGAAAGAGGAACACTTCTCCACTGTTTGTGGGGTTGTAAACTGATACAACCACTCTGGAAATCAGTCTGGCGATTCCTCAGAAAATTGGACATAGTACTACTTGAAGATCCAGCTATTATACTTCTGGGCATATACCCCAGAGACACTCCAATATACAACAAAGATACATGCACCACAATGTTCATAGCAGCTCTATTTATAATAGCCAGAAACTGGAAAGAACCCAGATGTCCTTCAGTAGATGAATGGATACAAAAATTGTGGTACATTTACACAATGGAGTACTACTCAGCTATCAGAAACAATGACTTAACAAAATTCTTAAGGAAAGGGATGCATCTAGAAAATATCATCCTGAGTGAGATAACCCAGTCACAAAAGAACAGACATAATATGCAGTCACTGATAGTGGGATGCTAACCCCAGAGGGTCGGACTGCCCCAGAAACAACTCACAGACTGTGTAAAGTTCAAGAAAAAAGAAAAGAAAACAAAACAAACAAACAAACAAACAAAAAGACATTGTGCTGAATTCTTACACACCAGGAAAACGTTGACTGATTCCGGGTGGCATCCTGTTTTACATGTACTTTGTGCTCATTGTAAGTAGTAAGACCTTAATGCAGAGTATCAAAAAAACAAGCACTGACAAAAATGTATTTGTATATTTATGCAAAAATGTTTAAAATTTTTTTCCTTTTATCTTTGTTCTGTAAAATAAAGTTAAAAAAAAGACCAATAATGACAAATGCAGGTAGGAGTGTAAAATACTATGTACAGTCTGAAAATAAAGCTGGGGATTTCTTAAAAAGGAACTAGGACCATACCTATCATTGTCTTAGCTATACCAGTCTGCTATACCAAAGGACTTTATAAGAGAACTTCATATCCTTGGCACATCCATGTTCATTGTAGCTCTATTCACAGCAGCGAGAAACTAGAATCAATCTAGAGGTCCATCAACAGCTAAATAAAAAAGGGAGATGTGGTGCATTTACAAAAGGAAGAATTGTGCATTTGTGAAGAAACTAAAAACATAAAATTTAAAAATAAATTAATGGGATAAGAAAAAAATACAATGAATGAGTAAATAGGGCTCGGAAAGCAGATGCCTGCATCTTATATTCAGATGTTTGATTTTTGTGTTAGGTTTGGCACAGTAGAGGAAGCCAAGAAACTAGAAAGGGGATGTTAGGGATTATAGTTAAAGCGGGAGGATAGTACATTGTAAGTAAAGCAAAGGTAGAGAGGTGGAGCATGGGGAGATGGGCCAGAAAAACACGAACAAAGAGGAACGTAGACTTTGGAAGGATGTATAAAAAACCATATAGAAGCCTACTAGCTCAGGCTCCCAACCCAATTACAAGTATAACTGGGGAGATTGTCAAAGGCATGTATGAGATATAAAAGAAGAGGAGTAAATATTCGGGTTTAGAGATTGAGAGCTGGGACAGAAAGACGGGCAGAGGAAGAATAGTGACCAAAAGTAGGGTTTCATGAATATTCCTTATGGATCACCCCCAAAAACTAGACTAATTTCAAAATAAAACCTTTTTTTCCAAAATGTATTGAATAGTCTCTGTATTTACATTTCAAATGCTATACCCTTCCCTCCCACACTCCCCTCCCTCCTCCCTCTCAACTTGATTCCATGAAGGTACTCCCTCTCCCAGTCACCCTCTCCCCCTCAATGCCTTGGCTGGTTGATGATGTTGTTCGTCCCATGAGGGTGCAAACCCTTCAGCTATTTCTGTTCTTTCTCTAGCTCTTTCATTGGGGTCCCCGTGTTCGGTCTAATGTTTAGATGCAATCATCCACATCTGTATCTGTATGACTCTGGGAGAGCCTCTGAGGAGACATCCATGTCTGGTTCCTGCCAGTAAACACTTCTTGGCATCAACAATAGTGCTTGGGTTTTGGTGGCTGCGTATGCGGAGGTTCTCCAGGTGAGGCAGTCTCTGTAGATCTTTTCTTCAATCCCTGCTCCCCTATTTGACCCTGTATTTCCTCCCCTGTTTTGTTCTCCCTTCTAAGAAGGACTGGTGCATCTACATTCTGGTCTTCCTTCTTTTTGAGCTTCATAAGTTCTGTGGATGATTTCTTGGGTATTCCAAGCTCTTTTATGGGGGGGTGAGAGGGCTAGTATCCACCTATAAGTAAATACATACCATGAGTTTTCTTTTCTGACTGGGTTACCTCACTCAAGGTGATAGCTTCAAGTTCCATCCTTTGCCTAGGAATTTCATGAACAAGTTCTTTCTAATAACTGAGTAGTACTCCATTTTGTATATGTACTACAATTTCTGAATCCAGTCCCCTATTGAAAGACATCTGGGTTCTTTCCAGCTTCAGCTATTGTGAATAAGGATTCTATGGACATGGAGAAGCATGTGTCCTTGTAAGATATTGGAGCTAAATTTGGGTATATGCTTAGGAGTGGTATAGCTGGGTCCTCAAGTATAGCTATGACCAATTTTTTGAGGAAAATTTTCTGGTATCACTATGTCCAATCTTCTGAGGAACTGACAGACTGATTTCCAGAGTGGTTGTACCAGTTTACAACCCCACCAACAGTGGAGGAGTGTTTCTCTTTCTCCACATTCTCACCAGCATCTGCTGTCATCTGAGTTTTTGATCTTAGCCATTCTGACTGGTGTGAGGTGGAATCTCAGGGTTGTTTTGATTTGCATTTCCCTGATGACTAGGGATGTTGAGAATTTTGTTATGTGCTTTTCAGCCATTCGATATTTCTCCACTGAGAAGTCTAAATGCAGCTATTTTGAAGGGTGTTGATTTCTTTCTTAGCCTGTTTGTCCTTTGAGTAGGGGAAAGCTACTGATTTTCTTGAATTAATTTTATATCAGCCACTTTGCTGAAGGTGTTTATCAGCTGTATAAGTTTTCTGGTGGAATTTTTAAGGTCACTTAATTATACTATCATATTATCTGCAAATAGTGATATTTTTACTTCCTCCTTTCCAATTTGTGTCCCTTTGACCTGATTTTGTTGTCTTATTACTCTGGCTAGTACTTCAAGTACTATATTAAATAGGTAGGGAAAGAGTGGACAGCCTTGTCTAGGCCCTGATTTTAGTGGGATTGCTTCTAGTTTCTCACCATTTACTTTGATGCTGCCTACTGGTTTGATATATATAGCTTTTACTATGTTTAGGTATGGTCGTTAAATTCCTGACCTTTCCAAGACATTTAACATGGAAGTTGTTGAATTTTATCAAATGCCTTCTCAGCATCTAGTGAAAGGATCATGTGGTTTTTATTTTCCTTTGAGTTTGTTTATATAGTGAAAGACATTGATGCATTTCCATATACTGAACCATTCTTGCATCCCTGGGATGAAGCTGAACTGATCATGGTGAATGATCACTTTGATGTGTTCTTGAATTTGGTTTGCAAGAATCTTATTGAGTATTTTTGCATAAATGTTCATGAGGAAAATTTATCTAAAGTTCTCTTTCTTTGTGGGATCGTTGTGTGGTTTAAGAATATAATTGTGGGTTCAAAGAATGAGTTGGGTAGTACTCCCTTTGTTTATATCTTGTGGAATAGTTTGGAGAGTATTGGTATTAGGTCTTCTATGAAGGTCTGATAGAATTCTGCACTAAACCCATCTGGTCCTGAGCTTTTTTTGATTGGGAGCTTTTTGATGACTGCTTCTATTTCCTTAGAAATTATGGGATTGTTTAGATTGTTTATCTGATCCTGACTTAACTTTGGTACCTGGTATCTGTATAGAAAAATGTCCATTTCCTCTATATTTTCTAGTTTTCTGGAGTATAGGCTTTTGTAATAGGATCTGATGATTTCTTGAATTTTCTCAGTTTCTATAGTTATGTCTCCTCTTTCATTTCTGATTTTGCCAATTTGGATACTCTCTCTGTGCCCTCTGTCTAAGGATTTATCAATTTTGTTGATTTTTCTCAAAGAACCAGCTCTTGCTGTTGTTAATTCTTTGTATAGTTCTTTTAGTCTCTATTTGGTTGATTTCAGCTCTGAGTTTGATTATTTCCTGCCATCTACTCCTCTTAGGTGTATGTGTTTTGTTCTATAGCTTTCAGGTGTACTGTCAAATTGTTAGTGTATGCCCTCTTCAGTTTCTTTTTGGAGGCACTCAGTGCTATGAGTTTTCCTCTTAGCACTGCTTTTATTGTATCCCATAAAGTTGGGTATGTTGCCCTTTTACTTTTATTAAATTCTAAAAAGTGTTTGATTTATTTATTTTTTCCTTGACCAAGCTGTCATTGAGTAAAGCATTGTTTAGCTCCCATGAGTATGCGGGCTCTTTGTTATTATTGAAGAACAGCCTTAGTCCATGGTGATCTGATAAAATGCATGAAATTATTTCAATCTACTTGTATCTGTTGAGTGTTTTGTGACCGACTATATGGTCAATTTTGGATAAAGTGCCATGAGGTGCTGAGAAACTATATTCTTTTTTAGAATGAAATATTCTATTGATTTCTGTTAAATCCACTTGGATCATAACTTCTGTTAGTTTCACTGTGTCTGTGTTCAGTTCTGCATCCATGATTTCTCCATTGATGAGAGTGAAGTGGTGAAGTCTCCCACAATTATTTTGTGTGTTGTAATATATGCTCTGAGCTTTAGTAGAGTTTCTTTTATGAATAGAGGTACTTTTGTATTTGGAGCATAAATGTTCAGTAATGAGAGTTTATCTTAATAAATTTTCCCTTTGATGAGTAAAATCTTGATAAATTTTCCCTTTGATGGGTCGTCTTTTTTGACAACTTTTGGATGAAAATCTATTTTATTCGATATTAAGATGGCTACTCCAGTTTGTTTCTTGAGACCATGTGCTTGGAAAGCTTTTTCCCAACCTTTTACTCTGAAGTAGTGCCTGTCTTTGTTGCTGAGATGAGTTTCCTGTATGTAGCAAAATGCTGGATCCTGTTTGCATATCCAGTCTGATAGTCTATGTCTTCTTATTGGAGAATTGAGTCAATTGATGTTAAGGGATTTTAAAGAATAGTGATTGTAGTTTCCTGCTATTTTTGTTGTTAGAGGTAGTTATGTTTGTGTGTTTTTCTTCTTTGGTGTTTGTTTCAAGAGTATTATTTTCTTGACTTTCCTAGGGTGAAGTTTCCCTCTTTGTGGCCGAGTTTTTTATCTATTATCCTTTGTAGGGTTGAATTTGTGGGCAGATATTGTTTAAATTTGTTTTTATCCTGGGACATCTTGGTTTCTCCTCCTATGGTGATTGAGAATTTTGCTGGATAACCTGAGCTATAACTTGTTTTCCCTTAGGGTCTCTATGATGTCAATCCATGATCTTCTAGCTTTCATAGTCTCTGTTGAAAAGTCTGGTGTAATTCTGATCAGTCTGTTTTATATGTTACCTGTCCTTTTTCTCTTACTGCTTTTAGTATTCTTTCTTTGTTTTGAGCATTTGATGTTTTAACTATTATGTGTCAGGAAGAATTTCTTTTCTGGTCCAGTCTATTTGGGGTTTTGTAGGCTTCTTGTATGTTCATGATCATCTCTTTTTTAAGGTTAAGCAAGTTTTCTTCTATAATTTTATTGAAGATATTTACTGGGCCTTTTAGTTGGGAGTCTTAACTCTCTTCTACACCTATTATCCTTAGGTTTGGTCTTCTCGTTGCGTCCTAGATTTCCTGGATGTTTGGGGTTGGAATCTTTTAGATTTTTGCATTTCGATTGTTGTATGAATGATTTCTATGTTATCTTCCGCTCCTAAGACTCTCTCCTCCATCTCTTGTATTCTATTGGTCATGTATGACTTCCAATGTCTTTCCTAGGTTTTCCAACTTTAGGGTTGTTTCCTTCAGTTTTTTTTTTTTTCTTCCTTGGTTCTATTTCTGTTTTCAGTTTCTTAACCTGGTTGTTTGTACTTTCCTTTAGCTCTTTAAGTCATTTTTGTGTTTCCTCTTTAAGGGCTTCAACTTGTTTGTGTGTGTTCTCCTGGCTTTCCTGTACTTTTTTAAGTGTTTTATTTATGCGCTTCTCAAAGATCTCCGTCATCATCGTGAAGTATGATTTTAAGTCTAAATCTTGTTTTACTGGTGAGTTGGGATATCTATTATTTGCAGTGGTGGGAGAACTGGGTTCTGATGTTGCCAAGTTGTCTTGGATTCCATTTCTTAGCATATTGAGCTTGCCTCTTGCCATCTTGTTATAGGTGATACTAGATGATCTTACTGTCTCTTACTGGAGCTTGTCTCTCTTGTGGGTCTGTGGCCCTGTGGTCTCCAGAGGAAGAGCGTTTCTGGGTGTTTGTTTCTTAAAGTAGGTTGTGAATTCTGATGTCAAAGCTCAGTCCTGATATACCTGGGCTAGAAGTGTGCACTCCCAGGCAGAATCTCTGCCTGCGCCTTGAAAGTTCTGGGCAGCCTCTCCCGGAGTAGAATATGGGGAGAAAAAGTTGACTCACCCTTCCAGATAGGATGGAGAGTGCTCCTGCAGCTCTTCTGAGCTCCCATGAACCTGAATATAACTTTTCTTTAAAAAAATAATTATAATAGTTCTCCAAGATCCGAGCAGCAAGGGGGCAGAGAGATCTCCGCCGGGTGCACACAAAAAAACGCGCCCCTGCCCTGCCTGACCCAAGGACCAGGAACCCAGCATTGGGACCTCTGTTACCACCCAGTCAATGGTAGGATGAGGGGAACTACATCATAGTTCCCCTAATATCTAAGCAAGAAAACCAAAAGAAGAAAGAGACACAGACACAACTCAACCTACAAAAGCAATAATAGCAGGAAACAGAAACCACTATTCTTTGATATCTATTAACATAAATGGACTCAACTCCCCAATAAAGAGACATTGGCTCTAAGACTAGATACATAAACAAAATCCAGCATTTTTCTGCATACAGGAAACTCATCTCAGAGAAAAAGACAGACATCTCAGAGTAAAAGGTTGGGGAAAAAACTTCCAAGCAAACAGCCCCAAGAAGCAAGCTGGAGTGGCTATTCTAATATCGAATAAAGTAAATTTCCAACCAAAAGTTATCAAAAAAGATAAGGAAAAACACTTTTTGCTCATTACAGGGGAAATAGGTCAGGAGGAACTCTCAATTTTTAACATATATGCTCCAAATACATAAGCACCCACATTCATAAAATTAACCCTACTAAAGCTCAAAAAATATATTTCACCCCACACAATAATAGTGGGAGACTTTAATACCACACTCTCACCAATGGACAGATCATGGAAACAGAAACTGAACAAGGACACTGTAACGAGCAGAGAGTATGAACCAACTGGAATTATTAGATATCTACAAAACATATCATCCTAAAGTAAAAGAATACACCTTCTTCTCAACACCCCATGGCACCTTCTCGAAAATTGACCACATAAATAGACACAGAACGAGCCTCAATCGATATAAGAAGATTGAAATACTCCCATGCATCCTCTCAAATCAACATGGTCTACGGCTGCTCTTTAACAACAACAAAGACAACAAAAAGCCCACATACGCATGGAAACTAAACAACGCTCTGTTAAACTATAGCAGGGTCAAAGAAGAAACAAAGAAGAAAATTAAAGATTTTCTAGAATTCAATGAAATCGGAAACACAACATACCCAAACCTATGGGATGCAATGAAAGAAGTACTTAGAGGAAAACTCATAGACCTGAGCACTTCCAAAAAGAAACTGGAGAGAGCATACATCAGCAACTTGACAGCACAGCTAAAAGCTCTATAAGGAAGCAGATACACCCAAGAGGAGTAGATAGCAAGAAATAATCAAAATTAGGGCAGAAATAGACCAAATAGAAACAAAAAGAACCATGGAAAGAATCAACAAAACCAAGAGCTGGTTCTTTGAGAAAATCAACAAGATTGATAAACCCCTAGCCAGACTAACTAGAGGGCAAAGAGAGAGTATACAAATTAACAAAATCAGAAAGGAAAGTGGTGACATAACAACTGAAACTGAGGAAATTCAAGAAATCATCAGATCGTACTACAAAAACCTATACTCCACAAAGTTGGAAAATCTGGAGGAAATGGATAAATTCCTAGACAGATACAAGATCGCAAAGTTAAACCAGGACCAGGTAAACCATCTAAATAATCCCATAACACCTAAAGAAATAGAAGAAGTCATCAAAAGCCTCCCAACCAAAAAAAGCCCAGATCCAGACAAGTTCAGTGCAGAATTTTATCAGACATTTATTGCGGATATAACACCAATACTCTCCAAACTATTCCACAAGATAGAATCAGATGGAATACTACCTTACTCATTTTTTGACGCTACAATAACCCTAATTCCTAAGCCACAAAAAGACCCTACAAGGAAAGAAAACTTCAGACCAATCTCACTTATGAACATTGATGCAAAAATACTCAACAAAACCCTTGCAAATTGAATCCAAGAACACATCAAAACCATCATTCACCATGACCAAGTAGGCTTCATCCCTGGGATGCAGGGATACATTAATATAAGGAAATCCATCAATGTAATCCACCATATAAACAAACTCAAAGATCAAAATCACATGGTCATCTCACTAGATGCTGAGAAAGCATTTGGCAAAATTCAACACCCCATCATGTTAAAAGTCCTGGAAAGAACAGGAATCCAAGGCCCATACCTAAACATAATAAAAGCAATATACAGCAAACCAACAGCCAACATCAAACTTAACAGTGGGAAACTTGAAGCAATCCCACTAAAATCAGGGACTCGACAAGGGTGCCCACTCTTCCCCTACCTATTTAACATAGTACTGGAAGTCCTGGCTGGAGCAACTAGACAGCAAAAAAAGATCAAGGGGATACAAATCGGAAAAAAAGAGGTAAAAACATCTCTCTTTGCCGATGACATGATAGTATACTTAAGTGACCCCACAAATTCCACCAGAGAACTCCTACAGCTGATAAACATGTTCAGCAAAGTGGCTGGATACAAAGTTAATTCAAACAAATCAGTAGCCTTCCTATAATCAAAGGAAAAACATATGGAGAAAGAAATTAGGGAAAAGATACCCTTCACAATAGTCACAAAACCTATGAAATACCTTGGTGTGACTCTAACTAAGCAAGTGAAGGACCTGTATGACAAGAACTTCAAACCTCTAAAGAAGCTAATCGAGGAAGATCTCAGAAAATGGAAAGATCTCCCATGGTCATGGATTAGAAGGATAAACATTTTTAAAATGGCCATCTTACCAAAAGCAATCTACAGATTCAATGGATTCCCCATCAAAATTCCAACCCAGTTCTTCATTGAATTGGAAAGAGCAATGTGCAATTTCATCTGGAATAACAAAAAACGTAGATTAGCCAAATCCATCCTCAACAAGAAAACATCTGCGGGAATCACCTTCCCTGACCTCAAGCTATATTACAAGGCAGTTGTGCTGGAAACTTTATGGTACTGGTACAGAAATTGGTAGGTGGATCAATGGAATAGAATATAAGATCCAGAAATGAGCCCTCACATATATGGTCACCTGATTTTTGACAAAGGAGCCGTAAACATTCAATGGAAAAAGGACAGCCTATTCAACAAATGATGCTGGTCCAACTAGCAATCAGCATGCAAAAGAATGAAACTAGACCTTTTCTTATCTCCTTGTACAAAGCTCAAGTTTAGGTGGATCAAAGATCTCCACATTAAACCAGATACACTGAAACTATTAGATGAGAAACTAGAGAAAACCTTAGAACACATAGCCACAGGAGAAAATTTTCTGAACAAAACACCAATGTCTCAAGCTCTAAGGTCAAAGATTAACAAAGAGAAATTAATGAGATTGCAAAGTTTCTGTAAGGCTAAGGACATTGTCAAGAAAACAAAACAGCAGCCAACAGAATGGGAAAAGATCTTTACCAACTCCATATCAGACAGAGGCCTAATATCCAAGGTATACAAAGAACTCAAAAAGCTGGACACCAGAAAATCAAATAACCCTATTAAAAATGGGGTACAGAGATAAACAAAACGTTCTCAGTCGAGGAATATCGAATGGCTGAGAAACATCTAAGGAAGTAGTCGACATCCTTAGCCATCAGGAAAATGCAAATCAAAATAACCCTGAGATTCCACCTCACACCAGTCTGAATGGCCAAGATCTAAAACTCAGATGACAGCAGATGCTGGCGAGGTTGCAGAGAAAGAGGAACACTTCTCCACTGTTGGTAGGGTTGTAAACTGATACAACCACTCTGGAAATCAGTCTGGCAATTACACAGAAAATTGGACATAGTATTAGTGAAGACCCAGCTATTCCACTCCTGGGCATATACCCCAGAGACACTTTAATATACAACAAAGTTACATGCACCACAATGTTCATAGCAGCTCTATTTATAATAGCCATAAGCTGTAAAGAACCCAGATGTCTTTGAGTAGATGAATGGATACAAAAATTGTGGTACATTTACACAATGAAGTACTACTCAGCCATCAGAAACAATGACTTAACCAAATTCTTAAGAAAATGGCTGCATCTAGAGAATATCATCCTGAGTGAGATAATCCAGTCACAAAAGAACAGACATAATATGAAGTCACTGATAGTGGGATGCTAACCCCAGAGTCTCGGACCACCCCAGAAAGAACTCACAGACTGTGTGAAGTTCAAGAAAAAAAGAAAACAAAACAAAACAAAAAAAAAGTCATGCTCAATCCTTACACACCAAGAAAATGTTGACTAATTCCTGTTTACCTCCTGTTTTACATGCACTTTTTGCTCATTGTAACTAGTAAGACCTTAATGTAGAGTATCAAACCTTAAAAAAAAAGAAAAAAAAGCCACACACTGACACAATTGCATTTGTATATATTTATGCAAAAATGTTTAATTTTTTTCTTTTATCTTTGTTTTTTAAAATAAAGTTTAAAAAAGTAGTTCTCCACATACAAGGACAATTCTACTTTTAGAAAGCATGGTGATTTTCAAACAAAAATCACAGTGCAAGTTATGGTATACCTTCCTATTCGTTATTGGTCATGGGAGTTCTAAAGGACTCCAAATGACAAGGGCTATTGCCAGTCCTCTTCTCTTTCACCATCACTACATGGTAAAACCCTGTTGACATAGATAGCTATTCACTTTGGCTGTATAATGTGGAAGTATCATAAATAGATCAGGAAACCTCTTTCCCAGTGGCTAGTTTGCACAGTGCCATAAGGTGTTATCCAGGTTTCCCAGAAAAAAAATAAATCAAAGCCCATTTAAAAAAAAACTTTCTTGAAAACATTGCGCATGCATATTATATCTATATCAACTACACTGTTCCCCACCTCTTCCAACACCTCCTCTCCATGTGCTCTTCTTCTAATTATTATTGTTATCCTTAGGATCACTATATGCATGTGTGTCCAGGCCAACACACACAGAACTCTGTCCCTAAAGAAAACTGATTCTTCCTCACTCAGCATCAATTGACAATCTGTCGCTCTTCACCTAGGAGTGCAACTTTGTGGGATTTACCCCATTCTCATTGTCACATCAACTGATGCTGTCATTATGCAGGTTTTCTTTAAGCAACCATACTGCTCAGAGTTCATAGGTATCATTTTCTTGTCAAAAAGATAGCAATGGACCTAGCATGCCAAAATATCAACGTCTTAGGCAAGATCTTCTTACTGGTGCAATGATGACTTGATTATCACTAGGTAACTTGTTGAGTGTATAGCACTAGGTCCTTGTGCTCACAGATCTGCAGAAAAAAACAGAAATGGTAAGCCATTTTGTTTCCAATAGTAAATAAAAAGAACCTGTTCTTAGATCCAGAAAGCTGAGAATTAGAAGTGATAGGCCCTGTGATCAGTTTGTCTACTGAGCCAGGCCATATCAAGCTCCTACAACCAGGAACAAAGGTATCCAGTAATCTAAATAATTCTTATAACCAGAGGTTTCTTCAAGTTCCTATAACTAGAACCAGATGTGGCTAATAGCACAAATGACTTCTATGCTATCTTATGGCTAAGAGCAGGCCAGACCCTTAGGTCCTTAAGCTAGTACAGACAATGTATCTCTAGAACTCATCTTCTTGGAAGAAATGGCATGTATCCTGACATTTCAATGTAATTACACTTCCTTGTGCACCAGAGACTGTATTGCACCAGGAAACCCTTTTCAAATTAAACTTGTTGCATTAAATAATAATAATAACCTGCTTCACAAGATGCAGAGGCCATGAAGGAATGTTATTGGATTGCTTTCCCTGGCTTGCTCAGCTTTCTTTCTTATAATCCAGGGCTATCAGCCCAGGGATGGCACCACCCACAATGGGCTGGGCCCTCCCCCCTTGATCACTAGTTGAGAAAATGCCTTACAGCTGGATCTCATGGAGGCAATTTCTCAACTGAGGCTCCTTTCTCTGTGATAACTCCAGCTTGTGTCAAGTTGACACATAAGACCAGTCAGTAAGTTTTTCTAGCTCTATCAATATGACTTTATTGACATAAATGAGCAGGTGACTTTAACTGCTAGTGATGACATTTCCAGGAACTTCTCTTTAGGCTTCCAGCCACCTTTGAGCTTTGATTCCCTATGAAGCACATTTCTTTCACAGACGCTGCTTGAGGTGGGGTGTGTGTTCTGCTGGGAGTTCAAAATCTATCATAAATGGGTTATGCATGTTGGCCAGAAGCATAAAAAAACTTCAATTACATTAGATATTGACATGAGACCATGAAGAAACTGTGAACATATTTTTATCTTGCTTCATGTTTTCGCCCAGTATGATCAAGAATGGAGGATAAAACCTCTGAACAGGGACAAAGAGGCTCATTTATCCCTGGACTCCATCTTCCTGTGAAGGCATCACTCATTACATGCTCCCACATCTAAACCTGGCAGAACAGGGGCTCACCACCGTGCTTCTCAGCCACAGTGAGATGCTCACTTTGCTCTGAGAATGTTACATATTGTTAGGAATTACTTTGTAGGACAAAAGGTTTTCATAAAATGTATCTAAACAGTGCTGGATGTTCCGGATCATCCAGTTTGGACCCTAGACATCCGTTTGTTTCCATAGTACCTCTATAACACTCTGGCTTCATTTCTGTGGGGGAAAAATTTTTACTTCAAGCTGAATTTTTCATGTTCTCCTCTCATGTGTGAAGTTCTCCCCATTTTTCTTCTAAGGTTCCTATTACCATGTATGGGGATAATAAATGACACTCTAACACATCAAGGACTAGCAGCTTCTATCCTGCTGTGATCCCTTAGAAGTGACTGTTCACACATTGTTGTGAATGGCTGAAATTATATGTTGCTGCAACAAAAGGCCTCAGTCCATGGACAGTTTTCTATCCTCTGCTTCCTTCTAGCTGTTCAAGGTATTGGCTCCCAATGGCTGCTTGGAACAGCTGCCCACTGATGACTACATTTTTATTTAAATACTGGATACAGCCTTCCTGCTGTCCCTGGCATCCTATGTGAACTGTTCACATGGGCTCAGTGATCACCTCTCATTCAACATGGTTTGTCATCTGTGTTACCTGAGTCCACTATTAGAACTCCCCTCAGGAAAGTTGTGGGTAACCTGATGGCCCTCAGCAAAGACTTTGAGGCATAGGTTTCTTCTCTTTCTAGTTACTATCTGTGGGAGAAGAATGCATGTCCTGGGTGTTTCCTAGTCCCATTTCCCTATGAGCACACTGCCTGCAGCTGTCTAGGAACTTGAAGTAAAATGAGGTTATTGTTGTTTGGCATTATCTTAGGGTTTTACTGCTGTGAACAGACACCATGATGAGGGCAACTCTTATAAAGACAACATTTAATTGGAATTGGCTCACAGGTACAGAGGTTCAGTCCATTATTATGAAAGCAGAAACTTGGCAGCATCCTGGCAGACGTGGTTCAGGAGAAGGTGGGGGTTCTACATCTTTATCTGAAGGCTGCTAGTGGAATACTGACTTCCAGGAAACTAGAATGAGGGTCTTAAAGCCACAGTGACACACCTACTTCAACAAGGCCACACCTTCTCCAACAAGGCCTCACCTACTTCAACAGGGACCTACCCTCTCATAGTGCCACTTCCTGGGCTGAGCATATACAAACCATTACAGGGATGTTTTTTTGAGTTATCACCCCTGTGTCTCTCACCTGACAGGTATGTTCAACTCACTCCTTTGTCAGGCCTTCCCTAGAAAGTAGCTGTTATGTTAGGAATAAACTAGGCACAGGCCAATTAAGGATTACAAAGACCATCTTCCAGAATAAAGTATTCTTTGGGAAAGACACTTGGGCACTGGGCTTTCTGTCATAAGAAACTGTAGTCAGTGAAACACAAATTATAAGCCCCATGACAAACCCTCAAAGCAGGGACAGGGCTTACTGCCACTTCCCAGACAGAGGCCTCTAAAGCAAACTAGATTTAGAAGAAGAGCTCAATGAAAAAACCTTCACCTAAGATGCACAAAGCTCTGAGTTTAACATTCAGCACAACAACAGCATAGTTAAAACTACAAAATACCCACAAACTCTTAGAGAAATAATACTTGTCTGAGAAAATGCACTGAGAAACAAAGCCTTGATTTTGTCCTATCTTTGGTTTGCCTCCTGGAGCGTGAACTATTACCCCAACTTCATCTTAGTAGATTTGAACAAGTAAAAGTAACAATCTCAATTGTCAAAGGGTGAAATTTATTATTTGAAAATGAAAAGATTATGAAATGGGATTTTTATCACCAGCCTGTGGTACCTTGATTATAGGAGATGCCTTGGACAAATTCAATGGTGAATCGACATGCTAATCTGTGTTCACTTATCTCAGACACTAACAACCAATTTATCTGGACCCATTCCATAGTTTCTACAAATTGAAAGTGTTGTCGCTCAAAGCTCCCAAACTTTGGTTTTCTTGAGCTTCATGTGATCTGTGGATTGAATCTTGAGTAATCTAAGTTTTGGGGCTATTATCCATTTATCAGTGAATGCATATCATGTATTTTCTTTTGTTATTGGGTTACCTCACTCAGGATAATATTTTCTAGATCCATTTACCTACAATTTTCATAAAGTAATTATTTGTAATAGCTGAGTAGTACCCCATTGGATAAATGTACCACACCTATATTTATTCCTCTGTTGAAGGACATCTGAGTTCTTTCCAGCTTCTTGTCTTATAAAATTTCAAAGCTTCTGTAAGACAAAGGACACTGTCAATAGGACAAAACAGCAACTAACAGATTGGGCAAAGATCTTTACCAATCCTACATCCAATAGAAGGTTAATATCCAATATATATAAAGAACTCAAGAAGTTAGACCCAAGAGAATAAAATAACCCTATTAAAAATAGAGGATAGAACTAGACAAAAAATTTTTAAATGAAGAATATAGAATGACTGAGAAGCACCTAAAGAAATGTTCAATATCATTAGTCATCAGGGAAATGCAAATCAAAACAACTCTGAGACCAGTCAGAATGGCTAATATCAAAAACTCATGTGACACCAGATATTGGAAAGGATGTGGAGAAAGAGGAACACTCCTTCATTGTTGGTGGGACTGCAAGCTGGTACAACCACTCTGGAAATCAGTCTGGCAGTTCTTCAGAAAATTGAACATAATACTACCTGAGGACCCAGCTATACCACTCCTGGGTATATTCCCAAAAGATGCTCCAACATATAACAGAGACACTTGAAAAGATATTTTTAATAAAAATAAATATTTCAAATGGTAATCTTACTTTATAAGATCAAAAGATTAAAAATCACTTAATATATTTTATTCAATTAAATCCAACAATACAATTATGCAACATGTAAGTCAATTCATTGGTTTATTTTGGTAACTACAACAAACTATGACCAACAGAGAGAACTAACCAAAAAAGAACAAACAGTCAAACCCTCATATTCACACCCACAATCCCATTTCTGAGTCACAAGGATCACAAGTTTGAGGTCATCCTGGGCTACACAGCTAGTCTCTAAAACAAAGAAAGTACAAATTAAAACAAGACAATTATACTAGATGGAAGTCAGAAATCTAGAACAGTCTTCACTGGGCTAAAATCAAGATGTTGTGGCTTTCTTCCTGTAAAGTCATAAAAAGTATATTTTTCTGCCTTTTCTAGCCTCAGGGGAAGGCCTGCATTTGTTGGATTATAGCTCTTCTCCTAAAAAACCATCAATGGCCATGGAGTCCTTCATCTAAGGTTAACTGATTAGCAAACCTGATTGTATTTTCACCTTTAAAAAAATCCCAGCCATATAATAGAACGTGCACACATGTTCTAGTAGCAAAATAGGTGTACGATGGGGAAAGGGCCTACCAGAGGCAAAATAAAGCTTATCGGTGACGTATTGTGTTAGTCTGCAGTCACGTGGCCTTCAAAATTTTCAAAGTTTACTGTTCTGCTTAGTCATGTTGCAAGAGCTCACAGAGCCTAGGCACTTGCATGGTCCTCAGAAGATTCCTGTGTATAGAACACTGAGAAGCTCTGGGGTAAGGCAAGAGCAAACCTATTCTTGTTCTGGATTGTTGAGATGTATCTCCAACATTTCCTCCTCTTATCTCCTCCCCTCTCTTTTCTTCTCCTCCTCATTCTCCTTCTAGTTTCTCCCCAACATTATTCTCTCTCTCTCTCTTTCTACATATAGAATGAAAGAAGAAAATATTTTCATAACAACACCACAACTAGTCTCAGTTTGTCTCCTCCTCCTCTTCTTCCCTATCCTCCTGCTCTTCTTCCCCATCATCCTCTTCTTCTCCTCTTCTTCCTCTGCTTTTTCTTCACCCACCTTGCCTCCACACCTCCACCACACCTGGTCTGTTGGAACAGCTGAACTCTGCTATCAACTGATGAGATGCTCATGTGAAACTCTTTCTTGAGTGCATCTTTTGCCTGAACTTTGTCGTTCTCACCAAGAGAATCTCTGTGAAACCATGCTTCTGTATTAATTAGTTTTCTGGTCCTGTCATCAACTACCCCGACAAAAGCCATCTAAGAAAGAAACTGTTTACTTTAGCTTACAGTTCTAGAGCAATAGAGTTCATCAGAATCAATGGCATGATGACAGAAACAAAAAAACTGGCTGATCATCCTTACACAGGAAACAGAGAAGGAAATCAGGAAGTAGTGAAGTTGTAAACCCTCAAAGTCTACCATATCCTCCAGCAAAGCTTCCCCTCTTAAATATCAGATATCCTTCCCAAACAGTGCTCCAACTGGAGACACATTAGCCTATGAGAAACATTTCTCACCCAAACCACCACATCTGAGGATGTGATCACACTGCTATCTTTATCAACCTCTATGTTAACCTGGGTTCTCCAGGAAGAAGAAAGAAACCAATAATATGGGTCTATACAGCATCCCTTGATGTCTGCTGGGCAGTAGTTCCAGAATGCACTCAGATACTTAAATCTAAGACTAATGAACTCTCTCTTGTAGGTCATCCCACTCAATGAACCCAATCAAGCTAATCTATCACAACCATGGCCAGAGACTAACCTAATCGAGATGACTGCTCAAAGCATGCCCAGAAGCTTGCCTTCTTGATCTTATTGAGTTAACAGTATTAATTGCCCACTCATGAAATGAAAATGTCATGTGTTGACTACATATCTAGGCATCATAGATCAGACAAATTGATGTAAGCTATCATGATTTTTTGAGCACTTCTAGGTTAAAAATTATTATAGTCTCATCTTACTTTCTTACTCACTATGAATCATGATAGTAAACCATGATTACCCAAGGAAAGTCCCAAGAAACATGGTCTGAGTTCAGTTACACCGAAATATATTCAAATAGACAGAAAGCATTCTGCTTCAGGCCAGACTCCATAGGGAATGCTTCCTCTCTTTTGCCATGCTTGTCTATAAGTAGTAAAAATAAATACCCTCAAAAACAATTACAGATGCTCCTTGACACTTAAAAAAAATGGTAAACCACAGCTTGAAGCATCAGAATGACCGAATACTCCTGGCCAACAAAGCCCACAGATACAAGAAGTCTATGAAAATTTATTTGGTCTCCTTAGCAGGAAATTTTCCCAGAGCTGAATCATTCCCTTTGCTTTCCACATGGAACAGAAAAAGCCCAAGACAGTGCACAAACGTACATGCAGAGACTCACATCAGGATAAAACGCTTACTAGCAAAGACAGAGATGAGCCACTTGGGGACCACATCCCAGAATCCCTGGTCAGCAGGGGAAAGATGAATAAGCAGTTGGCCAGCTAGCTCTAAAACGCTGGGGGATTGTAAGCAGGAAGAAGTGGAAAGGCAAATCAACCAGGCTTCCCCATCTGTGGAAGGCCTCCTTACTGGAAGATATACAGCTTGGAGAAAATCATTTCCTCTTTTTCTCTTCCACTAAGGCCCATATGGTTTTATAATGG
This sequence comes from Micromys minutus, assembly GCF_963924665.1. Classification (NCBI taxonomy): domain Eukaryota; kingdom Metazoa; phylum Chordata; class Mammalia; order Rodentia; family Muridae; genus Micromys; species Micromys minutus. Next base: position 116,312,335 of record NC_137969.1, read on the forward strand.
CATTTTAAGCTCTGTTAATGCGGGTAATGTAGTTTGGAGAAAGCAGAAAGAATCAATAGACTGTGTGGAAGGCAAACAAAAGTCTCTATTAAATATGAAGCAGGGCTTCCATTCCAATCAGAACTAGGTCAAACAGGGAAACTGAAACTCTGGCATGAGGTTGATGGGAGGAGGAGAGAGAGGCACTGCAATTTGATTCATTTATTTCTCCTCCTATTAAGAATGCTGCAGTATCCTTGTGCAAGTAATGTTAGCTGAGTAATCCCTGGCCCAACCAGTACATATCACATGATGGTATTAGTGAAGCCATCTCAGATCCAACCAAAACAGAACATACGATAAATATTCAGTACATATTAATTAATGAATGGAGGAGAGGTATGTGTATACTTTGAGTTGCACTTCTGTCTTAGTTGGGATTTTACTGCTGTAAACAGACACCATGACCAAGGCAACTCTTAAAAGGACAAAATTTAATTGAGGCTGGCTTACAGGTTCAAAGGTTCAGTCCATTATCAAAGCAGAAACTTGGCAGCATCCAGGCAGGCATGGTGCAGAAGAAGCTGAAAGTTCTATATGTTCATGTAGAATTCTGCTAGCAGACTACTGACTTCCAGGCATCTAGGATGAAGGTCTTAGGCCCATACTCACAGTGACATACCTACTCCAAAAAGGTCACACCTCCTAATAGTGCCACTATCTGGGCCAAGCATATACAAACCATCACACCTTCTTTACCTAGTTCTTTAATTTGGTCTTTTCAAAATATGATCCCTCATTAGTTTCAGCCACTTCATCAGAGAACTTAATAGAAAAAGGGGCCACCACCCCAAACTGTGACAGTAGAATTTGGTTGTTGGTCTTGATTCTGATTCATACCAAAAAAAAAAAAGTTTAAAAAACTCTTTTTTAAGCAAATCCCAGGAATTTTAACACCCCAAAAGACACACACTCCTAGAATTATGGTAACAAACGTGTAAATCTCACATATCCCTGACCCTCATGAGGTCCTTTTCAATAACACCATAAGAATAAATGGAATTTTAATAGTACAGTTGAAAGTTGGTTCTGCCTCATCTCATGAGCTATGAGTTAGGATGTGTCATAGCTGTTAACTCATAAATAAAATCCTCAAGCTCTACCTAATAATTAAAAGGGTTGGGTCGATCTTGTTTTGGGGGTTCATATATCTAATTGAAGCCTTGGTCATCAGAGAAATGTAAGACAAAACTTTATGAGGACTATTTCATTCCAGTCAGAATGTCTATCATCAAGAAAACAACTAATTCTGGGTAGAGTGTAAGAAAATGAATCCTTATATACTGCTGCTGAGAATATAAATTAATTTGGCCATTATAGAAGTCAGTGTGGAAGTCCCTAAAGCTAATTGTAAAACTATCATGTAGTCCAACCACATCACTTTTAGGTAGATACCTGGAGGAGTTTAGAACACATATGATGGACTTTCAAATTCATGTCTATTGCTATACTAACCACAATAGCCAAATATAGAGCCAACTTACATGCCCATTTATAGTTGGGTGGATAAAAATCCATTTGGGACATTACAATGACATTTCACATAAGGAAATAAAGCTGGAGATCATCATACTAAGTGAAATAAACTCAGAAAGACAGCAGTATGTTCTTCCTCATATGAACATCTAGATTAAATATCTTTGATGCACTAAAACAAAGGAGAAGAGGCGCTATTTGGAGGGAAGTGGAGACCAATAAAAGCAGACAAAGAGGATAATAAAATGAATATGAGCAAAATACAATGCTGTCATGAGATGAATAATTTTGTACAATTAATATAAACTAAGTACTTTCGTCAAACAAATATCTGAGTATCAAAATCACCTAACTCCTTATTTGAGTCCCCTCTCACTTTCTAGTTCTCTCTGTCTCCACAGAAGCCTGTAAAGGATGAAGATAATCATCACTTCTCTTCCTTGTCAACCAAGTCCTCTTATTCATCTCCATCCAGTCACCGATGTGTCTCTGATAGATCCAGTACTGAAATGTGTGGAAGACTAGCAGGAAAGAGATGTTTTATATAACTGGGATATAAGTGATGGGCACAGCATAGTTTCAACTTTAGCCTCCTCTGCCAGGGCTACACATACTACCCTGAGGTGTTTCACCCATCCCCTGGTCCCTATTAGTACTCTCCTTCCTTGGACCCCCATTCTTGGAACTATAGACAACTCCCTGTGGTAAAATTATAAAATTGTGTCCTAGTGCACATCACTGTGAGTTAGTGGAAAAACTTTTCACTTTGGCTAAGCATCACAGAATGACCACTGCAAACTAGTCATTATAGACCACTCTCCTCATTCCAGAGCCCAGCGCTCTGCAGTTTTGTTTTGTTTTGTTTTTTACCTTCTACTGATATAAATAAACCTCAAGTAACTCAAAAGACAAGTCCAAGCTTTGCCTGGCTCCTGTCATAATCCTCCAAGTCTCTCCGAAAGAACTTGCTGACTTCTACCACTCTTCCCTAAGTTCTTAGCTTCTAGTGTTCCATCCTCAAACGTGAATCACAGATGAATTGTTAGAAAAACCTGTACACACAAATCTTCTGACTCATGCTGCCATAATAAAATATCACAGGCTATCTGATTTGAGTAGCAAGAAATTATTTCTCCGAGTTTTAGAGACTGAGAACTTCACAGCAGTTTCAGTGTTTGGTAATGACTTGTTCCTGTTTGTGCATGGCTGTCTTCTTGGTGAGTCTGCTCATTGTTGAGTGAGGAAGCATACCCTCTGGAGACTCTTACAAGAATGCTATTTCCATTCTTCTGGACTCTATCACATAGCCTCATCTAACCCTATCACTTCCAGTTATGGTACTTTTGTGGGTCGATTTAACTAGATTAAGGGATGCTTGTAGAAGTGGTAAAGGTTTTTGTTGTTTCCATAGAAGATTGGTGTGTGTGTCAACAAATTAGCTATAAAATACCCGCCACAATGTGCTATGGGCTAGATATTCTCTTTCAGAGCAGTATTCTGAAACTGTTTCTCAGTGCTGCCCTCACACACAAAATTCTAAGACCTTTGTCACCCAGGTTCTTGATTTGAGTGGCAGCTCTCTTAAAGCACCCAGGGCCTGGGCCTCTGGCTAGAAGCTGCATTGTTCCCCCCCACCTCTTGTTCTAGGGCCTCTAGATTTCTAGTGGAAGCCACATTGCTGAACTCTGATTATCTGGCTTTTGGGCAGACACTGTGTAGCTTCCACGATGCTGTCAGCTCTACCTTACTGTGACAGAATGCCTAAGCTAAATGTAGGAGCGGAGCGTGAACACGTTTCGAAAGCTTTAGTCCATGCCCAGTTGACCCTGGGCCTGTGCAAGCTGGTATGGTGCGAAGCACATGTAGATGAAGCTGTTCAGATCTGTGGATTCTGATAATCAAAGACAGAGAGAGGCAGTTTCTATATCCCTTTCAAATGCATGACTCCAGTGGCATAACTTCATCTAAATATGTTATGCCCATTGAAGTTATCACCACAGGCCAGAACCTTGAGAAATACTCACATCATATAGTGATTAAGTTAGCCAGTATATTTGTGTGCCAATATATATGCATATATACATTTTATTTCATTTCTCTGAGGGCCCTCACAAAGCCTATTAGTGCCACTACATTAAACTTAGGGTCCCAGCATATGAATTTAGAGAGTATAAGCATTCAGTTCATAGCAGGTTTTCTTTAAAATTTGCATTGGTTAAGACCTATGGGATCTCAGAAATATACGTACTATTTCTATAAATAACCAATGTTTATATTGTGCTTTCCAGTTTAATAAAGTACCCCCCCTTAAGTGTTGATGATGCAATATCTGTAATGGAAATCAATATGTTCTGTGAGAAATAGAGATATTTAGACATTGGAGATCTAAAAGAGAGAAGGACCACTTACTGATGGGGGTTGAGATGCTGTTAAGTGTGATTGCTAGTAATACAGGATTGTTGACTTTTTTTCAACAAAGAAGCTCTTGAGATAGCTACAGATATGTCACTGTTCTGCCTCCTCCAAGCCTCCCCCTCACCTCTGGTCTCTACCATCATACTACTTAGTTTTCATCAACTTTATAGAACACAAGGCTCATCTGGGAAGAGGAGATCTCAGTTAGGGAACCTCCCCCATCAGACTGGCCTGTGGGAAGGTCTGTGGGGCATTGTTTTAATTAAGTATTGATGGGAGAGCATCCAGCCCACTGTTGCTGGCACCACTCATAGGCCTGTAGTTTGGATTATATAAGAAGGATGCTGAGGAAGCTATGGAGGGAAGCGAGCTTGCCGCATACCTTCATCGTCTCTGTTTAAGTTCCTGCCTCTCGGTTCCTGCTTGAGCTTCTCTCAGTTAGGGTTTACAAGTGTAACATGAAATAAACCCTTCCCTCCCAAAGTTGCTTTTGGTGGTATTTTCTCACAACAGAGAAGCAAAATACAACACACACTATTATGGCCACCATTTCTTCCCCCATACTTGGTGCAGTATGGAGTCTACTCAAGGTCATGTTTGAGACTTTCTTGAAATGAATACCAGCTGCCAAACCATGGCTTCCAGGCTCTAAGTTGAGTGATAGGCAACAGTCTCTTTGGCCAACATCACAGCAATACTGCAGCCCCAGTTCTTATGCTGAAACAAAAGCATTAATGTGATAAAGCCATACCACGATCTCTAGCTGGGAACTACCACCGTTGCCTGGGGCACTCTGACATTTCTTTTAATTGAACAACTTTATTTTAAAAATCAAAGATAAATGTACACATTTTAAAAGCATTTTTGCATAACAGTATATGAATACATTTTGTCAGTACTTGATGTTTTTAAAGGTTTAAAAGTATGCATTAAAATCTTATTAGTTACAATGAGCATAAAGTACATGTAAAACAAGATGTAACCTGGAAATAGTCAAAATTTTCTTGGTGTGTTAAGATTAAGTATATTGATTTTTTTTGGCCTTTGTTTTTCTTGAACTTCATATAGTCTGTAAGTTGTTTCTGGGGTGTTCAGAGCTTTCTGGGGTTCATATCCAATTATCAGTGACTGCATATTATGTCTGTTCTTTTGTGACTGGGTTACCTCACTCAGGATGATATTCTCAAGATGAATCCATTTTCTTATGAATTTCATAAAGTCATTGTTTCCGATAGCTGAGCAGCACTTTGACATATTCTAAGAAAACCTCAGATCCAGTCAGGTCAAATTCCTGAGGAATATACAGGGGGACTTCTCTCAACAAGAAAGCAATCCTCCCAATAGCTAGACCCTGGATTGCTAAGCCCCCAAAACAGTGAGAAACTACTTTCTATTCTGTGTGATTATGTGTAGCCCATTGTATTTTGTTTGTGACTAAGATAAACAGATATGGTCAGAAGCCCTTGAATCACTTTTTATTCCAGAGAATACTGTTAATTCCGCCATCTGTTAAATTAAAATTAATTTTCTCATTCAGAAGGAATCCAGAAGAAACAAGCTCTGTGGACCCTGAAGGACTTCACATACCCATTTCCCTTCATGTATCTCACTGTAAACCCATCTCCAACAATGCGGTGATCCTGTGGTCTTCCCTCCAGAAGGTGTCTGCAAAAACCAATGCCCAGAATGTCTCAAGTTAACCAGAGGTTTCAAATATTGATAACAACTATCTATCACTCAGTGCACAGAAGGTCCTGGTCTGAAGACACCGAGTATTTGAGAAATGCATAAAGTCAATTGCTAAACTGCACTCTACAACTAGACTCTCCTTAAGAGGCCAATAAGTAGAGCATGTGAGTAATTTTACAGCACAAGTAAAACTCATTTTCAGTTTTACAGCATGTCTTCTGTGTCACACTTAGAGATGGTTTCATCAGGCCTCCCACAATTCCATCCTCACAATTCACCCACAACATCCCCAGTGACTGTTTTGAATGGGGAAAAATGGCCAACCTTGACCCTTGAATTAAAAGACTGATGTTTCCCCCAGGCTTAGGCCTCTCTCCACTCTGTGGAAAATACCTTAACAACTTATCTGCCCTCTCATCCTTGACTCCTTCCACCTCCTAAACTCCCTTTTCTCTACATTTCCATCTTCAGCAACTATGCTCCCTGTACTACACCCTCGAGTTGGGAAGCATGCACTTCAAGGGTGATAATGCCAACCCTCAACTTTGGTCTGTGTTTACTTCCAAAGGTGCCAAGCCTTACTGGGTACATGATCAATCTTCTTGGCTCCCTGGAATCTTACTCTTTATCTCACGTTAGGAAACTTCTGAAAACTAATGAGTTCTGGTGGAAAAGGAGTCTGCATCCCACCCCAATATATTTAAAAGCCCACATCCAATTCTCAGTGAAGACGTCACAGTGTATTCTGAAGTCACCCAAAGTTCTAAATCCTACGCACTGTGTTTTGTATTCTATTCAGATTATACTTGTACTCAGAATGGCAACTAAGAAGTGTGAATTCTTTGTTTCTGGAATTTTCTACTCCATTTTCAAGCTCTAGTTGGCCCTGGGTGATGGAAACCGCAGCAACCAACACCACAGGTAAGAAAGACTGCTGTACTCATTTTCTCAGCTGCTCTGCAGCACAATGTGACAATATGGTCTATGCCCCTCTGGGGTGGCCCTGTCCCTTGTATCAGCAATCCATAGTCCAAGGAATCAAGGATCTCAAACTTGTCATTTAATGACAGTGACTGCAAAAGAGGTCTCAGGTCCCAGGAGGTCTGGTGTGCATGCTGCAGGGTCCAAGCCTCAGAGGCAGCCAGGGTAAACTTATGATCTTGGGCTTGTTTCAAGGTAGGACTCTGGGCCTAGTTCTTCATATCTCCTCAGGACTCTCATGTGACTCTGCCATCTGTTTTAAAGCTTGATTTTTCTCTGAATTAGAAAATCCCAGTGACACAGTCTCCCATCTATCATCTCAGATCCAACTATTGTGTAATTGAGTTCTATTTCTCTTCAAAACCTGTTATATATTACAATGTCCATGTTTGCCTGGTGGCGTCACACATACTATAGCTTCAGATTGATCTCTAACTTACTACACTCTCTTTCCTCGAGCATCCGTTTATCCAGCTAAAATTGTTGATCTTTCTGGCTAATACCTTCCTCATTCATTCCTTCTTTTTCTTTGCTCAAAACCTTCTGTCATCAAGCTAACATTTATACTAATACAGCAAGCAGTGTCCTATCTCCCTGCCTTCAACTCCGTTTTTTATTATTGTTAATAATTACTAATTACAAATTAATTATGTATAGTATATTTTGCGTATGCATATAGCATTGCAGTGATCAAATCGGACCTCCCTTTTCTACCACCTTGCACAAGCATTTTCCCTGCCACCCTTCTCAATGCCTGGTAATCACTGTTCTGTTTCCAGCCTGTCTTAACTTCCACATATGAGAGAAAGAATGCCCTGGTTGTCTTTTAGAGTCTGGTTTCTTTAACTCCATATAAAGTCCTCCACTTCCTTTCAGGTTGCTAAAAAGGCATTATTCATTCTGCTTTAGAGCTAATAATATCCATGTGTAAAGTTGTTATATCTTCATACAGCCATCTCTGCTGTATCTATACTGGCTTACTCAGTGATACCACAGTGAACATGGGTACTCAGAGTCCCATTTTATATGCTCCGGTCTGGTGCCATCCCCTTTGGACCACATGATAAACATGTTCTTGGTTTGTTAAGTGAGCTCCATAACTTGTATTATAAGCAGCCTTTCATTTCATGTGTATATTCATTTAAATACCAATAACACTATTTTTCATTGTGTTACACTCTATTAAAAATTATATAGAGGATGACTAATCCCATAGGCTGAGTTCAAAGTACTGTAGCAAAACCCAAAAACCAACATTACCCTTTGATTTTTCCATTTGTATGTTGTCTCTACTCTGACCTCACATCAGACTGGATAATATTTTTACCCTTTGACGGGTCTTCTCTGAATAAATAATTCATTGCTGAGTGTAGGTGAGCAAGTCAGACCTTGGTAGCATCACAGTAGTGGTGGACCAGGTGTCCAAAATGCATGAGTCAGAGATGTAGCCCAGATGTCTCTGTTTCCTGAGTACTTTTCTGGCCATAGAGCTAGTGATACTGGCTTTTTCTTTTTATCTGACTCTTTTCTCACCCAAAACATAATCTGCCAAGCCTTATTATCTCCTTGATGCATTATGAAAATTGATATGGTTCTACAGAAGCAGCATATGATAAAGATCACAAGCATAAACTTACAGGCTAATTTAAAAGGTTTTTAAACCCAGTTGAATACCGCTTCCTGAACAGGAAAATAAGTTCATTATCTTTTTGTGTTCATTTGATATCTCCATGTCTGTTTTTCACAACATGGCAATCATAACAGAACCCATCTGCTTAGTGTCTGTGCAGACTGACTGGGTAGATAGACATACAGCACTCACACTAATACCCTAGAACTGCCCACCTGCTTATTAATATTGCCACTGGACTTGCTGTTCATGGAAGCCAAACACACGTTCAGTCCTTGCTTAACCAAGTTACAGTTGGGTTCCTACATTCTTAAACCAAAGGACACAATCGTAACAAACACAGGGAACAAAAAAGACCACAAGGGCAGGCTTCCTCTCTCTCATTTTTACACTGTGTTAGTGAATTCCTCAGCTGGAAGGCATATGGATCCCTGTGTCTCCTTGCTATTTTAACCAGAGGAAGGGGGAAACAAGGCCTACTTATGATTAGTAATAAATATTTTTGCTCCTTATATAATTCAGAAACTATACCCCCACACACACAAATGATATAATTCCTCTGAATGTTTGGTTTACCTACTTTTTTCTTAAGTACTACTTTCTTTATAAATTGAACAACTTCATTTTTTAAAAAAGATAAACGTATAGCTTCTAAGCATTTTTGCATAAAAGTATATGAATACATTTTTGTGTTTGTATTTTTTAATGATTTGATAATATGCATTAAAGTCTTACTAGTTACAATGAGCATAAAGTACATGTAAAACAATATGTAACCTGGAAATAATCAAAGTTTTCTTGGTATGTAAAGATTAAGCATAATGGTTTTTCATTTTCTTTTGGGGGGCTTTGTTTTTTCTTGAACTTCATATAGTCTGTGAGTTGTTTCTGGGGTGTTCAGAGCTTTCTGGGTTTAGTATCCAATTATCAGTGACTGCATATTATGTCTGTTCTTTTGTGACTGGGTTATCTCACTCAGGATAATATTCTCTAGATGCATCCATTTTCTTAAGAATTAATAAAGTCATTGTATCTGTTAGCTGAATAGTACTCCATTGTGTAAATATGCCACAATTTTTGTATCCATTCATCTACTGAAGGACATCTGGGTTTTTTCCAGCTTCTGGCTATTATAAATATGGCTGCTATGAACATTGTGGTGCATGTGTCTTTGTTGTATGTTGGAGCTTCTTTTTGCACTGTGAAATGTATTAATAATGTAAAGGTGTTAAAAACAAGGCTGGACATGGTAGTGTGTGCCTATAAACCCTAGAGCACATGAGACAGAGGCAGAAGACATGTACACGTTGAAGACAAATTTGACCTACACAGTGAGTTACAAACCAGCAAGGGACTTTATCTCAAAAAAAAAAAAAATGGGGGGAAATTACCACAAATTACAAACATGCTGCCCTTCTTCCCAGCATGCTTACAGTTTGTTTCATGCAGCAGGCCTTTAAGCCATCGGGGAATTTGTCTGTGTGGATAGTAAGAAAAAGGCATCTGATTGAATCTTTGCCCATCTAACAATGAGTCACAGCTACTTTCTTGATTAAATAAACTGCAACTTTATTTAGCCTGATATAACTGTCAGCTTGAAGACCTACTGGCTCTGTCTGCTAACCTAGGCTTAGTCCTGTAAGCTTCTAGCCTTTTGTACAATCTTATCTAGATCTAGAATGTTTTCAGCCTCTGATACTTACAGCTGCATAAACTCACCCTTTCTAGCTCTTTCTGAATTCTGTCTAGCTGGTACAAAAAAAATGGCTCAAACTTCTCTCTACAATAACTGATTCTGTATGAAATTTTTGCAGCCTCTGACTAAATTGCTCTGCCTGGCCTCAAACTAACTCTGGCAATTTGTTCTAATCTTGTGGCTCCTTCTCATTCTCTGGCACCTTCTGTTGTCACCTGTGTCTAGCATGTTCCCTTTTCAACCTGTCAGTAAAAGCTCTCTAAGAAAAACTGCCTTCTTCTCCATTTATCTTTCTGCACTGCTTTTTCTTACTTAGCTTCCTTTTTGTTCTCATGACAAATCTGTCTATGATCTATTACTCTGTCTGCTGTTCAGTTAGACACCCCTTTTCAAATATGCCTGCTTTCTTCTACAAACTAACTTTACCTTCATTGTTTGGGATTAAAGGTGTGTACTATGCGTTTGTCTGTATTCCAGCCAGATGACTTAAAAGTGTGTGCTAAGACTGAGCCACACCACAACTAGAGACAGTATTTTTTACCAATAATCAACACAATCACCGGGTTCCCAGTGTGATCAAATATTCTGCAACAGTAAGCAATCTTTATTTCCCTTGACAATTTGGAGCACTTGTTTGTCATTTGAATTCCACGATATTTGCATCCTATTTCCAGATTATTCACTATGAGATTTGCCAGCAATTGTCCTTTTTATATATTAGAGCCCTCAGTGGTGGGGATGGAGCAGTGAGTTCTCAGCACCACTAATGTCATGGACACACTTTCAGAGAAAACACTTCCTTGGGTGACTTTATCATTGTGTGAACACCAAACCATGCTGAAATAAACCAGAACCAACTGCATGCCAAACCCATTCCTTCCCACCTAGGCCTTCCTTACAGAACTACACTTCTTCTTGTTGCTCTGGCAATCACTCAGTACAATAATTGACAGAACCTCAGCAAACAGCATTACCTTCCCACTATGAGCAAAATGTGCCATTGTAGGGAAGTTCTTGGATTTCTACTTTCTCCCATGTTGTTACCTTGAATGACTGCAGGGTTTGTTTTTCTTTTTTGTCATTCCAGTTTGCTTATTTGTTCTATCTACTTATTGCAGCACTGGGCAGTGAGCCCAGGGCATCACACTTGCCAAGCAAATGCTCTATCACTGGACTTCTTCACCAAACTCAGATGATTGGATTTTAATATGTATCCTACCTTGAGATGGTCACATAATTTCTTTATAATCTGTGTGCATCAAGACATATGTTCTGTGAGATTATTAATGTCAAATCTTGTCCATTCTTTGGTTTGGAGGTACTTGTCACATTATTTAGGACTTTTCTTTGCATGCTTAGATTTTTGTAATGTGTTATAGCTTTACATACTTCCCTTGTGCATAGTGCCCTTGGCCAATCTTTATAACAAGATCATCCCGGCCTCATAAAAGGAACTGGAGAACTTGCCTTCTATTTTAGTCACCAGAACACATTATATAAGGCAAGAATTATCAGTTCCTCAGTATTTTATAAGAATAATTAATGAAATCATTTGGGCCAGTGTTTTTAAGGGGAAATCGCTTATTCTTTTCTCAGAATTTTAAAGTCACAGGACTGGTTATATCTGTTCCTGTGTGCAGATTGGCAGAAGTTATATTTTTCTAAGAATTTACTTCAACTGAACTTTCAAACTTATTGACAAGGATGATCCTAAATCTTAAAATGCACAATTACTACACTTAATTGTTTTATTTCTAGTGTCACTTTTGGTGACATTGTTATTTATAAGGCTCTATATTATCAAAAGCTGCTTTTTGCTTCAAAGAAATTATTTCACAGATCAATTGTTTTTTATTCTAATTTCTGGTTTTAATTTTTTTTAATTCTTTGAAATTATTCTGTTCTTATTTTTCTAACTCATTGAATTGTGTGCTATTTTTTGAATTTTTAATTTTTTTCTTTTAAACTTCATCTAAGAATATGATTAAATCTCATAAATACTGCTCTGGTGTTTTGAATGAGAACAGGACCCATAGCCTCACTGGTTTAAGTATGAAGTGCCTGATTAGTGAGACTGTTTGGAAAGGATTCGGAAGTTGGCTTTATTGAAGGAGATGTGTCACTGGAGGCAAGATTTGAGGCTTCAATAGGCCACACCCATTCCTAATTTTTGCTCTCTCTCTCTCTCTCTCTCTCTCTCTCTCTCTCTCTCTCTCTCTCTCTCTCTCTCTCTCCTCACTTCCTCTCTCCTTCCCTCCCTCCCTCTTTCCCCCCTTTTGCTTCATCTTTCCTTAAATGTGTACTTGTTAAAACAAATTCTCTCTTCTTCTTGAGCAAACCAAGGGCCTTGTATAACCTAGTCTGTACCATCTGACAAATAGTCAAAAAAAGAGAGAAAGGAAGAAAGCAGAAAGTAAATCTTAAACTGATTCATTTGGAAACTCAGCGATCTGAGAGAGCAGTAGATTAACATCTTGGCATCCAATCTCTAACTATCACATTGTACAGCTAGAAACCTAGTGGTATCTTCTGGTCAGTTGTTCACTCTAAGATTTCCAATACTGGTCCTTTATCTTATCCTTTTCTTTCTGTAGCAGAGGGAGAATTTGCAAATACTAAGACCACTGAGTCTTGCATTCTTGATCTCCTCCTGTAGATGACATCTAGATTGAAAGTAAAACTCAAAACAAGACATTAACATCACGTACATGTAGATTCTACCTACCAAAATAACTACAAATAAACCCTTATAACGAAATGCCCTATCGCTTACACCATTTCAATTCTGATCCCTTGTTCTTGCTGCTTTTCTGTTGACTATACATTTCATTGCATTGTCTTTGCATTCCCCTGAACAGTTAGCTATTATTTGTGTTGTGTTTATTGGGGCTGTGGTAGAGATGATTTGAATCTAACCTTGCATTGTCCAATCCCCAACTCATCATCGCTCTCATATTCAGCTCCTTCATTCTCCGTTAGTCATTTCTTTCCCACAAATCATCTCACAGATACTCATTTGTTTAGTTTGTTTTAGTTTGACAATATCTTCATTCTTGTCCACACATTTTAGTGTTTACCTTTACATGTGTGGACCTCTATGTTAGTCCTTAGTTCCTTTTGTCCCTTTGATTTTTCTTTCTTTTTTTTTCCTTCATTTTTATTGCATATTTTCTATATTTCTATTTCTACTTTTATCACCTTCCCTCAATCCCATCCCCCTACCCCTCTCATTACCTCCATGAAGGTGCTCTGTCTCCCAGCCACCCTCTCCCATCTCAGTGCCTTGGCATTCCCCTACATTAGGAAAATGAGCCTTTACTGCACCACAGGCCTCTCCTCCCATTGATGCCTGAAAATGCCATCCTCTGCTGCGTATGCACCTGGGACATGAGTCTCTCCATGCGAACTCATTGGTGGGTGTTTTAGTCCCTGGGAGCTGTGGTGGATTTGGATAGTTGATTATTTTGTTTTTCCCATGGGGTATCAGACACTTTCAGCTCCTTAATTCCTTTCTCTAGCTCCATCATTAAGGTTCTCGTGTTCAGTCTGATGGTTAGCCACAAGCATCCTCCTCTGAATCAGTATGGCGCTGACAGAGCCTCTGAGGAGGCATCATATCAGATTTCTGCCAGCAAGCACTAGTTGGCATCAGCAATAGTGCTTAAGTTTAGTGGCTGCATATGGGGTGGATCCACACATGAGGCAGTCTCTGAATGATTTTTTCTCTAATACTTGTTCCTATATTTGTCTCTTTATTTCTTCCCATCAATGTATTGGTCTCCCTTCTGAGAAGGACTGAGGCATCTATCTTCTGGCCTTCCTTCTCTTTTAGCTTCATAAGTTCTATGAATTGTTTCTTGGGTAAGCCAAGCTTTTTGGACTAGTATCCCCTTACAAGTTAGTACATACCATGAGTGTTCTTTTAAGACAGGGTTACCTCATTCATGATGATAACTTCAAGTTCCATCCATTTAACTACAAATTTTATGAAGTCATTGTTTTTAATAACTGAGTAGTAGTCCACTGTGTAAATGTACCACAATTTCTGTATCCATTCCTCTGTTGAAGAACATCTGGGTTCTTTCCAGCTTCTGGCTATTATAAATAAAGCTGTTATAAACAAGGTGAAAAATGTGTCCTTGTTATATGTTGGAGCTTCTTTTGGATATATGCCCAGGGGTGGAATAGCTGGGTCCTCAAGTAGTATTATGTCCAATTTTCTGAGGACTAATTTCCAGAGTGGTTGTACCAGTTTACAATTCCACCAACAATAGAGGAGTGTTCCTCTTTCTCCACATCCTCACGAGCATCTGCTGTCATCTGAGTATTTGATCTCAGCCATTCAAACTGGTATGAAGTGGAATCCCACCATTGTTTTTATTTGCATTTCCCTGATGACTAGGAATGTTGAAGTGCTTCTCAGCCATTTAATATTCCTCGGGTGAGAATTATTTGTTTATCTCTGTAGCCCATTTTTTAAAGATCTATTTATTTTATATATGAGTACAATGCTGTGGTTCATTCATACACACCAGAAGCGGGCAACATATCCCATTACAGATGACTGTGAGCCACCATGTGGTTGCTGAAAATTGAACTTAGGACTTCTGGAAGAGTCCTATCCCATCTCTCCAGCCCTGTACCCCATTTAATAGAAGTTTTTGAATCTCTAGAATCCAACATCTTGAGTTCTTTGTATCAGATGTAAGAATGGTAAAGATCTTTTTCCAATCTGTTCATTGCCTGTTTGTCTTTTTGACAGTGTCCTTTGCCTTACAGAAGTTTTGCAATTTCATGAGGTCCCAATTATCGATTCTTGATCTTAGAGAATAAGCCATTGATTTTCTGTTCAGGAAATTTTCCCCTGTGGCTATGTGTGCCAAGCTCTTCCCCACTTTTTGTTCTATTGGTTTCAGTGTACCTGGTTTTATGTGGAGGTCTTTGATCCACTTGCATTTTAGCTTTTTACAAGGAGATAAGAAAGGACCAATTTTCATTCTTTTGCATGCTGACTACCCATTGAACAGGAACCATTTGTTGAAGAAGCTATTCTTTTTCCATTGAATGTTCTTAGCTCCTTTGTAGAGATCAAGTGACCATAGGTGTGTGGGTTCATTTTGGGTCTTCGTTTCTATTCCATTGATTAACCTGCCTGTCTCTGTACCAGTATCATGCAGTTTTTATAACAATTGATCTGTAGTATAGCTTGAGGTCAGGATGGTGATTCCTCCAGAATTTTTTTTTATTGTTGAGAATTGTTTTTGCTATCCTGGATTTTTATTATTTCAAATGAATTTACAATTGCTCCTTCTAACTCTATAAAGAATTGAGTTGAAATTTTGATTGGGATTGCATTGAATCTATAGATTGCTTTAGGCAGGATGAACATTTTTAATATGTTAACCCTTCCAAACCATGATCATGGAAGATCTTTCAACCGTTTTTGTTGTTATTGAACACCAGCCTCAGTCGATGGTAATCTGATAGGTTGCATGGGATTATTTCCATCTTCTTATATCTGTTGAGGCTTCTTTTAAGACCAAGAATATGGTCAATTTTGGAGAAGGTGCCATGAGGTGCTGAGAAGAAGGTATATTCTTTTGTTTTAGGATGAAATATTCTATAGATGTCTGTTAAATCCATTTGGCTCATAACTTCTGTTATTTTAACCATGACTCTGTTCAGTTTCTGCATCCATAATATGTCCATTGATGAAAGTATGGTGTTAAATCTTCCACTATTATTGTGTATGGTTCAATATATGCTTTGAATTTTAGTACTTTCGTTTATGAATCTTGGTGCCCTTGTATTTGGAGCATATATGTTCGGGACTGATAGTTCATCTTGATAGATTTTTTTTTTTGATGAATAAAAGGTTCTCTCTCTCTCTCTCTCTCTCTCTCTCTCTCTCTCTCTCTCTCTCTCTCTCTCTTTCTCTCTCTCTCTCTCTCTCTCTCTCTCTCTCTCTCTCTCTCTCTTTCTCTCTCTCTCTCTCTCTCTCTATGATGATGATGACTTTTGGTTGAAAACCTTTTTTATTCAATATTAGGATGGCTACTTCAGCTTGTTTCTTGGCACCATTTGCTTGGAAAGTTTTTCCCCTACATTTTATTCTAAGGTAGTGTCTGTCTTTGTCACTGAGATGAGTTTCCTGTAGGCCAAAAAATGTTTAAGTATCCAGTTTGTTAGTCTTTTAATTGGGGAATTGAGTTCATTGATGTTAAGAGAGATTAAGAAATAATGATTGCTGCTTTCTCTTATTTTTGTTGTTAGAAGTAGAATTATATTTGTTTGCTTTGGGGGAGGAGTTGCTGCAAGAAGATTAATTTCTTGCTTTTTCTAGGGTGAGGTTTTCCTCTTGAGAAAGTTCTTTATCAATTATCCTTTGTAGGACTGTATTTTTGTATACATATTTGCTTTTGTCCTTGGTTTCTTCATCTATGGTAACTGCAAGTTTTGCTGGGTATAGTAACCTGGGCTGGCATTTGTGTTCTCTTAGGGTTTATATGACATTGATTCAGCAATTTAGAGCTTTCACAGTCTCTTTTGAAAATTCTGGTGTAATTCTCATTCATTTGACTTTATATGTTACCTTTCCCTTTTCCCTTACTGCTTTTATTATTCTTTCTTTGTCTTGAACATTTGTTGTTTTGACTATTATGTGTCAGAAAGAATTTTTTTTCCGGTCCAAACTATTTGAGGTTCTGTAGGCTTCTTGTATGTTGGTTGTCATCTCTCTCCCTCTCTCTCTCTCTCTCTCTCTCTCTCTCTCTCTCTCTCTCTCTCTCTCTCTCTCTCTCTATTATTTTTAGGTTAGGGAAGTTTTCTTCTATAATTTTGTTGAAGATATTTACTGGGCCTTTTAGTTGGGAGGTTTAACTCTCTTCTACACCTATAATCCATAGGTTTCATCTTCTCATTGTGTCCTGAATTTGTTGGATGTTTTGAGTTAGAATCTTTTTGATTTTTGTATTTTCTCTGAGTGTTATATCAATGTTTTCTATGGTATCTTCAGCCCTTGATATTCTTTCTTCCATCTCTTTTATTCTGTTGTTGATGCAGGATTCTAGGACTCCTGAACACTTTCCTAGGTTTTCCAACTTCAGGGTTGGCTCCTTCTGTGATTTCTTCATTATTTCTATTTCTGTTTTTGATTTGTTGACCTGTTTGGTTGTGCTTTCCTGTAGCTCCTTAAGTGATTTTTATGGAGTTTGTGTGGGGGGGGGGGGGTCTCTGTAAGAGCTTCAACTAGTTTGGATGTGTTCTCCTGGCTTTTCTGTACCTTTTATTTTTATTTTTATTCTGCCAATGGGAATGGTTTATATGATGTTGGATTTTTTTTCTTGTGTTACCAGTTGCACATGCCAAAAATATGCCTTCTGCAGCATTTTCTGCAAAACAGAGCATTACATGGAGGGTAAAAATATTTACTTACCTTAAAATAATTTTATTTTCTTTTCTTTTAAGTTTTCCAAAATTTATTTATTTATTTAATTGAGCAACATTATTTTAAAAAACAGAGAAAATGTACATATTTAAAAGCATTTTTGCATAAATGTATATGAATACATTTTGTCAGTACTTGATTTTTTTAAAGTTTTGATAGTATGCATTAAAATCTTACTAGTTACAATGAGCATAAAGTACATACAAAACAAGATGTAACCTGGAAATAGTCAAAGTTTTATTGGTGTGTAAAGATTAAGCATAATGGTTTTTCTTTTTTTTTTGGGGGGGGTGCTTTGTTTTTTCTTGAACTTCATATAGTCTGTGAGTTGTTTCTGGGGTGTTCAGAGCTTTCTGGGGTTAGTATCCAGTTATCCGTGACTGCATACTATGTCTGTTCTTTTGTGACTGGGTTACCTCACTCAGGATGATATTCTCTAGATGCATCCATTTTCTTAAGAATTTCATAAGGTCATTGTTTCTGACAGCTGAGTAGTACTCCATTGTGTAAATATAACACAATTTTTGTATCCATTCATCTACTGAAGAATATCTGAGTTCTTTCCAGCTTCTGGCTATTATAAATAGGGCTGCTATAAACATTGTGGTGCATGTGTCTTTGTTGTATGTTGGAGCGTCTCTGGAGTATATGCCCAGAAGTGGAAGAACTGGATCTTCAGGTAGTACTATGTCCATTTTTCTGAGGAATCGCCAGACTGATTTCCAGAGTGGTTGTACCAGTTTGCAACCCCACTGACAGTGGAGAACTGTTTCTCTTTCTCCACATCCTCACCAGCATCTGCTGTCATCTGAATTTTTGGTCTTACCTATTCTGACTGGTGTGAGGTGGAATCTCAGGGTTGTTTTGATTTGCATTTTCCTGGTGACAAAGGATGTATTCTTTTGTGTTAGGATGATATGTTCTATAGATGTCTATTCATTGCAATTGGTTCATAACCTCTGCTAGTTTTATTGTGTCCTTGTTCAGTTTCTGTTTCCATTATTTGTCCATTGATGAGAGTGGGGTGTTGAGGTCTCCCACTATTATTGTGTGGGGTACAGTGTATTTTTTCAGCTTTAAAATGGTTTCTTTTATGAATATGTGTGCTCTTCTATTTGGAGCATATATATTAAGGATTGAGAGTTCCTCCTGACAAATTTTCCCTGAAATGAGTAAAAAGTATCCTTCCTTATCTTTTTTGATATCTTTTGATTGAAAACCTACTTTATTCAAAATTAGAATGTCCAGTCCAGCTTGTTTCTTGGGGCCTTTTGCTTGGAAGGTTTTTTACCAACCTTTTACTCTGAGATAGTGTTTGTCTTTGTCTCTGAGATGAGTTTCCTGTATGTAGCAAAATGTTGGATTCTGTTTATGTATCCAGTCTGATAGCCTACGTCTTTTTATTTGGGAATTGAGTCCATTTATGTTAATAGATATTAAGGAATAGTGGTTGCTGTTTCCTGCTATGTTTTCGAGATAGAATTGTGCCTGTGTGTCTTTCTTCTTTTGGTTTACTTGCTTAGGTATTTTCTTGTTTTTACTAAGATGTAGTTTCCCTCCTTGTATTGGGTTTTCCCACCTATAATTCATTGTAGTGCTGGGTTTGTGGTCAGATAATGTGTAAATTTAGTTTTGTCCTGGAATATCATGATCTCTCCATCTATGGTGATTGAGAGTTTTGCTGGGTATAGCAGCTTGGGCTGACACTTGTGTTCCCTTAAGGTCTGCATGATGTCTGTCCAGGATTGTATAGCTTTCATAGTCTCTGTTGAGAAGTCGGGTGTGATTCTGATTGGTCTGCCTTTATATGTTACATGACCTTTTGCCTGTATGCTTTTAGTGTTCTTTCTTTGCTTTGGGCACTTGGCATTTTGACCATTATGTGTAGGGAAGAATTTCTTTTCTGGTCCACTTTATTTGGAGTTCTGTAGGCTTGTTTTATGCTCATGGTCATCTCATTCTTAAGGGTAGGAAAGTTTTTTTCTACTATTTTGATGAAGATATTTACTGGGCCTCTTAGTTGATATTCTCTGCATTCTTCTATTCCTATTATCCTTAGGTTCGGTCTTCTCACTGTGTCCTGGATCTCCTGGATCTCTTTTCGGTTAGGAGTTTTTGGCTTTTCATCTTCTCTGTTTTGGCTGTGTTTTCCATGTTGTCTTTGGACCCCGAGATTCTCTCTTCCATCTCTTGTAGTCTGTTGGAGATGCTTGCATCTGTGACTCCTGATTTCTTTTTGAAGTTTTATACCTCCAGGGTTTTCTCTTTTAGTGTTTTCTTTATTGTTTCCATTTCCATTTTAAAGTCCTTCTTCCATTCCTTCATCTCTTTGTTTGTGTTTTCCTTTAGTTCTTTGATTTCTTTGAGTGTTTTTTGTGTTTCCTCTTTAAAAGCTTCTGTTTCTTTATATTTTTCCTCCCATTCTTGTTTAAAGATCTCCATCATCATCTTGAGGTATGATTTCAGGTCTGAGTCTTCTTTTTCTGGAATGTTTGGCATTCCGCTGTTTGCTGTGATCAGAGAGCTGGGTTCTGATGTTGCCAGGTTTTCTTGGTTTCCATTGGCTAAGTTCTTTCGCTTCCCTCTTGCCATCTTGTCTGTGATTATACGTGGTCTTGTTTTCAGTGATTGGTTCCTGTCTCTCCTGTGTACCTGGTGTGTGTTCTTGGATCTCCACTGTTTTAGGTGGCGAATGGCTTGAGCGTTTTGTCCGCACTCAAGGGCCTTCCGGGGTGAAGCAGAGTCCTTATAGCAGAGTTTCTGCCCCCTGAACCAATGGGAAGGGGCCTGCTTTCTGTGCACCAGACCTAACCCTCTCTGTGCCCTGGCTACTAACCGTGCAGTCTCACCAGGCCTGTGTTTCTGGATCTCCGCTGTTCCTGGTGGCCTTCTGTACTTCAAGTGTATATTATCATCTTATTTTTCTGATGAGTTGGGATATCCACTATTTGCTGTGTTGGGAAAACTGGATTCTGATGTTGCCAGGTTGTCTTGGTTTCCGTTTCTTAGATTCTTGTGTTTGCCTCTTTCCATCTTGTTATCAGTGATGCTAGGTTATCTTGTTGTGTCTGACTGGAGCTTGTCTCTCCTGTGGCTTTGTGAGTCTGTGGTCTCCAGAAAAAGATTGCTTCTGGCTGTTTGGCTCTCTGGGTAGGCTGTGAGTTCCAATGGGAGTACCCAGTCTAAAGCAACTAGGCCAGGTCTCACCTTGGGCTGGAAGTGTTTGTTCCCAGGCATTACTACTACCTTCACCCTGACAGTTCTGTATGGCCTCTCCTGGGATAGTCAGTAGAGAGCAAGCGTGGAAACACCCCTGGGCTCAGGAGTGAAAGCCCTCCTGTGGCTCTTCCAGGACCCAAAAATCTGTGGCAGGCTGCCAATCCTGATGCAACTGGGCTGGATCTGGCCTTGGGGTGGAAGTTACTGTTGTCCTTTTCAGCCTATTAGTAATTGGTTACCGGCTTCTATTCTTATAATGAAATATCTTTTGAAACTCTGCTATTGTTCTTTCATAGGAATTTTTCTCTGATGCTCTAGTTCTCCCCGTCTTTGGTTTTAGCACAAGTGAATAATTTTACTATGGTATGCTATGGACAGACTTATTTTGATTTCACCATCAACATGAAGCTTATTTTTCCTAATTTCAGAGAAAAATACTTTCCACCATTATTATAGGAGAGGCCTCGTTCTGTTTATCCCTTTTTTCTAGAATGCCTCCCAGATACATGTTTAATTCTTTATTCTATCCTCTGTACAATTGTTTATTTTCCTTTATATAATCCAATTTCTCATCTTTTTGTTACACCTGGCAGTTTTAAAGTTTCTTTGTTATTGTTTCAGAAAATTGATTTTTTTCATATAATATATTTTGATTATGGTTCACCTCCTCCATTCTTCCCAGGCCCTCCCCACCTGCCCTCTGTATCCACACTGTTTCTATTTCCCATTAGAAAACAAGCAGGCATCTTAGAAATAGTAATAGATTAAAGTATAATACAATAAAACAAAAATGAATGCATGTTTGGAATCCTGTACATGCATATATTATCTTCTGATCGAATTTACTTCCTGTTTCCGCTCTTTCAACTCTTTCCCTATCCCTCCACCACTTTTCCTCCCAACTTCATGAGTACTGTTTTAAAAACTCAGACAGTCCCCTTATACATGTGCATTCGTTTTGTGTGTTCTGTCTTTTGCTTTATTTTTGGTAATATCTTTTGTCTTATGGGGGGGTTGTTTGTTTTGATTTTTATATTTCATTTTGTCTTTCTGATGGATTTTTTTTTGATAGAGCTTCAGACTCAGAGAGTGAATGAAGAAGAGAGAAAGAAAGTTGAGTGGATAGAAAAGTGTGAGGATCTGGGAGAGGATTGGGGTAGAAGGAATGCAATCAAAATCGAGTATATAAAGGTTTTTTTTTTTTTAATAAGTGGTGTGCCTGTAATCCCAGCTTTCAGGAAGTAGAGGCAGGAAGATCTCAGAGTTTGGGGTTAGTCTGGTCTGCAGAGTGAATTTTAGGACAGCCAGAAATACATAGAAAAACCCTGACTTGAAAGATAAATAAATAAAATACTAACAAAATTACAAATAAAAATATTTTATTATTGTTAATTATTTTTAATTGTAGATGTGTGCACATGTGTATGGGCGCTTATGGGAGTCAGAGGTATAGAATCCCTCAAGATCTAGAGCTATAGCAGTTGTAAGTCACTCAGTGTGGCTAGAAACTGAATGGGGCCCTCGGCAAAGGGACAACATTCTCTTAATCCCTGAACCATTCCTTCAGCCCTCTCTGTTCTTTTACTGCATCAGAGGCCATGTCAAGAGATTGACCCAGACCTTCTAGGCTCAAGTAAATGCACCCCATGATGAGTACTCAATGAAAATTTACCTAGTTTAAATTTCTTAGGACACTGTCCTACTATTAAGCAATAGAGGCTGCACATAGTTTCCCTTTGTGGCATTTGTACTCTGACCTGCATGTCTCTCAAATCTGATTTAAATCAGTCTCAGTTGCTGTGATGATTAAGCTTAGTAGTTAGTTCTGGGTGTGTCTCTAACTGTTTACACGAAGCTATGTGTGAACATGGAAGACCTGCCCAGAATGAGGGCTGCCATGGGACATTGGCTGGAGGCCAAGACTGAAACCCAAACATGAACAGCAGGGTTAATTCCTGGGTTGTTAAATTACATGATCCCACCATTGTGAGTGTTTCAGTGAATTCTGAATACATTAGTTTTTACTTGGTAAAACATAGGTTGTTTTAAAAAAACATTAATAATATATTGTGGCCATCAAAAAATGTGTGTCACAATGCTGCTTTAACTGTGTGTTGTTCCTTTCTTGCAGCAGATACCAAATGAGTAGCTGCTTCACGCTGCTGCTGCCATGAGTCCCCACCATGGTGGACTATGCTGAAACTACAAGCCAAAACTCTTCTTCCATCGGTTGCTTTTAATGGGTATTTTTGCAAGAATGAGAAAGCTGACATGAGTAACATTAAAACAGAAGCTCTAAGCATTATGTGTAGTACATATCATATGATATGTAATGCACATAAAATATAAAGTAAACACACATATAATTATATTAAAAAGTAAATATATATACATATAATACATAAAATACTTCTTTACAAGCACACTTTTATGCACAGCATTGTATTATTTCATCAGAAAAAATACACCTGAAAGTCTAATTTCTAGAAAAGGCATTTACAAATATGACTTTCACTTCCATTCATGAAAATGTAGCTTCACAATCCAACTAAAATCAGGGACTTGACAAGGCTGCCCTCTCTCCCCCTACCTATTCAACATAGTATTGAAAGTCCTGGCCGGAGCAATTAGACAGCAAAAAAAAAAAAAAAAAAAAAAAAAAAAAAAAAAAAAAAAAATCAAAAAGATACAAATTGGAAAGAAAAAAGTAAAAACATCACTATTTGCAGATGACATGATAGTGTACTTAAGTGACCCCACAAATTCCACCAGAGAACTCCTACAGCTGATAAACAAGTTCAGCAAAGTGGCTGGATATAAAATTAACTCGAGCAAATCAGTAGCTTTCCTATATTCAAACGACAAACATGTGGCAAAAGAAATTAGGGAAAAGATACCCTTCACAATAGTCACAAAAATTATGAAATACCTTGGTGTGACTTAACTAAGCAAGTGAAGGACCTGTATGACAAGAACTTCAAACCTCTAAAGAAGGAAATCGAGGAAGATCTCAGAAAATGGAAAGATCTCCCATGTTCATGGATTGGAAGGATAAACATTTTTAAAATGGCCATCTTACCAAAAGCAATCTACAGATTCAATGCAATCCCCATCAAAATTCCAACTCAGTTCTTCATTGAGTTGGAAAGATCAATGTGCAATTTCATATGGAATAACAAAAGACCTAGAATAGTGAAATCCATCCTCAACAACAAGAAAATATCAGCAGGAATCACCATCCCTGACCTCAAGCTATATTACAAGGCAATTGTGCTAAAAGCTCATGGTACTGGTACAGAGATAGGCATGTAGATCAATGGAATAGAATAGAAGATCCAGAAATGAGCCCTCACATATATGGTCACCTGATTTTTGACAAAGGAGCTGTAAGCATTCAATGGAAAAAGGACAGCCTATTCAACAAATGGTGCTGGTCCAACTGGCACTCAGCATGCAAAAGAATGAAAATAGACTCTTTCTTATCTCCTTGTACAAAGCTCAAGTGTAAGTGGATCAAAGATCTCCACATTAAACTAGGTACACTGAAACTATTAGATGAGAAAGTAGAAAAAACCTTTGAACACATAGGCAAAGGAGAATATTTCCTGAACAGAACACCAATGGCTCGAGCTCTAAGGTCAAAGATTGACAAAAGGGACTTAATGAGATTGCAAAGTTTCTGTAAGGCTAAAGACACTGTCAAAAAAACAAAGCAGCAGCCAACAGAGTGGGAAAAGATCTTTACCAACCCCACATCAGATAGAGGCGTACTATCCAAGGTATACAAAGAACTCAAAAAGCAAAACACCAGAGAATCAAACAACCCTATTAAAAAATGGGGTACAGAGCTAAACAGAACGTTTTCAGTTGAGGAACACCGAATGGCCGAGAAACATCTGAGGAAGTGCTCCACATCCTTAGCCATCAGGGAAATGTAAATCAAAACAACCCTGAGATTCCACCTCACACCAGTCAGATTGGCCAAGATCTAAAACTAAGATGACAGCAGATGCTGGCGAGGATGCGGAGAAAGAGGAACACTTCTCCACTGTTGGTGGGGTTGCAAGCTAATACAACCACTCTGGAAATCTGTCTGGCGATTCCTCAGAAAATTGGACATAGTACTACCTGAAGATACAGCTATTCCACTTCTGGGCATATACCCCAGAGACACTCCAATATACAGCGAAGACATATGCACCACAATATTCATAGCAGCTCTATTTACAATAGCCAGAAGCTGGAAAGAACTTAGTTGTCTTTCAGTAGATGAATGGATACAAAAATTGTGGTATATTTACACAGTGGAGTACTACTCAGCTGTCAGAAACAATGACTTTATGAAATTCTTAAGAAAATGGATGCATCTAGAGAATATCATCCTGAGTGAGGTAACCCAGTCACAAAAGAACAGACATAATATGTAGTCACTGATAATGGGATACTAACCCCAGAAAGCTCAGAACACCCCAGAAACAAGTCACAGAGTGTGTGAATTTCAAGAAAAAAAATTAGGTCAGCTTTTCACCCTGCGTACACATTAGTTCAGCTACACTGCTTTGTGGGATTGTGTTGCTTTGTTTATGATCTGAGAATGGTGCCTTTATTTCATTTTTGTGGGCCAAGAATTTACTTTCAAGATAACAACTATGCTTCCAATATTGTTTCAGCTTTTAACAGTGTTTTTATATTTTAAGGTCTCTGTACTCTGATTAGCTTTTAATTTTCATCAAACTCCCCTAATTTCACACCTGTTTTTGTTCAAAGGGGTTTCTGATAAAGAACAGCTAAGAACACAGACAGAGAGAAACAAATTATACATTGGAACTATTTGTCTGAACCTCCCAGATGTGGATTAAATAAATAAAGGAAAAAAAAAATAGTAAGCACTTTTGAAAAACATAGCGCTAAGGAGCAAAAAATTCCATAGGAGAATTATAGGGATTGAATTATGTAAGTTCGCTGAAATAATTTGATCTTGTGACATTTAGGCACATAAATGAGAATTGAGACATAGCTTTCCATATATTTGCTAGTTCTGAGTTTATGAGAAATACAATCCTTCCTACATATGTAAGTTTTATTGGCTTTATTTTATTAAAGAATATTCACAACCTATTTTTGACATCAGCAAGCATTGATTTTGATGCCACTGCCTTATTGTAATACCTTGTACTGAGTATTTCTAACAAAACAATTTCAGTGTAAAAAAATTAAAAAATAAAATAAAATTTAGTCTTTCTAAAAATAAATAAATAAATAAATAAATACTACATGACTGTATATAAAACATAACCAATATGAAAGCTGCAACTTTAACTTGAGTTTTACTGAAAAAAAGAAAACATTTGAAAAAAAGAATAGATAAATGGCCCAGGGGTAATAAAGGCTAAAATACAAATAATTAAGAAGGTTATGAAAATAATTTTTGTTTTGACTGTGGGAATGGCTTTACAGATTTCAATAATAAAAAATCTCATAGGAAAAAAAAAAGAAAATGTAGCTTTAGACCATCTTTCAAGGAAAACTTGCCTCAAAACCAGCTTCCACAACAATGGTTGAGAGCATCACCTCTCCCTGACAGCACCCTATACCTGAAAGACAAAAACAACACTCAGTTATACCAGCATTGGGGCAAAAATTATGATGGCCACAGTATGTCATTTATGTTTTTTTTTTAAATACTATGTTTCCTTAAGTAAAAGCGAACATATTCAGAATACACAGAAATATAATACTAGGACCAAGTATAATTTAACAATCCAGGAACCCCTGCTGTTAATGTTTGTGTTTCTGTCTTCCCAGATTTATGTTTTACATCTTACAGATATTTAAATTCAAACGGCATCACACTATTACAAAAATGCAAACATATAAAATTAAAAATGAGAAAATGCCAAGCATAAGTATGGAAGAGATTAAAAATTATAATAAAGCATAATGTATAGCATCCTATTTTTAAGCTAAACTCACAACAAAAAGGCCACTGTGTGCAAAAAAAAAAAGTACTGAAATTTCTCATGAAGAAATTAAAGCTGGCATAAAGTAATAACTGTAGAAAATATGAGAGACAGAAGTTTCACTCCAAAGGTTCTGGGCTTCAAATGTTTTTGAAACAAGCTCCTCAGACTTTTAAGGAACAGAATCACCAACCCAAACAGTCTCAGAATCTAAAAAAAGAAATAGTGGTTAAATCAAGTGGCTTGCACAGAGAATGGAGAGGCTGTCAGGGATGGGAATAGAACATATAAGGAGAAGGAGGGAAATGGAATGATGAAGGTGGAGGAGGAAAGCAAGAGAGGTGAGCAAAGAGGGGAGGAGGGAAAGGCAAGAACCAAAATCAAGTCTGAAAATGCTGTTTTAAAAAAGTTATTTACGATCTGCCACCTCGAACGGCGGCTCGTAGAGGCTGAGCAACTGGTGGGTGAGAGACCTGGGCTGCCAGGAGCAGAGAGATCTCTGCGGAGTGCACACGGAAAGTGCACCCCCTGCCTTACCCTGCACTGCCTTGCCAGATCCAGCGACTGGGAACAGAAAATTAGAACTTCTGTTTCCACCCGGAGACGACTTCAGGACACAGAGCGGAGCCCGCCCCATCTGCTACCTGGAACGGCAGCTCGTAAAGGCTGAACAACTGGTGAGTGGGAGAACTAGGCTGCAGGGGAGCAGAGAGATCTCTGTGGAATGCACACAGAAAGTGCACCCCCTGCCTTGACCTGCCCTGCCATGCCTGATCCAGCGACCAGAAACAGAACTTTGGAACTTCTGTTCTTAACCGACGACTCTGAGGCATAGAACAGGGCTCAGCCCATCTGACAACTGGACCAGGAGAGATCCAGGGACACAGACCAGATACAAGGGAAAGGCAAGAACATATCACTGACAACAACATGGCAAGAGGAAAGAGAAAGAGTATATCCCAAGGAAACCAAGACAATCTAGCAACACCAGAACCTAGCTCTCCCATAACAGCAAACATCGGAATTTCAAACACTCCAGAAAAAGAAGACACAGACCTGAAATCATACCTCAAGATGCTGATAGAGATACTTAAACAAGAAAGGGAGGAAAAGCAAAAAGATTCAGAAGCTTTTAAAGAAGAAACAAGAAAAACACTCAAAGAACTCAAAGAACTAGAGGAAAACAGAACCAAAGAAATAAAGGAATGGAAGAGGGAAATTAAAACAGAAATTGACACAATAAAGTAAACGCTAAAAGAAATAACCCTAGCGTCAGAACACCAAAAAAAGAAATCAGGAGTCACAGAAGCAAGCATTTCCAATAGATTACAAGAGATCGAAGACAGAATCTCGGGAGCAGAAGACAACATTGCAAACAGAGACAAAACAGCCAGAGAAGATGCAAAAAACAGAAAGCTCCTAACCCAAAATGTCCAGAAAATCCAGGACACAATGAGAAGACCAAACCTGAGGATAATAGGAATAGAAGAGGGAGAAGACTATCAACTAAGAGGCAGAGTAAATATCTTGAACAAAATCATAGAAGAAAACTTCCCTACCCTCAAGAATCAGATGACGACAAGCATAAAAGAAGCCTTCAGAACTCCAAATAGGTTGGACCAGAAAAGAAATACCTCCCGACACATAATAGTCAAAACATCAAGTGCCCAAAGCAAAGAAAGAATACTAAAAGCAGTAAGGGAAAAAGGTCAGGTAACATATAAGGGCAGACCAATCAGACTCACACCCGATTTTTCAACAGAGACTATGAAAGCTAGAAGAGCCTGGACAGACATCATGCACTCCTTAAGAGAGCACAAGTGCCAGCCCAAGCTGCTATACCCAGCAAAACTATCAATCACCATCGATGGAGAGACGAAGATATTTCAAGACAAATCAAAATTCACACAATATCTGACCACAAACCCAGCACTACAACGAATTATAGGTGGAAAACCCAATACAATGAGGGAAAATACAGCCTAGTAAAAACAAGAAAACTCCTAAACAAGAAAACTAAAAGAAAAAGAAAAAAAAACACAGACACAACTCAACCCAAAAAAGCAATAATGGCAGGAAACAGAAACAACTATTCCTTGATATCTATTAACATAAATGGTCTCAACTCCCAAAGAAAGAGACATAGACTATCAGACTGGATACATAAACAAAATCCAGCCTTTTGCTGCATACAGGAAACTCATCTCAGAGACAGAGACAGACACTATCTCAGAGTAAAAGGGTGGGAAAAAAACTTCCAAGCAAACAGCTCCAAGAAGCAAGCTGGAGTGGCTATTCTAATATCAAATAAAGTAAATTTCTAACCAAAAGTTATCAAAAAAGATAAGGAAGGACACATTTTACTCATTACCGGAGAAATCTGTCAGGAGGAACTCTCAATCCTTAACATATATGCTCCAAATAAAAAAGCACTCACATTCAAAAAAGAAACCCTACTAAACCTCAAAAATACATCTCAACCCACACAATAATACTGGGAGACTTTAATACCCCACTCTCACCAATTGACAGATCATGGAAACAGAAACTGAACAAGGACACTGCAAAACTAGCAGAGACTTTGAAACAACTAGAATTAATAGATATATTCAGAACATATTATCCTAAAGTAAAAGAATACACCTTCTTCTCAGCACCCAATGGCACCTTCTCGAAACTTGACCACATAATTGGACATAGAACAAGCCTCCATCAATATAAGAAGATTGAAATACTCCCATGCATCCTTTCAGATCACCATGGTCTATGACTGGTCTTTAACAACAACAAAGACAACAAAAAACCCACATACACATGGAAACTAAACAATGCTCTGTTTAACAATAGCAGGGTCAAAGAAGAAATAAAGAAAGAAATTAAGGATTTTCTAGAATTCAACGAAAATGAAAACACAACATACCCAAACCTATAGGATGCAATGAAAGCAAGTATTGAGAGAAAAATGCATAGCCATAAGTGCTTCAAAAAAGAAACTGGAGAGAGCCTACATCAGCAACCTGACAGCACAGCTAAAAGCCCTAAAAAAAGGGGAAGCAAATATACCCAAAAAGAGTAGACGGCAAGTAATAATCAAAATTAGGGCAGAAATAGACCAAATAGAAACAAAAAGAACCATTGAAAAAATCAACAAAACCAAAAGTTGGTTCTTTGAGAAAATCAACAAGATTGATAAACCCCTAGCCAGACTAACTAGAGGGAAAAGAGAGAGTATACAAATTAACAAAATCAGAAAGGAAAGTGGCGACATAACAACTGAAACTGAGGAAATTCAAGAAATCATCAGATCCTACTACAAAAACTTATACTCCACAAAATTGGAAAATCTGGAGGAAATGGACGAATTCCTAGACAGATACAAGGTCCCAAAGTTAAACCAGGACCAAGTAAACCATCTAAATAACCCTATAACACCTAAAGAAATAAAAGAAGTCATCAAAAGCCTCCCTACCAAAAAAGCCCAGGTCCAGACAAGTTCAGTGCAGAATTTTATCAGACATTTATTGGGGATATAACACCAATACTCTCCAAACTATTCCAAAAGAGAAAATCAGAAGGAATATTACCCAACTCATTTTTTGAGGCTACAATAACCCTCGTACCTAAACCACACAAAGACCCTACAAGGAAAGAAAACTTCAGACCAATCTCACTTATAAACATTGATGCAAAAATACTCAACAAAATCCTTGCAAACCGAATCCAAGAACACACCAAAATCATCATTCATCATGACCAAGTAGGCTTCATCCCTGAGATGCAGGGATGGTTTAACATAAGGTAATCCATCAATGTAATCCACCATATAAACAAACTCAAAGAACAAAATCACATGGTCATCTCACTAGATGCTGAGAAAGCATTTGACAAAATCCAACACCTTTACCTGGTAAAAGTCTTGGAAAGAACAGGAATCCAAGTTCCATACCTAAACATAATAAAAGCAATATACAGCAAACCAACAGCCAACATCAAACTTAATGGAGGGAATCTTGAAGCAATCCCACTAAAATCAGGGACTTGACAAGGGTGCCCACTCTCTCCCTACCTATTCAACATAATACCGGAAGTCCTGGCTGGAGCAATTAGACAGCAAAAGGAGATCAGGGGAATACAAATCGGAAAGGAAGAGATAAAAACATCACTCTTTGCCGATGACATGAAAGTGTACTTGAGTGACCCCAAAAATTCCACCAGAGAACTCCTACAGCTGATAAACAAGTTCAGCAAAGTGGCTGGATACAAAATTAACTCAAACAAATCAGTAGCCTTCCTATACTCAAAGGACAAACATGTGGAGAAAGAAATTAGGGAAAAGGTACCCTTCACAATCGTCACAAAAACTATGAAATACCTTGGTGAGACTCTAACTAAGCAAGTTAAGGACCTGTAGGACAAGAACTTCAAACCTCTAAAGAAAGAAATTGAGGAGGATCTCAGAAAATGGAAAGATCTCCCATGCTCATGGATTGGAAAAATCAACATCTTAAAAATGGCCATCCTACCAAAAGCAATCTACAGATTCAATGCAATTTCCATCAAAATTCCAACCCAGTTCTTCATGCAATTGGAAAGATCAATGTGCAATTTCATATGGAATAACAAAAGATCTAGAATAGCGAAATCCATCCTCAACAACAAAAAACATCTGCGGGAATCACTATGCCTGACGTCAAGCTATATTACAAGGCAATTGTGCTGGAAACTGCATGGTACTGGTACAAAAATAGGCATGTGGATCAATGGAATAGAATAGAAGATCCAGAAATGAGCCCTCATGTATATGGTCACCTGATTTTTGACAAAGGAGCAGTAAACATTCAGTGGAAAAAGGACAGCCTATTCAACAAATGGTGCTGGTCCAACTGGCACTCAGCATGCAAAAGAATGAAAATAGACCCTTTCTTATCTCCTTGTACAAAGCTCAAGTGTAAGTGGATCAAAGATCTCCACATTAAACCAGATACACTGAAACTATTAGATGAGAAAGTAGGGAAAACCTTAGAACACATAGGCACAGGAGAAAATTTCCTGAACAAAACAACAATGGCTCAAACTCTAAGGTCAAAGATTAACAAATGGGACTTAATGAGATTGCAAAGTTTCTGTAAGGCTAAGGACATTGTCAAGAAAACCAAACGGCAACCAACAGAATGGGAAAAAATCTTTACCAACACCACATCAGATTGAGGCCTAATATCCAAGGTGTACAAGGAACTCAAAAAGCTAGACACCAGAGAATCAAATAACCCTATTAAAAATGGGGTACAGAGCTAAACAAAATGTTTTCTGTTGAGGAACACCGAATGCCCGCGAAACATCTGAGGAAGTGCTCGACATCCTTAGCCATCAGGGAAATGCAAATCAAAACAACCCTGAGATTCCACCTCACACCAGTCATATTGGCCAAGATCCAAAACTCAGATGACAGCAGATGCTGGCGAGGCTGCGAAGAAAGAGGAACACTTCTCCACTGTTGGTGGGGTTGCAAGCTAATACAACCACTCTGGAAATCTGTCTGGCAATACCTCAGAAAATTGGATATAGTACTACCTGAAGACCCAGCTATTCCACTTCTGGGCATATACCCCAGAGACACTTTAATACACAACAAAGATATATGCACCACAATGTTCATAGCGGCTCTATTTATAATAGCCAGAAGCTGGAAGGAACCCAGATGTCCTTCAGAAGATGAATGGATACAAAAATTGTGGTACATATACACAATGGAATACTACTCAACCACCAGAAGCAATGACTTAACCAAATTCTTAAGAAAATGGCTGGATCTAGAGAATATCGTCCTGCGTGAGATAACCCAGTCACAAAAGAACAGACATAATATGCAGTCACTGATAGTGGGATGCTAACCCCAGAGGCTTGCACTCCCCCAGAAACAACTCACAGACTGTATGAAGTCCAAGAAATAAAGAAAACAAAACAAAACAAAAAAATTATTTACAAAACAAGAAAACTTTAACTATTTCCATGTTACACTTTATTTTACATGTACTTTATGTTCATTATAACTATTAAGTTTTCAAGGCATACTATCAAACCTTGAAAAAAATCAAGTACTGACTAAAAAATATGTTCATATAGTTTTATGTAAAAATTATGTTAAAATCTGAAAAATAAGTACTGACAAAAATGTATAATTTTAAGCAAAAGAATATTTAAAATCTGTACATTTATCTTTGTTTTGTAAAATAAAGTTGTTTAAAAAAGTTATTTGCATGCTAATTAAAATAAACAATTGAAAAAGAATGAGCTTTGAACATGGACTGTGTAGCTGTCCTTTTAATATATGTGCTGTTGCTGTTATTGTGTGTAAATTACTGATAAAGATGTTGCAGAGCATCTGTGAACATAGCTCGGTAAGGAAGCACTGCTACTGTAAATGTGCGCTGGGTTCCACTCCAGCAAAAGATAAGAGCCCAGGTATGTTTTTCAAAGGCCTATTTTCTGTTTCACTGGTAGTTTCTAACTCTATGACCTGACTCTTGAAGACCGAGCATTACTCAAATACAAAGATGGTTTTGGAGTGGCTTTGTAGCTCAGTGGGAGGAGGAGTTCTTGGAGTTCTATACACAACACAGACACACCTCCATGACCACCAACAACCATATATGTACACACACATTCACCACACATACACTCACACACACACACACACACACATGCATTACCAGATACAAACACCAACAACAACCATATGTATACACTCACTACACATACACACACCACACACACTCTCACAAACACACATACACACATTACTCAACACCACACACACACTACACACATACACTAACACACATACACACACATTATTCCACACAACATGTACACATACACACTTGCCTCACATATATACATACAGACATATACTATACACCCACGACACACACACACACAAACACACACAGATGCACTCTCCCCAAATTCACCTTTCAAAGGTCACTGTAGTCCCATGTCACACTACACATTGAAAGAGACGGTAGACTTTTATTGAAAAATAATTGTTCCGGATAGGATATACATGCATGACAAATCTTCCTGTGACCTCTCAGTAGTTACAGGCGTCTTGTCATTTTTTCACTCCCTTATTTTCAGGTCCTAGATACCCAGTGGAAATGTTCAGATGAGTCTGTTCAGAGATGATTAGTCAAGATTATGAAGCCTGTTTTCATTACTTCTCATTTTAGAATCAAGACTTCTTACACATTATGTAATGATTTGTCTCTGCTCTCTGGAAGTGGCCCATGGAACTGCTACCTCCTCAGATGCCCACGGCTCTAACTCATGTCATTCACCCTGGGCAGGTAGATATGGCATTCATATAACCTTAAAATGTCTATCATCAGAAATAACTCCAAAACTGCAAAGAATTAGTCTTCTCTGAAAATACAACACTTGAGTATTAAAAGAGAAAATGTTATAAAGAATAAAAGATCTTATTCCTCAAAAACCCTAAAAAATTATACTGCTTTTACTTCAAAAGCTCTTCATAAAATTAACGTTTCTATCTTAAAATTTAAAAATTAAGTTTCACGCATATAATAAATACTAAGTCTATTAAGGCATTGATGTTATGATAATATAGGCTCTTTGAAATCTAAAACTGAAAATCATTCAGCAGAACAAATTTTATTGTCTTTTTTTTTTTTTTTTTTTTTTTTGCACATAGTACTGCTCTTACCAATTCTTCTAAGAATGGTTTGAAACACTGAGATTAAATTTTTAAATAAGGATATATGCAAAGAGTCAAGAGTTATCATCTCTCTGGCTTTTTCACATCTATCTATAAATCTTGGGTTCACTGTGTACCAGCACTTGTAGACCTACTCAGCACAGCTCCAGAGCACGGAGTAGTTCTGAGAGAACATTGCCAGCTTCCACTGTGAAAAACAGATACACACAGGTTTTAGATATGTGTGTATTTCTACCATTCACATTTCTAGTAGACTTATTGATTCAACTGGCATATGAATTCCTCTTATGATAGATATTGCCAAAAAGTTTATAATGAGGCTCCATAAGGTAAATAGTATATAAATTCAATAAAACACAGGAAAAAAATGTTATTCAATTACTTGGTTAATTAGGACTCTAAATGTAAAGAAAATACACAAAGAAAAAGAAATTATGGAAAAATGAGACTGTTGCCTTAAAATGGTATCTCAGCTGAGTTTTACTCGCAGAGTGTTCACCAAACACTTGCCATCTTACCTTGTTTTCAGACTTATGTGGATCATGGGAAACAAGTATAAAACCAAAGGTCTCACCAACATGTGAATCAAATGGAAACTACAGCTGAGGCCCTGAGGCCCTGACTCTTTGACAGATGTCAAAACAAATTATTCTGTTAATTTAAAATAACAAATTGTGTCACATAAAAGTCTGGAATTCAGGGTCATAGTACCTGTGCAAAATAAAAGCAAAACTCTCAAATGTATTGTCTAATTTGCTGCTGTCTAAATAGCCCCAGGAAATATAAAAGAAAATATAATTTTAGTGGAGGTTTTAAAACATTTCTAGAAAAAAAAATTAAGAAAATGAGCTCATAGTTCAAAGTCTTGCATAAACACACACATGTATACAAATGAGCACACTATACACACATGTATACACACAAGCACACCCACATGTACATAAATGAGCACACATGCACAAACACACACAGCTGTGTGTTATGGTACTGATGTAGAATCCCTGCACTTGGAAAACTGAGGCAGGAGGATTACCACAAATTCAAAGTCTGACTTGTGTACATTTTGAATTTCAAGCCTAAGGGGCCTGTGCAGCTAGTCACTGACTCAAAAAGGGGTGGGGTGGAGAAAGGGAAAATATGCAAACATGGAAAAAAAGCAGTGTGGGCAAGAGACCCCAGAAAAACAAAATAGGCAACCAGCTCAAATGTATAATAATTGCAAACAATGTTTAGTATGTAGCAAGAGGTTAAATGGAGTCTTCTAGTATGAGCAAAAACTATAGGATCTAAATACAAAAAAAA
Source organism: Micromys minutus (assembly GCF_963924665.1). NCBI lineage: Eukaryota > Metazoa > Chordata > Mammalia > Rodentia > Muridae > Micromys > Micromys minutus. The sequence continues at coordinate 116,347,924 of NC_137969.1, forward strand.
AAAAAAAAAAAAAAACTTGGGGAAATGAAATACTTGCATTGGAAACATAAAGCCCAAAGGTAACTTTAACTGGAAAATGAAGGGACTGAACTGGGAAAGGACCCAGAGGGTGCTCTGAGGAGATTCTGAGAGGAAATGCAGCATGGAGCACAAGATACACTCCATCTTATACTCCACGGAAATCCCAGAACAGTGACTGATTGGTGCTCCTTAGGAAGCTGATGTCCATGAAGATTGTAACTGCTCATTTCTAGAGGCACTGAAACAGTTAAGTCTCAGATCTCACATGTTGAAATAATTGTAAAGTAGGCAAGTCTAAAGGAGTGAACTACTTTTGCCAGGGCTTTGAAACTGCAAAACACCAAGGACAAAGAGACAATGTTAGAAGCAGCCAGAGAGATTGGGGGGGGGGGGGGGCTTTAAAAAGGTCAGACTGGAAAAGTAACAGAACACAGACATTGTCTTGAGTGACCAACATAACAGTCAACATGCAGTTGGACTTTCAATGTCATGTGAAGCTGTCTTGCAACACTCAGAATGCTATAAAGATAACTTTGAAATAAAATCTCAGAGAGCTTACCTATCACCAACAGACCTTCACCAAGGGAAATAAAAGTATTCATGAGAAAAACTTCATACTTAAAGCTATAAGGTACTGAATAAGATCATCTGTTAAGCCTGGTAGCATATATCCTGTTAAATGGGAAGTAACTTAAGAACAAATGATACAAAAACCACACACTGTATGAACGATGGCATCGGAAATACAGGAAGCATTAATGTTTTAAAGATGTCTGCTGAGATGTGTAGGGAGGAGATGGAAAGATAAATGAGATTTTTCTATATGTCAGAGAAGAGAGGGGGAAGTCAATGAGCACAAAGAACATGGTGTGTAAGTGTGAAAATATTAAAACACTTTTGTTATTTTATACACCATATAGGTACTAACCAAAAAGAGACAGAAGAGATAAAGCAAATGTTGGGAGACATCTTTACTATCCTACTTTTCTTTTGATTTTTCAAAGTTCTTCAATATTTTTGAGGATTTTGTACATGTACACAGTAAACACGATCATTTCTACCTCCTTTCAATTCCGCTCACGTTCTCCCGCCACACCCCCTCTCAACTTCACGTATGTTATATTTTTACAACTCCTCAAGTCTTAGAGTTGTGCATGTGTGCCTGGATGGAGCATTCACTGGAGCATGGGAATCCTATCGGTGGTCATTCCTTAGTAAAGAATAATTTGTCATCTCCCAGCAACTCCCCAATAACTCCTCAGTATGAGGTGAGGCCTGTAGATCATGTGTGTTAGAATTTTTGGTTGGCTCGATCTTATATAGACCTTGTGAAGGTAGCCACAGCTACTGTGACTCATGTCTGTACAATAACGCTGCAGAGCACTCCTCCTCATCCTCTGGCTCTTCCATTCTTTCTGACTCTTCTTCCATGAGGTTCCCTGAGCCTTGTGGTGGAGGTGTGTTAATATAGCCATCTGTTTAGAGATGAGCACTCAGGTTCTTCTCACTATGTGAGCAGTTATCCATCTTGTCACCAGCTGCTGCCCATTGGGAAGGGAAGCTTCTCTGAGAGGTGTTGAGTATCTCAGGTCTATGGTCTAACCATAAATATTTAGACGGCAACTTGACAAAAAGCAACCAATTAAAAAATATGCTATTTACAAAAAAACAATAGCAGGTTCTGCCCTTGGATTCTTTCCAGCCATGAGAGGAGTTTTTGTTTCTATAAGGATCACAATAGCAAGCCTGAAATTTCCTCCTTGGAGTAGGCTTCATATACAATCAGATTGCAGTTGGGTACTCCTGTAACTTATAAACCACTATTGCTCCAGCAGGCACATCTTGCCTGGCAGGTCAAATTATTGGCATGCAGTGTCCAGAGTTGGGTAAGATAGCCTTTGTTTTTTTCTCCTCCAGCAGTCTACATAGCACTTTTTAGTACTCTGCAAGCTAGCCTTTATTTGGTTTGAGACTGATTTCTTTATGCCATGTAGCCAAACATATGACATCTCCTGCAACGGTGTCTTACTGTATAGTTATGGTGGTGGACCAAATGTAATGCCAATGGCTTGTGTTGTTTCAGAGGCCTCTGGAGCCTCCCTAACCAATAGCAAGTGGGGAGATTCCTTGTATTGTGATTATTATATAAGTGTTCCCAGGAGCAATGTCAACCACTCATGCAGGGTAAGTCTGTTCACGGGTTTTTCAGTTGAAGTTTGAAATTAGCTCCCTTACTAGTGGACATTTTTTATACATCCTCTCCCTTGTCCTCCCAACCACATCTTTGCTTAATTTTTAGAATTCCTCTCTCTGCTTTCTTTCCCTGGTGTATGTTTTTAAGTTGTGTTGTGAGCAAGTAGAATTCTACATGGCTTTTCATGTAACCTTCCTTTGGATTAGTCCTGTCCTTTACCCTCTGATCCCCTCCACACTCCACCTCCTCCCCATTTAAGCCTCTCATCTTTCAGTATACCACTCCACTACTCCGTTTTGTCTATACCCGACTATCTCCCTCCCTTACATGCCCCGATAAGAAGACCCTTTCTATTTTCTTGGCTTCCACTTGTGCTTCAAATTAAATAAACAAAACAAAATTTGAAACTAGCATCCACATATGAAAGGAAACATATGACATTTACCTTTTCGAGCCAGAGTTACTTCATTTGGTATAATTTTTTTTTTCAGTTCTACCCACTCCCTTGCAAATTTCATGATTTCATTTTTTACAGCTGAATAATATTCCACTGTGTGTATATACCACATTTTTCTTATCCACTAATTTGTTAATGGACACTTAGGTTGAGTCTATTTTCTAACTATTGTGAATAAAATAGAAATGAACATGATACTCAACTGTCTCCACATTAGTATAAAGTCCTTTGAGCACATGCCCCAAAGTGCTACAGATAAGTCATTTGGCAGTTCTAGTTCTAATTTTGGAGGAACCTCTACACTGATTTCCAAGCCACTGCCTGACTCTATATTCCCACCAGTACTACCTACGAATTTCTTTTCCCCCACATCTACAACAGCATTTGTTGTTATTTGTGTTCCTGAAGATGGCCATTCTGACTGGGGTAAAGCTGGGATTTTAAAGTAGTCTTAATTTCCATTTCCCTGACAGCTAAGAATGTCAAGTACCTTGAGATGCCAAAATTCAACACTGGAAAAAGGCAGCATCTTCCAAAAATGGTGAAGGAAAAACTGGGTTTTAATCCTTATATCTCATCTTGCACCAAACTTAGATCCAAAAAAGACCAAGGATCTCAACATAAGACCAGATGTTCTAAAACTTCTGGGGAAAATAGTTGGGTGTAAGAAGAGTGCTTCAACTTACAGGCACAGGTAAAGACTTTCTGTATGAGACTCCAGAAGCAAAGAAAATGTGGTGGATAATCAAAAAATGTGGCCTCATCAAACTAAAAGCTTCCGTGCAGCAAAGGAAACTGAAGTGAGTAGAGAAGCAGCCAATAGCCTGGGAGAAAATCTTTATCAGCTATTCATCTGATAAAAGATCGCTGTCTAGAATATACAATAAACTAACAAAAAAGCAACCAATTAAAACATGGGGCTAAGAGAGTTCTCAAGAGAAGAAATGTTTAAAATTCTTATAATTTTTCTCAATTCCACGCCTACTGGCTGTTGGAACATGGTACAGTAATGTGAGCAGACTTCTGAATTCTTGAGAGAAAACTCCAAGAAACCAAGACGAGAGTCTTAAGACCTCAGTTTCTTCAAAACATGGAATTGTTCTTGGACTGTGGTTTTGCACCCCTCCAAAGTGTAATGAACAAGAGTGAGCTGGCTTCAGATGATTCATTATAACTGGCTGTCATTACTTGTTCATATGCCTTTATGGAAAGACTTTTATTATTGTTTTTGCTCTATGCAGCTTGTCCACCATGTGAGGTTTCTCATTGTGTCATGAACACCTTCTAATGTAACTTCAATAAAGTTGGCTATGGCATGAGACTTTAGTCTGCCTCATTTATCAGCTCCATTCTCTCAGGACCCACTACCTCTAGGACAGTAAAACAACGGATCCTCCAACAAGCATCTTGCATACATTTAATCAGACATAATAGGGACCAGGACAGGACTTGCTTGTGCAAGGTAAGTTCCATTCATTTCCTACTCAACATCTAACCTAGCCAAGACACACTGCCAAGATAGCTCTCTAGTAAGAGTGGAGCCCATACCATCGTTCACTTTCTTATGAAAAAAGCATTGAAGAGTAATTCCTGAGCCACACTGATTGCTTTTCGGCAAAGCCAAACCAGGAATGTTTCATCCAGTACAGGCAGGATGTTCTTTTACCATATGACTTGTCTTTTGTTGCTGTTGTTGCTATTGCTGTCACTTTCATTTGCTCTTTTGTTTTTGTTTTTTATTTTGTTTTGTTTTGTTTTGTTTTTCGAGACCAGGTCTTGCACTGTATCCCAGGTTGGCCTAGAAGTCACTACATATAGCCCAGGCTAACCTCCAACCAGCCAGGCTCCTCCTACTCTATATTACCAAGTGCTGGTCTTATAGGTGGTGAGTTACCATGTCCAGCTGAGTAGTCAGAGTTCTTGTTTGTAACTAATCTTTCATAAGTAAATTGTGGAAAACTTGCCTTGGCTCAGTAAAGGGGGAAGGATGGCCAAGGCAACAAAGACGACCTTAGCAAAGCAGAGTTACGGGAATCCTTAAGTTCTGTGTGGCCAGAATTTATTCATTCATAACTATTCATGTGCCTAGTCTCTCAATTTATTACATTTTATGTATCTATTATGTGCATGACCATTTTGCCTGTATGTATATCTATGTACCAAGAGCATGTCGGATGCCCAAGGAGGCCAGAAGAGTCACTGGAACTGGGATTGCAAAAGGTTATCAGGCACCATATGGGTGCTGGGAACCAAACCCTGGTCTTGTGCAAGAGCAGCCAGTGTTCGTATATCCTGATCCTTCTCTTTGTTCTCCAGTCTCTGTATTGAAATGATTGTTAATTATATTAGAAGTAACAGACATGTAACTGTAATGGTTAATACATGATGCATTACTGTGAAATGAGCCTTTCTTGGTTGAGGAAGAAAAAAAAAATAGAGGAGGATGAGCAACAGTTTCAGAGGTGTGAACATCGCTTTCAGGTGTTAGTTTTCCTGAGCCCTTCCTCTCACACAGGTCAGCCCATATATTCCTTTTCCTCTGGTTTTCTCTACTGCAGTTTGATTGCTTAGAGTCTAGGCCTCTAGAGAGATTTTATCTCCATACACTTCAAGTGTGCCACAGTAGCAGAATTCATCAGCTCTTGCAAACTTTTTTATTATTATTATTTTATTATTAAAAAGAAAGCCCCATCCCCTTTAGTAAAGACTGAGTGAGTCCCTGACATTTCTTCCCAGCTGAGCTGGACTTTGCAGGGTTGCCAAGCTTGTTTTCCAGCCTGCAGGAGCCTGGTGTTCAAGAGGAGAGAGATTTGTTTCTTCCTAATCACTGCAGCGAAGTTGTCCCTACCTTGGAAAGTCTCGTGGGTCTGAGATCTGCGTTGGACCTAAAACCCAACTCTATCAGCTTTAACGATCTGCCTTGCAGTATCTAACTCCCCCTTGCTCAGACCAGCTGGTGAGTGACTGGGTATAAAAAGCTGTGGGCACCCAGCACTAAGCAAAGAGCATGCACGAAGCCGAAGTGGCCTTCCTCTCTCGGCGCCATCCCATAATCATTTTAATGTGGTCATTTGAAATAAACTAACTTCATGGAGAAACTCGAGTGGGACCTTCATGAGTAGGGACAATACATAAAGACCAGAGGGGGCCAGAGCACCTTCATAGAGCCAGGGACTCAGACTTGATCCACGGGCTTTTCTTTCCAGGCATCTCCAACTCCAGGCTCTGGGGACAAGCACAACAGAAAGCAATCTAAAAGCAAGATTTCTGTCCTGGTATTGGAGCTATGGAAGTTGTTTCGAGAAATTTCTCTCCTAGGAGAAAAGGGTAATGCAGTAACCTCTTCCCTTAAGGTCTAGAGTGTGGACTAAGACTGTTACTTTTTAAAATAATTCTCTACTTTTCTCATTTACCATGTTTGTTGATAAAGAAGACAAATATTTTTGTCTAGTTCACATACAAAAACAGCATCACAAATATCACCAAGGCACATCATGTTTTCCCTCATAAGCAATTCCCCTTCTATAAAAAGGCAAGAAAGGAAATTTTCAAGAGAGTGTTAAATACATTAATGTGCTGTGCTCTGTTATAATATAAGTTGTTATAGTCCATATGTAATGGTATAGAACATACAGCTAAATACATAGGCAAGTACAGCGATGCAGTGCCCTCTACTGGTTAAACTGGATTGCTTTTAACCGCTTCCTGGAAAATGGGTAGGTAAACTTTGCTTCAAGGGGCCATGGAAGCCAGAGCACAGCCTGCTATGTGGCTCTGCTTTGGGCTAAGTGGCCCCCCTCAAGCTCATGGCAGTAAAGAAAGCCTCTTTGCACAGGTGTTGTCTTCATAACACCTGCTCACTCTGCTTGCCTTCCTGTCATTCGTGTTCAAATTCACTCTCCAGCCGTCTGCACATGAGCTGCTTTCCATCGTATTGAGAAGACCACACACAACACAAATGAAAGGCAAACTTGACTTACCGAGCTAAGCAATTCCCAAATAGAAGGCAAACCTCCCTTATTGTATACAATTTGAACTAATCAGATCTAATTTTGAAAACCAGACAGTGTCCTCATCCAAAAAGACAGTTAAGGAGTTTATGCAAACTGAGAAACACTTGTCTAGAACCAACATGACAAGGCTGATTTATCAGTGTAGAAATCACCAACCTAAATACTAAGACTCTACAGAATCATGCATTTAGTAATAAAAGCTCTTGTGTCGATTTTCTTGAAATCCTTGAAATATAATACTTAGGTACCAGAGGTCGGAGGAGATTGAGGCTGGCCCTGCCTGGTAAAGTCTTCTCTATGGCCTGAGAATGTCAGCATTTGCTGTTCCCTGGGAGATTGCATATTTCTTTTGGTCCTGACTTGCATTTCCTCTGCTGGCCACGAAATGCAAAAACCCACTAAATTAACCTTCTCCCGATTCTTAGAAGCTGAACAGAGCTTGCTATGGAAGTCCACAGCACATCCTCAGAAAGCTACCAGGAAAACAAATGTCTGTCTCCTGGCTTATGGAAATTCAAAAGGATGTTAGAGCAATTGTGATCCCATCCCACCCTCTGCTTCATAGATAAATTGAAAAAGAATTTTCTAGAATATCTTAGCTATCCCTATCAGCAATATGAAACCTCAAGGCCCTTGCCTGACTAAAGAAACAGTGAAGGCAAGGCAGGGCTCTGGGATCCACAATCCATCTGTTCAATGAAAGCATTGTTTCTACAGAGCTTATTCTTGTGGAAGGTAGAAGGTAGTGAGCCAAGATCAGGAGCTTGTCACTGGGAGTAATCACACGGCACAGAATATGTGAAAAATCTACAGTTCAGTAAGTCTGGGGAAAATCCTAAGAATCTGCATTTTAATAATAATGAAGAACCTGGTGACTCAGATGCAGAGCATCCTTAGGCAATATTCAAGAGGCACAGCCTGTAAAGTCCCACGTCCAGCCCAATGCACTGATACCTTAAAGCCTTCTTTATATGTGCATCCACGCTTTAATGAGATCCTCACGGAATAAAATCTCCTTCGTGCTGATTTCTGTCCTCACGTAAACAGCATTAAAGCAAATGCAGCTGTGACTTTGAAGTTCAACTGCATGATGTCATTCAGGACTCTACATGTGTAGACACTTCTGGGACATACTGCTATCACAGGCAGGCCCCTTACCATATCTGTTTTTATTTTATCCATCAGTTCCAGGAAACCATTGTGGGCTTTTTGTTTGGTTTGTTTTGTTTTGTTTTGTTGAAATTGCTTCCCCTCCCCCCTGAGGCACTACAGAATAAACTGCCACATTGCTCTTGCTCACCTATTCTGTCTCCAAAAGTACACAAGACATTTTAGGCATTCCTTGAGGCTTTATTACAAGCAATGAAGAAAGACAAGAGGAAAATCAACATGGACACAGACCTAAAGAAAAATCTCATGTTCTGGTACAAAAACCACTTTCCACTTTTCCCTCCAGCAGCGACTGGCCCTGGAGCAATACCTCTGTCAACCCCACTTCCTTTTTTCCTTCCTTGCCCCTCTGTCCTCTGCACTACTTTGTTTTGGGTGTCCGCCACATTTGTACTACCTGGGCTCAAGGGTGGAAACCGTTTTCACTCAAGGGTGTCTCAAAGATTTAGAAGACACTAAAAAGGGAGCTGTCTTCCAAGTGGCTGGGGTGCTGAGTCCAGATGAAAGAAGAGTTGTCTGGAAATGTTATAAAAGGAATAAATTGATTTCAATATGCTGGGCCTCTGCTCTCTGTTATTTCAGAAGCAGGAAGAGAAAGGGTCATGGGAACTCAGAAGCGAGAGACTAGCCTCAAAAATAAATAAATAAATAAATAAATAAATAAATAAATAAATAAATACATACATACATACATACATACATACATACATACATACATACATAAATCACTCCTTCCCAAAAGAAGAAACTAATTGAAAACCACAAGAATGGCGTATTCCCGCATCTCCAGTAATTCAGTGGATTTGGATCTACATTGGTAAATATTGGGAATTGGGCTGAAATGGTCGGCTGAGGCAACCGTCTAAGGGGTCTCACAGTCTACAGGAGGAGTACTATTTGATTATTTTTCTATTTGATCATTTTTTATAACAGAGCTGACTATTAATAATAACTTAATGTCTAAACCATGTCAAGAAGGGAAAAAGAAGAAAGCAGATAAAGGTAACAAGACCCATACTGACGGGCTCCATTGGCTTGGGCAACTAGATGACCAATCTAGCCACTCCCTGGCCAGGCTAGAATGGCACAGGGCCTTGAGACTTCATCTCACGTTTTACATAATGGCAATAACATGTGCAGAGATGCTCTGAGACAATCGCAGGACCTTTGGTGCCTTTTCTTTCCTCAGGGGAAGTCACAACTCCAGTCAAGGGCTTGGTGACAGAAGCTATGCTGTGCACTGGTTTTTGCAAAACAAAAGAAAAATGCGATTTTGAATTAATATAAACAGAATAGTTAAATTATGTTCTAATCTACTACCCTAAAAACGTATCAGGAAGGACTTAGGCTGCTCACCTGGGGTCTAGGAACAGCCACACCTGTATGGGATAGGGTTAGAGTTTTAGGTGCAACTTGTGGATACTATGTAATTGGGGGAACTTTAGTCTCTGAGTTCTTACCATTCAGCTTGCAACTCTAGTCAGCCCCCCTTGCTTCCAATATAAGTCAGAGGCTACATTGTCATTGTTCAGGGCCACTTGGTTTTGCCTGGCTCCTCAGGTCATTTTAAAGCCAGGTCTTACAGTTCTGAGTCCATGGAAACTGTTTGCAGAACAGGAAAGCTGCCATTTCACAGCTCAGTTCCAAGTTTCCTAGGCTGTTCAGGGGTGAAGTTATAAAAAAAAAAAAAAAAAAAAAAAAAAAAAAACATGTCTTACACATGTCAGCCAAGTACTTTGCTATGGAGCCACACCCATATCTTAAAGATATTCTCTTTCATTGTACAGGAGGAAAAGTATCCCAGAGCCAGTGAAATGGATTGTCAGGTAGAGGTACATGGAGTCAAGCCTGGTAACATGAGCTCAAACCCAGGACCCAAGTGATAGAAGCAGAACTAACTCCCACACAGTGCAACTACCACGTGTGTGCTGTAGCATACATGTACACATACAACTACACACAATTAATTAATTAGTTAATTAATTAATTAATTAAAATGGTCTCTTCAGTAAGTGTGTGGTGGATGCCTGTAACTCCCTCACTCTGGAAGCTGAGATAAGAGGACTGTTAGTTCAAGGTCAACCAGAGATATCTAGTGAGACCATTCTGCAAAACAAAACAAACACAGTATCTTCTGGAAAGCAAAACTGTATGGTTCAATGAATAGTAATGACACTGACCACAGTTTAACCCATTCATGGCCTTTCCTCATCAAAAGTAAACAATAGCTGTCCCATTTAGAGCTGAGCACTTCACAGCCAAGCATTCTCTGCACCAAGTATAGAGCCTTATATTTATATCCAGCCACAAAAATAAAGAGCGCTTCTCTCTATGGGTATAAAGGAAGCAAATATAGAGTATAAAGTTCTTGCACGGTCAGTAGTTGTAACTCCTAGAGCAGTGGTTCTCAACCTGTGAGCCATAATCCCTTTGAGAGTTGCACACCAAATATCCTGCAAATAAAATATTCACATCACAATTCATAAGAGCAGGAAAATTACAGTTATGAAATAGCAACAAAATAATTTTATAGTTGGGGTCACAATAGTATAAGAAACCATACTAAATGTTCACAACATTAGGAAGGTTAAAAACCACTGTCCTGGACTTCACAGCTGTGGAAGACCGTTGTTCTGCCCTAATATCATTCATAGAACCCCAACACTTTAAAAGTTACCCAGTGACGATCAGACTTCCCGGTCACTACCAGATAGATTTCTCCATCCCCTATGACTCAACCATGTGGTTCCTTCAGAAATAAGGTCTTAACATCAAGTTTTGAAGGATACCCAAGAGCAATGGCAATAATGTTTGGGGGTCAGTGGGACCCCACTAAATGATAGTTAGGAAAGAGGTAACCTATACCTGGCAAGAGATTCTTATTTGCTAGCCTGTGGTGTCTAGTTAGAGAACTATTCTCTTTGTTAGAAGGAGGTTTCATTTAAACTCCAACGTGTTTACATTGAAAAAAAATTCACAGTAGTTAGTTTTCATATGGATTTTCCCATGTCTTTATTAGCTATTCACTCCCTTATCCCCTCCCTTACCTCCACTCCCCAAACCCTATTTAATTAACCCTTCTTGGTCCTATATTACAACTCCTTCCCACAAGGTCCAGAATCACAAGGGGAAAAGAGACAGAAAGATTCAGAGGTAGCAGATACCTGCAGTGAAACAGTGTTTTTCCAGACGTCACAGCCCAGTTGCCCATATGAGCTCAGTGTCTGTACCTGTAATGCATAAGACCTGTGGCAGATCCAGCCGGTCAGAACACTATTATGGACAGAGGAGAAGCTCAAGAAGTCTCACTCTGAACAGGAAAAGCTTCTGGAGGAAAGAGCGAGAGAAAGAGAAAGGTTGTTTCATGGATGTGGGCTCTAAGAGACTACTCGTGTTCCAGGGGTAATGCTACACTCATACACATTTGTGGTGTGATGTTAGGATCAGAAGGCTCTGAGGGGTAGGCAAGAAGAGGAAACTGAGCAAGGAGTATGGAAAAGTATAACTAACCCCAAAGACCTTAGAAAAACCATAAGGTAACACTTTCTATATGTGTATAAAATCCTCAAGCAATAGAAATTGGCGGCAAGGCGGAACAGTGGCTCATAGAGGCTGAGCAACTGGTGAGTGGGAGACCAAGACTGCAGGGGAGCAGAGAGATCTCTGCGGAGTGCACACGGAAAGTGCACACCATAACTTCCCCTGCCCTGCCCTGCCCGATCCAGTAATTGGGAACAGAAAATTAGAACTTCTGTCTCCACCCGGAGGCAACTTCCGGACTCAGAGTGGAGCCTGGCCTACCTGCCACCCAGATCGGCGGCTCATGGAGGCTGAGCAACTGCGATTGGGAACAGAAAATTAGAACTTCTGTTTCCACCCGGAGGCGACTTCCGGACGCAGAGCGGAGCCCGGCCTACCTGCCACCCGGAACGGCGGCTCATAGAGGCTGAGCAACTGGTGGGTGGGAGACCTGGGCTGCAGGGGAGCAGAAAGATCTCTGTGGACTACACAAGGAAAGTGCACCCCCTGCCTTGCCCTGCCCTGCCTTGCCTGATCCAGCAAACAAAAACAGAACTTTGGAACTTCTGCTCAAACCCGACGACTCTGAGGCATAAAACAGGGCTTGACCCATCTGACACCTCAACCAGTGAAGAACCAGGGACACAGACCAGATACAAGGGAAAGGTAAGAACATATCACTGACAACAACATGGCAAGAGGAAAGAGAAAGAGTATATCCCAAGGAAACCAAGACAATCTAGCAACACCAGAGCCCAGCTCTCCCATAACAGCAAAGATCGGAACTCCAAACACTCAAGAAAAAGAAGACACAGACCTGAAATCATGCCTCAAGACGCTGATAGAGTTACTTAAACGAGAAAGGGAGGAAAAGCAAAAAGATTCAGAAGCTTTTAAAGAAGAAACAAGAAAAACACTCAAAGAACTCAAAGAACTAGAGGAAAACAGAACCAAAGAAATAAAGGAATGAAAGAGGGAAATTAAAACAGAAATTGACACAATAAAGAAAACACTAAAAGAGATAACCCTAGAGTCAGAACACCAAAAAAAGAAATCAGGAGTCACAGAAACAAGCATTTCCAATAGATTACAAGAGATCAAAGAGAGAATCTCAGGGGCAGAAGACAACATTGCAAACGTAGACAAAACAGCCAGAGAAGATGCAAAAAACAAAAAGCTCCTAACCCAAAATGTCCAGGAAATCCAAGACACAATGAGAAGACCGAACCTAAGGATAATAGGAATAGAAGAGGGAGAAGAGTAGCAACTAAGGGGCACAGTAAATATCTTCAACAAAATCATAGAAGAAAACTTCCCTACCCTCAAGAATGAGATGACCACGAGCATAAAAGAAGCCTTCAAAACTCCAAATAGGTTGGACCAGAAAAGAAATACCTCCCGACACATAATAGTAAAAACATCAAACGCCCAAAGTAAAGAAATAATACTAAAAGCAATAAGGGAAAAAGGTCAGGTAACATATAAAGGCAGACCAATCAGACTCACACCCGATTTCTCAACAGAGACTATGAAAGCTAGAAGAGTCTGGACAGACATCATGCACTCCTTAAAAGAGCACAAGTGCCAGCCCAAGCTGCTATACCCAGCAAAACTATCAATCACCATCAATGGAGAGACGTAGATATTTCAAGACAAATCAAATTTCACACAATATCTGTCCACAAACCCAGCACTACAACGAATTATAGGTGGAAAACGCAATACAATGAGGGAAAATACAGCCTAGTAAGAACAAGAAAACTCCTAAACAAGAAAACTAAAAGAAGAAAAAAACACAGACACAACTCAACCCAAAAAAAGCAATAATGGCAGGAAACAGAAACAACTATTCTTTGATATCTATTAACATAAATGGTCTCAACTCCCCAATAAAGAGACATAGACTATCAGACTGGATACATAAACAAAATCCAGCCTTTTGCTGCATACAGGAAACTCATCTCAGAGACAGAGAAAGACACTATCTCAGAGTAAAAGGGTGGGAAAAAAACTTCCAAGCAAACAGCTCCAAGAAGCAAGCTGGAGTGGCTATTCTAATATCGAATAAAGTAAATTTCCAAACAAAAGTTATCAAAAAAGATAAGGAAAAACACTTTTTACTCATTACCGGGGAAATCTGTCAGGAGGAACTCTCAATCCTTAACAAATATGCTCCAAATAAAAAATCACCAACATTCATAAAAGAAACCCTACTAAAGCTCAAAAAATACATTTCACCCCACACAATAATAGTGGGAGACTTTAATACCCCACTCTCACCAATGGACAGATCAGGGAAACAGAAACTGAACAAGGACACTGCAAAACTAGCAGAGACTTTGAACCAACTAGAATTAATAGATATATACAGAACATACTATCCCAAAGTAAAAGAATACACCTTCTTCTCACCACCCCATGGCACCTTCTCAAAAATTGACCACATAATTGGACACAGAACGAGCCTCCATCGATATAAGAAGATTGAAATACTCCCATGCATCCTCTCAGAACACCATGGTCTACGGCTGGTCTTTAACAACAACAAAGACAACAAAAAGCCCACATACACATGGAAACTAAACAACGCTCTGTTAAAGGATAGCAGGGTCAAAGAAGAAATAAAGAAATAAATTAAGGATTTTCTAGAATTCAATGAAAACGAAAACACAACATACCCAAACCTATAGGATGCAATGAAAGCAGTATTGAGAGGAAAACTCATAGCCCTAAGTGCTTCCAAAAAGAAGCTGGAGAGAGCTCACATCAGCAACCTGACAGCACAGCTAAAAGCCCTAGAACAAAAGGAAGCAGATATACCCAAAAAGAGTAGATGGCAAGAAATAATCAAAATTAGGGCAGAAATAGACCAAATAGAAACAAAAAAAACCATTGAAAAAATCAACAAAACCAAGAGTTGTTTCTTTGAGAAAATCAACAAGATTGATAAACCCCTAGCCAGACTAACTAGAGGGCAAAGAGAGAGTATCCAATTTAACAAAATCAGAAAGGAAAGTGGGGACATAACAACTGAAACTGAGGAAATTCAAGAAATCATCAAATCCTACTACAAAAACTTATACTCCACAAAATTGGAAAATCTGGAGGAAATAAATGAATTCCGAGACAGATACAAAGTCCCAAAGTTAAACCAGGACCAAGTAAACAATCTAAATAACCCTATAACACCTAAAGAACTAGAAGGAGTCATCAATATCCTCCCAACCAAAAAAAGCCCAGGTCCAGGCGGGTTCAGTGCAGAATTTTATCAGACTTTTATTGAGGATATAACACCAATACTCTCCAAACTATTCCAAAAGATAGAATCAGATGGAATATTACCCAACTCATTTTTTGAGGCTACAATAATCCTCATACCTAAACCACACAAAGACCCTACAAGGAAAGAGAATTTCAGATCCAATCTCACTTATGAACATTGATGCAAAAATACTCAACAAAATCCTTGCAAACCGAATCCAAGAACACATCAAAACCATCATTCATCATGAGCAAGTAGGCTTTATCCCTGGGATGCAGGGATGGTTTATCATAAAGAAATCCATCAATGTAATCCACCATATAAACAAACTCAAAGACCAAAATCACATGGTCATCTCACAAGACACTGAGAAAGCATTCGACAAAATTCAACACCCCTTCATGTTAAAAGTTCTGGAAAAAACAGGAATCCAAGGCCCATACTTAAACATAATAAAAGCAATATACAGCAAAACAACAGCCAACATCAAACTTAATGGCAAGAAACTTGAAGCAATCCCACTAAAATCAGGGACTCGACAAGGCTGCCCACTCTCCCCCTACCTATTCAACATAGTACTGGAAGTCCTGGCTGGAGCAATTAGACAGCAAAAGGAGATCAAGAGGATACAAATCGGAATGGAAGAGATGAAAACATCACTCTTTGCCGATGACATGATAGTGTACTTGAGTGACCCCAAAAATTCCACCAGAGAACTCCTACAGCTGATAAACAAGTTCAGCAAAGTGGCTGGATACAAAATTAACTCAAACAAATCAGTAGCTTTCCTGTACTCAAAGAACAAACATGTGGAGAAAGAAATTAGGGAAAATGTACCCTTCACAATCGTTCCAAAAACTATGAAATACCTTGGTATGACTCTAACTAAGCAAGTGAAGGACCTGTATAACAAAAACTTCAAACCTCTAAAGAAATAAATAGAGGAGGATCTCAGAAAATGAAAAGATCTCCCATGCTCATGGATTGGAAAAATCAACATCTTAAAAATGGCCATCCTACCAAAAGCAATCTACAGATTCAATGCAATCCCCATCAAAATTCCAACCCAGATCTTCATGGAATTGGAAAGATCAATGTGCAATTTCATATGGAATAACAAAAGACCTAGAATAGCGAAATCCATCCTCAACAACAAGAAAACATCTGCGGGAATCACTATCCCTGACCCCAAGCTATATTACAAGGCAATTGTGCTGAAAACTGCATGGTACTGGTACAGAAATAGGCATGTGGATCAATGGAATAGAATAGAAGATCCAGAAATGAGCCCTTGTGTATATGGTCACCTGATTTTTGACAAAGGAGCAGTAAACATTCAATGGAAAAAAGACAGCCTATTCAACAAATGGTGCTGGTCCAACTGGCACTCAGCATGCAAAAGAATGAAAAAAGACCCGTTCTTATCTCCTTGTACAAAGCTCAAGTGTAAGTGGCTCAAAGATCTCCACATTAAACCAGATACACTGAAACTATTAGATGAGAAAGTAGGGAAAACCTTAGAACACATAGGTACAGGAGAAAATTTCCTGAACAAAACACCAATGGCTCAAGCTCTAAGATCAAAGATTAACAAATGGGACTTAATGAGATTGCAAAGTTTCTGTAAGGCTAAGGACATCGTCAAGAAAACAAAACGGCAACCAACAGAATGGGAAAAGATCTTTACCAACACCACATCAGATAGAGGCCTAATATCCAAGGTGTACAAGGAACTCAAAAAGTTAGACACCAGAGAATCAAATAACCCTATTAAAAAAATGGGGTACAGAGCTAAACAAAACATTTTCAGTTGAGGAACACCAAATGGCCGAGAAACATCTTAGGAAGTGCTCCACATCCTTAGCCATCAGGGAAATGCAAATCAAAACAACCCTGAGATTCCACCTCACACCAGTCAGATTGGCCAAGATCCAAAACTCAAATGACAGCAGATGCTGGTGAGGCTGCGGAGAAAGAGGAACACTTCTCCACTGTTGGTGGGGTTGCAAGCTAATACAACCACTCTGGAAATCAGTCTGGCGATACCTCAGAAAATTGAATATAGTACTACCTGAAGACCCAGCTATTCCACTTCTGGGCATATACCCCAGAGACACTTTAATACACAACAAAGATATATGCACCACAATGTTCATAGCGGCTCTATTTATAATAGCCAGAAGCTGGAAGAAACCCAGATGTCCTTCAGAAGATGAATGGATACAAAAATTGTGGTACATATACACAATGGAATACTACTTAGCCACCAGAAACAATGACTTAACCAAATTCTTAAGAAAATGGCTGCATCTAGAGAATATCATCCTGAGTGAGATAACCCAGTCACAAAAGAACAGACATAATATGCAGTCACTGATAGTGGGATGCTAACCCGAGAGGCTTGCACTCCCCCAGAAACAACTCACAGACTGTATGAAGTCCAAGAAATAAAGAAAATTAAAAAATATACATATATTTACAAAACAAGAAGACTTTGACTATTTCCAGGTTGTGTTTTGTTTTGCATGTACTTTACGCTTATTGTAACTATTAGGTTTTCAATGCATACTGTCAAGCCCTTGAAAAAAATCAAGTACTGACTAAAAAAATATATTCACATGTTTTTATGTAAAAATTATTTCAATGTCTGAAAAAACAGTACTGACAAAAATGTATAATTTTAAGCAAAAAATGTTTAAAATCTGTACATTTATCTTTGTTTTGTAAAATAAAGTCATTTAAAAAAAAAGAAAGAAATTGGCATAACCCTAATATAAATAAATAAATAAATACTAGATAGTTCTGAAGAGAAAGTAACAATAGGAAGGACTGTCTTCCTCGTGACTGAACAGACCCAGAACACATCACCTCTTAAATACCAACAATGTACTGATTGCTTTTTTGTTTTTTGGAGTATTTCTGAGATGATGGTCATTTAAACAGCCAGCAGGGACAGGTCGGCGCCCAGACATACTCCCCCAGTTGTGAGACTAAGGGGCAGAGGAGCCACATGGGCTGAGCCACTTTTCTGCTCCCAGAAAAAAAAAATCACAAATTAAACAAGTATTTAGTATTGCTCCAGGGTTTCAGATAAAATATCTTCATCCAAGGACTAAAGAGTTTCAGTAGCAGAAATATCATGATGTTGTTTCTCTCTCAGAGCTCTTAATCCTCCCTACCAGGGAGGCCAGATGTACACTAAATGAACATTAACCCCGTCCCACTCAGGGCCACGTGAAGCAGTTTGGTTCCACTGGTGAGAAAATACAACCTCATCTGGTTCTCACTACAAAGGTCACTTTGTCCTGCCCTAACAAATAATTATAAGAGGTGGTCTAGAATAGTGATTTGTGACCTGGATGTTTTGTTGATTGGTCCATGAAGAGACCCAAATTTATGCATTTCTAATATATTTCATGTGGTGCTGATGCTGCAGGTCTGAACTACATTCAGAGTAACAAAAACATGTTGTTAAGAAGAACTAAGACACATTTTGAGATATTACAAACATAGACATCAAAGCACAAGAATTGAGATGTTAAATCAATCCAGAGTATCGTAGACACACGATTCTCTCTGTATCCAGAGTCCCTTTGAGCCATAGAATTGCATGTGGGTAATAAAATAATATATTTTCTCCAGTAGTTCAGATGAACCTTCTGGATCCTAACAGGGCCTCTCATAGGCAAGCTGGTAGCATCGGGCTTGTTGTCAGTGGCACACTTGTTCATAGTCTGTGTGTCCCATCTCATACTGGCCATTGAGCATCTTCAGCCATTGTCCCCTCCACTCACTGTTCTCGGTTCTGGTTCTCAGTGTCTTACTCATGGAAACAGGAGGAAAGCTTGCTCTCTTACCCACTTGAGGTAGTTAGGGACAACTCATTGTGGTGCCAGCCTCAGCTACATTGATGGCTGTTCAGCAATAGAATTCAAAACACCATCAAGACACAAGAAAATATTTGAAAGCTCAAAAGTCTTTTCTGAAGCAGTCCAAGAAGGTCCCAACATAGGCTTACTCCTAGTTCTCTTGTGGCCTTGGATTCCTCTGATCCAACCCTGAAGTGCTCACCTTCAGAATGACCCTAGAGCCTGAGTAAGGGTAAGCAGGTCTTCTAGTAAGGTGATTGACATTTCTGATCTTTAACTCAAGGTATGTAAAAGGAGGAACTTTTCACTTCAAATTTATTTATACATGTTCAAAGAAACAGTGGATGGTGTTAAATCCTCACTCTTTGACACTGGTGACACCATCCAGGCACTCTACAGTATGGATTTTGCTATAGCTAAAAGCAGAGGATTTCATATTTACTCCTCATCTTTAAGTACATGACTTCAGTCAAATGTCAGAAACTGGATGAAGAAGAAACAAATGGTAGATCTTTGGCTCCTCGCCTCTTTCTCTGACCAGTGTCCTCAAAAGCCAGGCTAAATTCTGACTCAATGGAAAAGTACCACAATCCATCCATCCTGGGGTTGGGTGTCTGGGGGTAGAACCTCTTTGGCTTAGTTCCAGGGGTTGCTCTTGGGAACAATGTTTAGTGGTAGTCCTAGCTGTCTTATCATGTCCTTTAGGAGGTAAAGAAAATGTCAAGTTAGGCTCCAGGAAGATGATGAATCCAGATGCCCAGTCCTGTGGAAAGATCCGTAATGAGAAAACAGAGCTGACCTCTTTCAGCAACGCTGGGAAATGGCAGGGGACGCAGGAAGCAGCTGCTCACTTTTGGCAGCTGCAGTGAAGGGCAATGTTATGGAATGTCAAAAAACAGCATATATCACTGCAGCCTCTCCGCTGGCCTTTAATGACTCAGGAGCACAGCCATCTTTAAGGACACTTGGCATGCTGTCTGGTTTAAAGGCAAATGAAATGCCCTGATTTCATCAGCCTTTCCAGAGAAGAAGAACTCAAAAACCCAAAAAGGAAGGATGATGATAAAAGTGTGCTCTTCTCATGTGCCAGGCTGAGAACTAGGAAGAAGAGGGTCCACTCTCCATCTCTACCTGTGAAATAATCCCCTAGTTTGCCCTGAGAACATCCACTAAGCCATTCTTAGAGTTCTGTCTTGCCATCATGGTATCTAAATAGGTAAAGTAATCTGGATCATAATCTAGAGATATCACACCAGAGCTTACCATTTCCATAACCACAGTAAACAACTCTATTACATGGACGCCAGCCCAAAAGATCCTCACCAGAAGTCACTAAATGATATGCCCATTTTTCTTGTAGTTCAGCTTTGCAATGCTCTGGAGGAGACCATGAGGATTATCACATTTGATCAGATACAAAGTAATTCTGTCAATATTATTAATTCAATCAACAAAAGGGCCACAGCTTGGACATTTTGTTTAAGGGTTATTGTGGCCAGTCCATCCGGAAAAATAGTAGGTGTTCTTTCATTAACAGCATTTCTAACATGATGATGAACAATGTAAAATGTGTAAGAGGAAATAGATTGTGTTGTGTGAAACCATTGGTTTCAAACTCTGGGGGTGTGGCTTTAAAAAACAACTGTCCCATCGATATCAATTCTGAGGTATATCTCAATGAATCTGTCACATCTAAGTACTAATATACTTGAGTGCTTAAATAATTGCATTTCATTTAAACTATTAAAATATGTGAATATATCTGCCTGAAAAGAATATCAACTTTCATATTTGTGTTAAAGATCCTATCTTGTTTCCCCAGAGTTTACAGCTGTTGAAATCTTTCTAGTGATAAGTCTGGAAGCCCAGTGAAGTAAACATGTATGAGTCTTGCTTAAATTGTGTGTACTAATAGTCAGTTAATATAGAATTTTTAGTGCTTTAATTCAAATAATATAACCTCTGTTTATTGGGAAAAAATAAATAATTGCCTTTTATATTGATGACATAAATATCTGTGTGTGTGTGTGTGTGTGTTTGTGTCTGTATGTCTATGTATGAATATGTGTGAGTGTGTGAGTATCTAGTAGTGTGTGATTCTTTATCTGAGTGTGAGTATAAGTGTATTGTGTGTATATGCATGTGTGTATGGATGTGTGTGCAAGTGTGTATGTGTGAGTATGAATGTGTGTGTGCATGTGTATGTATGAAAGTATGCTAGAAGAAATTCAACATTATATTCCTAGCATGGCTTTATTTTTGCTCACACTCTGATTAGTTTGAGGGAGGGCAGTTGTTGTAGCTTTGTTTTCTTTGACATTTTTCAATGCTGATGACTGAACCTGGATAAGCCCTGACACTGAGCTATTTCTCAACCCTTGTTTTGCTTCTTATCTTTGAAACCAAAGTTTCCCAGGCTGCCTTTGTCTTGTTCTCTGAAGCCCAGACAGACTGTGCCCTTGCAACCCTTCTGCCTTAGCCGTGCAAGCAGTAGTCATAGTTACAGGCCTGTACCAGCAAACTTGCTTCAAACCCAAATGAAGAAGAAAGAGGGAAAAGAGAAAGAAGGGAAGGATGGACAGAGGGAAAGAATGATGGAGACATAATTGGTATCCACACTGTGAATAAGCACTAGCAAGAAATTAAAATCACATCACCAGGTTTGATGGAGCCTCTGGTAGTTCCCAGACCACTGACCAGGTGTCTCCCAAGTGGTTCCCAGCTGGTGTATCTCAAAGAAGGTAGCTGCAGAGCCCTTCTTACAGCCAACCCTGACCTAAGTTTCCCTCAGCAGCTACTGGACACTGCCAAGCAGGAGGAGAAATAAAAAGACCACCAGGAAGTCAAAATGACCCAAGAAAGTGATTGACAGGAGCCACCGCATCTTCTCACACTGATCAGCATGCATTTTTATTGAAAGAATGCAGACAGAAAAAAAATATCTGAGCAATCTAAGCAGTTGACGTGCATTGAAATGAAATGGAAAAGAAGAAAACATTGAATATTACTACTAGAATCTTCAGTTCTTCAGTGAAATGGGAGAAGTTTGGGACTGCAAGACATGCTCAGCAACAAAACAATATAAGGATGAAACAGAGCCCAGGAATGAAAAACAATGTAAGGAACAGATGGTATGATCTTCCCATCTCTAACGAAGTCTGTAAGGCTCAACTGAAACCTTCTTTAACTACACATTTTGGTTAAGTTAAGAAAAACAACAGCTATGGTTCTTCCAGAATCCCTGCATAAATACAGAAATAGAATCAGAAACAAATTAAAAGGTATAGGTGTGTTAAACCATCGTAATTTTTACTGAAGATAGTGTTCCTTTCCAAGCACAGACAACCCACTAAACACACACACACACATACAATAAGCAAAAACATCAGGAAAGTGGAGGCCTAAAACTAAGGAATACACTCATCCCAACAAATCCAGACACCATAACACATATAAGCACACAAATGCGCGCGCGCGTGCGCACACACACACACACACACACACACACACACCACAGTGCTCACTACTACACCATACAAGCTCACAGCTTCTCAGTGCAAGGAAGCAAAGATAATGAGCTAGATTATATGCTAGAAAACTATTTAGAACTCTGCTTCTAAAACAAGATCAACACAATGTAATGAATTTAAATACATAGGTAAGGAAATCAAGTCATCAGCTCCAAAAAATTGCCAACGTGGGTAAAATAATCAATAATTTGGGAAAAAATATTGAAACATGGAAGAAAATGTCAGCAAGAAAATTTAGACACTAAAAAATGAACAGAAATAAACAAATGAAATAAAAAATAATGGAAAGAAAGCATCATCAACAAACAAAGGCCAAATCAAAGAATGAATTTCAGGGACGGGATGTAGTAGTAACTTATTATAGTAGTAAATCATTAAAATAGAACACAAATTTAATATGATAATATATAGACATACATTTTTAAAATTAATGAGGAAAACCAAAACTTCTAAGATAGATATTTCAAAGACCAAACCTAAAGGTCAATAAGGTTCAAGGAGCTGATATGAAGTCTGTAGGCTGACACGAGGGTTTGTCAAGCTTGCTGATCTTTTCTAAGAACGAATTCTTCACTTAGTTCTATTTTGTAACTCTCGATTTTATTAATTTTTATCTTAATCTTTGTTGGTCCTTGTCATCTACTGAATTTGAGTTAGGATTTTTCTTGACAAACCCTTAGTCTAAATAATCAACACAAAGAGAAAGAATGCAAATTCGTGAAAGTAGTGCTGAGAATAGAGATTCTACTATGCACTCCAGTGGTTCCCAGATCACTGAAAAATAGTTTGACAGACCAGGTGGTGGCACACACCTGTAATCCCAGCACTCAGGAGGCAGATACATGCAGATCTCTCAGAGTTTACGGCCAGACTGATACACAAAGTAAATTTCAGGATATCCATGGCTACACAGAGAGACCCTATCTTGAGAAAATAAATAAATAATGAAATATATATATATATATATCTGCATATATATGCAGAAAATTTATAAGAACTAGACATATTTAGGAAGAATGCATGACCTACCAACATTAACGTCTTAATTTACAATAATTTTAAATAGAGTCATACTAAGCAATGACAGTGAAACAGTAATGAAACTTTTCACACTGAGGCTCATGAAGCCCTGCCCCTATCTGAGGAGCCATTGGCAGTTGATGGCCGCTGTGAGAGAAGCAGTTTCCTTCATGGACCCAGGCTTTGAGGGGGCTACCCATGCTTCCACTGACGGTTCCACCCTGTGTACATCCAGGGAGTACTGTTCCCCACACTGACCTTCCTGCCTCTGCCTCCTGAATACTGGGAATAAAGGCATGTGCCACCACCTCCCAACCAACAAAAAGAACGTTTTAACTTACAGACAATAGAGGTTATGTCTGTCATGAATATATTTGATGCTATCAAGAAATTGTTGCCACCATTATTCAGCCTGATTTTAAGTTATATTTATACTTTAAGAGATGGTCAGTATCTCTCAGAAATGCATACTGAAATGGAACGCCTAGGTCTCACAGCCTAGACTTGGAGGGGAACAGCAAAAAAATTGGTTTGGAGTGATGGTTATTTGTGTGAGCAAAAGCTTGAGGATGCATTGTGCATTATGGTTTGTGCATGCACTTGTTTTGGAATATCCTTTAATAAAAACTAAAACAACCAGCAAAAGTAAATTATAATCAGCAAGGTGTATAATGAGGACACAGGAAAACAAATCTCTAAAATAGATTCAAAAAAATACTTGAGGTGCTTCAAAATTAATCTATAGAGAAAACAGAGAAATTACACAGCTGGACCAAAAACTGTCAGTTGGTAGACATTTTATATTCCACATAGAAGCTAGCATAAGGACACAATTTATTCATGGTTTTTCCTGTAAATTTAATGCAACTCTAACATTATAACAAAAGATTTTTGACCTTGACTAATTAGTTGTAAAGTTCACCCATAAGATAAAAGACAAGAAAGTAATAAAGAAATTTTGGAAATAACTAAGAAGAAAAGGTCATTTTCCTCACTGGCTAACAAAATCCATTTGAACAGTGGGAAAATTAAAAGTTTACAGTGCCAGTCTGGCCCAGACAAATCAATCAGTGAAACAGAATAGAGACTTTCTTCAAACAGACATGGTGTTTATAAGAATTTATTCTGGAGTAACATGGCATTTCAAATAAATTGGAAAAAGATGGATTATTCTCTAAACACTGTTGAGGCAACTGGTTCCCCACTTGGGAAAAAAATGTGAGAGTTAAGCTTCACAGAAATACTCCTCTCTGACCTGATGAAATGCATCCAGTAAAAATTAAAACTATATAAACAGAAGACATATAGAAAGTTAGTTTGATAATTTTAAATGGTGAGCAGTTGTTTTTTTTTTTTTTTTTATCAAGACCCTTTGTAGGTTTAGAGATGATAAAAGTCACTAAGTACTGCAGTGGGAAGAACTCTCAAATATTAAATAAAAGTACTCAATGTCTGCTCTTGAGAGGCTAAGGCAAGAGGAGGCTAGCCTGGGCTGAATGGGGAGTTTCAGGTCAGTCTGAGCTACAAAGGCAGATGTCATCTTAGAACAAAAGCAACACACACAAGAGAAAACAAGATACAGAAACTGTGTGCAACTTCCCACATTTTATGAACAGGAAAAATAAAGATAGGCATGTGTGTTTGCATTTGCTTCCGCAGATAAAACTAAAGTCTAGAAACATGTATTGGGCATCTGTGACGGCCACAGTTGGGAGGCAGGAACTAAGAGGACAGTCGCCGAGGGAAGCCAGAGAAAGGTGTTCACTCTACAGATATTTTTAATGTTTGACTTTATATAGAATCCATACACAGGTTTAAAAAAAAAACTGGGAAAGTAAAATTTGTTTAAAATGAAAATGTTTGCAAGGAAGCATATGCAAAGAAACTGAACCAAAAGGACCAAGGAGGAAAATCAGAGAAAAGACAACGAGATGAGGAAACATGAGCATCAGGATAAAAAAAGACAAAGCGCCGGACAAGACCATCCACAACTGCTGCGCGCTTCAGATTCCTATCCTGACACTGTTGGAAGCTGATGATTGCTTTAGGAGGTGGAGCCTTGTGGTCATTTTGGAAAAGCTCTTGAAGGGGATTGTGGGACTCCTCTTCCACATCCTACCCATGAGACAAATGGCTCTGAACCACCTCATCGTGATGTCTTGCCACAGCACAAAAGCCACGGAATCTCAAAAACTCTAAACCAAAAGGAAACTTTACTTTTCAGAAATACCTCATTTTATTATAACATGAGGCCAACATATACGTATACACCTACAAAATAACTGACCGTGACCTCCCAAAATTGCTCAATACTTGACAGAAATTCAAAAAATGTATCCTTCTGAAGAACAGGTAATACCTAATGTTAATGAGGGCCTGAAAGAACAGCACAGCCATTGGTACTGAAATGCTAACTCCACCCTCTGTAACACTAAACTCAAAAGCACTTTTCAGTATGTCATAAGGACAAAATTATATGTGTAATAAAACTGTATATCTAGGTCACCTGTAACAGTGGAGATCCAGGGACACCGACATGGTGATACTGTGTTGTGAGTAACCAAAACACAGAGAGGGCTAGGCAGAGCATGTGAGAAAAGCAGCCCTCCGGTTCAGTGGAACCGGACCTCTGGCATAGGGAATCAGGATCCACCCGGAAAGCCCTGGCTCAAAGTCTAGACACACAGGCCCACAGTAAGGCACAGGCCATTGTCAGTGAGAGCCTGGGTTTTCCCAGGAAAGGCAGGGCTTGAAATTCAACTCTACAGACCCTCTTACAGCTAAACCAGAGGGGAGCCTGACACATAGGCCCCAAGAGAGCACATAGGGAGTCTTCAGAGAGCAGAAAGTACTCTGCTATCTGGAAAAGGGTCCATTGTGGCCTAGAGAAAGAGCCAGGTCCCTACCAGTAGTACTCAGGAACAGTGGGCACAGGGCTGAGCTACCAGAACAGCCTCACAAGAGCTCCCACATCTGAACCCACAAAAACAGAGCTGAGTCACTGCTACCAGAACTCACTGCTTGCCCACTAAAAGATGAACACTGAGAAGCAGTTTTCTTCCTGAACCCACGGGCCCTCAGGTCCATGGGAGAGATAGGTACCAATCACTGACAACAAGATGGCAAGAGGAAAACAAAATAACTTACACAATGGAAACCAAGACAACCTGGCAACATCAGAACCCAGCTCTCCCACCACAGCAAGCAGCGGATTGCCAAACATTCCAGAAAAAGAAGACTCAGACCTGAAATCATACCTCAAGGTGATGGTGGAGATCGTTGAGAAGAGGATGAATAACTCCCTTAAACAAGTACATGAGGACAACCATAAACAAATGAAGCTTTTAAAGGGGGAACACGAAAATCACTCAAAGAACTACAGGAAAACACAACCAAATAGAAGGAATTGAAGATAAAAATGAAAATGGAAATAGAAACAATAAAGAAAACACAAAAGAGACAACCCTGGAGTTGGAAAACCTAAAAAAGAAATCAGGAGTGACAAATGCAAGCATCTCCAACAGACTACAGGAGATGGAAGAGTGAATCTCAGGGGCTGAAGACAACATTGAAAACATAGACAAAATAGCATGGTCAAAGAAGAAATAAAGAAAAAAATTAAGGGTTTTCTAGAATTTACTGAAAATGAAAACATAACATACACAAACCTATGGGATGCAATGAAAGCAGTACTAAGAGGAAAACTCATAGCTCTGAGTGCCTCCAAAAAGAAACTGGAGAGAGAATACACTAGCAACTTGACAGCACAATTGAAAGCTCTAGAACAAAAGGAAGCAGATACACCCAAGAGGAGTAGACGGCAAGAAATAATCAAACTCAGAGCAGAAATTGACCAAATAGGAAGAAAAAGAACCATTCAAAGAATCAACAAAGCCAAGAGCTGATTCTTTGAGAAAATTAACAAGATTGATAAACCCTTAGCCAGACTAAATAGAGAGCAAAGAGAGAGTATTCAAATTAACAAAATCAGAAATGAAAGTGGAGACATAACAACTGAAACTGAGGAAAGTCAAGAAATCATTAGGTCCTACTACAAAAGCCTATACTCAACAAAGCTGGAAAATCTGGAGGAAATGGATGAATTCCTAGACAGATACCAGGCACTTAAGTTAAACCAGGATCAGGTAAACCATCTAAATAATCTCATAACACATAACCAGAAGCTGGAAAGAACCCAGATGTCCTTCAGTAGATGAATGGATACAAATATTGTGGTATATTTACACAATAAAGTACTACTCAGCTATTAGAAACAATGACTTTATGAAATTCCTAAGAAAATGGATGCATCTACAGAATATCATCCTGAGTGTGGTAGCCCAGTCACAAAAGAACAGACATAGTATGCAGTCACTGATAATTGGATACTAACCCCAGAAAGCTCTGAACACTCCTGAAACAACTCTCAGGCCATATGAAGCTCAAGAAAAACAAAGGCCAGAAAATAGAAGCCTTTCTTCTTAGGAAAAAAATAAATATATAGCACCCTCTCAGAGTGTGGTAACCTGGATCTTAAATCATTAATAATCCAAGAGCTAAGAATATAGCCTTGTGGCAATTTTTGGTATTCAAAGATCATTATGCTTAATCTATACTCACCAAGAAAACTGACTATTTCCATGTTACATTCTGTCCATGTACTTTATGCTTATGGTAACTAGTAGGATTTCAATGCATGCTATCAAACCTCTAAAAGAATTAAGCACTGACAAAAAAAATATTCATGTAGTGTTATGCCAAAATGCCTTTAAAAATCTGTATCTATATATTCCTCTTTCTTTTAATAAAGTTGTAAGAGAGGAAAAAAACTGTATGTCTGAAGATAACATTATATAGACTGAAGAAGTTGTGTTTATGTACTTGTGAATACACACTCACACACAATTAAAGCAAAAGAGGCCGTGAAGTTGAAAGTGAGGTAGGTACATGGAAGGGTCAGGAAGGAAGAAGGGGAAGGGAGAATTGACATAAGTATATTCTCTCAAAACAGTTTTTTAGATGGATGGAGCTATAGAGATGGGTCAGCAGTGAAGAGCACTTGCTACTCTAGGAGAAGACCAGAGCTCATGTCACCAGCTCACACATAGCCCATAACTCTTGCTCTAAGTGGTCTCTTCAGGTACTCACACACATATGCACATACATTTACAGACAGCACATACATACACACACATAAACATAAAAAATAAAAACAGATATTTTAAATGAATATGTGTGTGTGCACATAAATGCACACAAAATGAGAGTCTCTAAGATTCTAATAGTATTGTATTTGTAGACCCTTGTTATGTAGAGGAAAATTAAATTAATATATAATCCTAATAGTATTTTATTTGTAGATTGTTGTTATGTAGAGGAAAATTAAATTAATATATTGTACATGTCATTGTATGTTTCATGTTTAAATTATATAAAATACATATGCTTTATAATTTAGAACTTGTAATTTCATTTAAAACTTTGTTGACAATTATAAATGTTTGAAATATTTCTGATGTATGGCTTGATAATTAACGATGGTTGATTTTGTTTTACTTGGTCTATGGAAAAGTGCACTGTGATGGTTTGAGTGTGCCTAGCCCAGGGAGTAGTGCTATTTGGAGGTGTGGCCTTGTTGGAATAGGTGTGGCCTTATTGGAGTAGGTGTGTCACTGTGAGTTTGGGCTTTAAACCCTTCACACTACCTTCCTGGAAGCCACTCTTCTCTAAAAACCTTCAAATAAACATGTAGTACTCTTAGCTCTTCCTGCACCATGTCTGCCTGGATGCTGCCATGATTCTGCCTTGATGATAATAGACTGGGTCTGTGAACCTGTAAGCCAACCCCAATTAAATATTGTTCTTATAAGAGTTGCCTTGGTTATAGTGTCTGTTTATAACAGAAAAACCCTAAAACATGCACCAATATATCAAGAATATGATTACTGGATGCATTCATATGTATAGAACACAAGGGGTAAGGATGTTGTGAAGATACCAGTTAGTTATTTCGAAAAATGTTACTCCAAAATCAAAGCTAGACAAAGTAATCATGCACATAAAATCAGAAACATTTACCATAGCATTAAGAACATGTTGAAGATCAGTAAACTGGCACCTTGTGAACCGGGGCAGTAGATAACTTTCTTTATGCTCAGTTTTTGACAGCACAGACTTTAAACCATGTTAATATTACTTAAGGAATGACAGCCTGGAAGTATCAAGTCTCTTCTCATAAGTTCAATCATTTCTTCAAAACTGGATAAGTCACATCTTCTTTGAAAAAGGACAAATTTTGAGACATCTAAAAGACTGATTTGTTACCCAAATGCTTATAAAATGCATTTTATGGATTCCCATAAAATTGCAATGTCACCCACTTTACTTCTGTGAAATGTTTTGTAGGGACTCATAAAAGTTGAGAACGCGCATGGCTGAATGTGGTGCATGAGAACACCAACGTCACGTGTGCAGAGAAGAAAAATGCTTAGCCTAGCAGATGGTATAAGGATCAAAGGCAGAAGCCACACAGTTGGCATCTCAGCCTTGGCACATGCTCATGACTGAGTTCTGTACATCAGAAGATCTTCTTTCTGCTAGACCATTATTATACCCCTGAAAATGCCAGGATAAAGGCCTTCCTCAGAAGGTCCTGCAATGGAAGGTACAGTGCATAATTGTCCAAAGAGAGAGGTTTGTGCCTCTGCTCTGACCTTGGCCAGGGTCTATTGATGGAGCAGCATCTTACAGATATTCTGGAAATAGTACCATGGATCTTTCATACTTTAATCTGATAGCACTCAGCATATTGTTAAACGGCTACAGTGACTACAGTGACCCTCCTGCCTCGCAGTTACCAGAAGTAATAAATAAAACACCTCTGCTTAGGAAGAGCAGAGTCATTTTTCAAATCTCTGCCTGCTAGTATTACAAAGTTCACGCAGCAAGTGTGGAGTGTTAGGCACCGTGCTTTCTCACCTCGGTATCAGTGCTCAGCTCATATTCCATTCCTCCTAAAAATGTCACTGATGATTGTTTTCTTGCTAACACAGTCTATTTTCCTTTTCCTCCAGCTGCTTAAAATTCATGGGAGAGAATAGTATGGAAGGAACATAGTTTGTTTTTATTTTTCCGTTTATGTGTGTATCTGCCATTTCAAGTGGGGGACTTAGGGCTTGTGCATTTGTTGTTTGGTCTGACTCTTTCATTTGACAAGAAATTGCTGCTTGTGCTGACCAGTTGGCCATGTTCAGCTCACTCAGCCTCACTGTTATATTGTCTCCATCCACAGAACCCAGATAACATGTATTGATGCTTCAATTGCACACAGAGCCATCTCAGGTCACACCATCTGCTTACTCCTAACGCAACTCACCTGCTCAACTGCACAGCCTCACAGCGACTAGTATGAGAGAAAAATTAGCAGATTCCTAATCAAGGTCACAGAGCACCATGCAGCTCCTCCCTCTGACCTGGGTTTGTACCACAGTAATCCCAGCAAGCTTCGATCCCTCCATCCTCCAGGTATCCCATTATGGAATGTTCAGGAATCCATAGAAAGTCACCCTAAGATATCTTCATCCTTATGGAGAGAGGAATTAACACCCATTAAGTTCCTCTAGGACCTAACTGAAAAATAAATACAAAACCAACACAAACAACAACAACAACAAAAACCACTGACACATTCTTCCCCCAGGTGTTCACAACAGAACGAAAACAATGACTGCTCCCTCAACCCCAAGAGTCTTTCAGTTTGGCTATGTATTGATAACCTCTATAATCACTAAGACTGGTATACATGATCCTAGGATGTCTAAAGCCAATGCAAATTGTAGATGTACCAGTGAAAACACAGACCGTATGATGAGTCTATTCATCATATGCTCCCTTTATTGCAGTACAGAATAATATGTCTCCCTCTACTACAGAGGATGAAGAAAGCACGCCCTTCCCTGAGCTTTCTGCCTGTGCTCAGCACACCAAGAGAGCAGGGGCATCTTGTCAAGTCACTTGGAGTTTCCATCTTGGAAAGAAAGCAGAGAAACTACATAGTACATGGTCTGTAAAGCCAAACAAGATCTGGGTGCTGGTGCAGGATATCTGTGGAGACAGTATGCATTTCTGGAAACCTGGCTGTCATGAAAATTGGTTTGCTCAGTTCTGTTGTTCCTGTACTGACTCCAAGCTCTTTGTTGTAACACTCTGGCAACAGGCAAACAGTCTCTATTCTGAGAGCTTCTCCCTGCATATCTTTGATGTTAGCAGATGTTCACAATTTACAACTTGAAAAGCTGTAGAATGCTGATATCGTCAGAGAGAAGATTCCATTTAGTTCAGTTTTAATAAACTAGAAAACAGTCTTTGGATGATGTTCTGACATCTCTCTTTCTATCTTACCAGAACCTGTGTTAGTGACTTCTCTCATCCCTATGATGAAAGACCTAGCAGGAAATAACTTAAGGAAGCACTTATTTTGGCTCACATTTTGAGGGGATATAGTTCGTGTTTCTGGGAAGGCATGGCAGTAGGAGGATGTGACCCAAGACTCCTCACATCTTGCTGGACCAGGAAACTGAGAAACAGATTGGTTTGGAAGCATGGCTGGGATAGGTTCCCAAAAGCTACCTCTCCTCAGCAAGACCCTACCCCCTAAAGGTTTCATAATACTCCCAAAAACAGCACCACCAGCTAAGGATCAAGTGTTTAAGTATATGAGCCTATGGGGGACATTTTATACTCAAACCATAGCAGAGTGTTGTATTCTAACCATTCTGGAGAACAGTTTACTGCATATCAATTATTTTGTGTTTCTGTTTGCAATGCAATTAAGACCTTCAGGCACCATGCCTTACAGATTCAAGGATACATTTTGTGGATGTTCTTTACCTTAGTAAAATGTCAAGAATTATTAAACATTCATAAGAAACTCTCTTTGGTTCATTGCTGTAAAAGTGTTAAATCCATATAACTCCAATAACCTTCAAATCTGGAAGTATAAAATGTGACTTACTTTTTTCAAAATATGAACAAGAACAGAGAAAAAGAAAACTCTGGCTGCCAACAGTTACAGTGGGTTGGAAGAGGCAGGTCTAATAGAGCCTGTTCAAAAGTTTGTGCAAAAATTATTGCTCATATTCCTATGTGTAGACAAAAGAAGCCATAGTCACATAGCCCATCACTGACACTGATAAGACTGACCTGGTCCATGATACAATGAATTAGGTCTGTCTTTAGAATCATCATTAGTAGGATGAGTGTTAGTATTTATATGGTCCCAAAGATACATTGGTCAGCCATTGACTACCTATCAGTGATGAGTTACCTAACATGGAGTGTTGTTTTAACCCAATGCCTGTGGACAATCTTGTTAATGTAAAGGAAATCTTTACACGATACTAGATAGTCATCTCGTTACTGTTGGATGTACCATCCAGTATAGATGATATCAGCAAGTGATTTTGCTTGATCAGTGGGCAATTTTGAATACCTCATAATTTAAGATTTTCAGTGGGAGTTTTTTGGGGTTTTTTTATTATTTTTAATTTGTTCCTAAACAATTTTATGCTGCCACACTTAAAATCTCTCAATGTCTGCTGTCTCCCATCTCCCTACCACCCCTATCCAGTGTAGATAAAAAAAAAAATAACAGTAAGTTGCCACACTCAGAATCCTGTAACCAGATATGACAACACATACTTATAATCCCAGCATTTGAGAGAGAAGCAGGCAAACCATATTAAAAGACATCCTCAACTACAAACTGAGAGCCTGTCTCAAAATAAAACAGAAAGTGTGTGCGTATGTTAAATGCCTACTATCCTCTAAGCTTACCTTGAGAGCTACTTGAGAAGAAGCTTGGCCCATACCATCAAGTGGCTCACTGTCCGGCAATAAGGACAGGCACTTGAACAGAGGATGACAATTGAATTATGTGATCTATAGTGGTGGGAATGTGGAAGCAGGTACAAAGGAAAATTGTTCCATTATTCTGAGTTACTCTGCTCTGTTGTTAGGCATGTACTGTCCTCATCTTCTCCACAATGACCTTCTCAGAAAAACTGTCAGCCTCAGAAAGCATGTGAATGAGCTGGAAGTGCAGCTCAGAGGTGGAGTGCTAGTCATCAAGGTTGTAGATTGGTCAAAACTAGGGTGCTCTGTGATCTACTGATTGAGATGGGACAGTTTTGAGTAAAACATAAATGATGCCAAAATCATTTGGGTTTTATTCTTATCATCACACAAAAAGGAGCATATCATGAGAACTGGGGAGATTAGTAACCTGCTTGAGGTAAGATGGTAAGTTCCATAGTCTACTGTTAGCTCATGACTGGTACACCCAGTCCATTCTTCTGGTAATATACGCGATTTATTGCATATTATACTATGAAAACAGAGGAGAAATGGAAAATAAATCTCCTAATTATTTAACATACACACCTCAAATTTTGGAGAATATTAAGTAGGAAAAAATACAATGATTTTTGAGATCCATCTCCAAATGTAAAATACCCCCTTCTTTTCATTCTAAGCAACTAGTATGTTTTCAGAGCAATCACAAGGAGGGTTTTCCTACTCTTTCCAGGAAGAAAAATGAGGTCATGGACAATCTGATAAACCTCATCTGCTGAAGCAAGGTAAAACTCTTCTGTACATCTTCCTGCTGGAAAATAAAGAATACATATTATTGCTGTAGCTATCACAGTGTCTCTGGATGCAGAACTGTTCATTATTTATATAGGAACATAAATGCATATGGCAATTTACTATACATAGCACTTGCTGAACAAACAACTCCCCCAAAGAGCTGAGAAGAGGACAATGTAGAACAACATACTGCAAGAAAAACACATCACCTAGACAAATAGGAGGTGTTTTATGGGTCTTTATGGCCAGAAAACTCCATATTATTCTCTGCTGAAAGTATTCAACATTGACACACTATATATCAGATTTTTAAAATATGGATTTGCCTAATCAAATCTATCATTTTTATGTCCTTCAGGAAACCAGTGAAATTGTTTTAAAATCGTCTCTTTGGGGGAATCAAAGTGGAAGCAAGGACAGTGGTCTTGAAGATGGAATTGAAAAATGAAGGGCAAAGAGCACTGCGCATTACCCTGTAACACAGACAGACAAAAAAACATGTAAAAACCAGCACAAAGGTTACTGTGCTCTCACAGGCATGGTGTGGAGTATCAGAAGAGCTGTTTGGTAGAAATGTGTTGTTGGGTTGCACAATGGACCAACACGATGCCTTTTGTAAATATTCGGTTTTATGTGTGGCCATAAGCTCAAGCTCCAGGGTCTACACAAACAAATCTAGAACGTGACTAGTTGGCATAAGAGGAAGTTACTTGAGACGCAGAAGATATGTCTATTCTAGAAAAGTTAATCTACATTGTGCAGTGGAGATGCCTGATGAATCAATAATATATTGGAAGCTTGTTTTTAAAATGGGCATAACTCAGGTTATAGATATTCTTTAAAAGGGAGCAAATGAATCACCAAGGTGTTGATTGTTGAAAATTAGGGTACCATGTGATCTAGTATTTGAACTAGGGTGCTTTTAATGAGAACCAGAGAATGGTGAGTAGTTACCCCAATACACTATGAGTCCTATGACTGTTCTTGACAAACTGGTTGCATGCCCATCCTATTAATAAACCATGTACGCTTTTCTGAGACCTGGTGGTTCGTGCTATGGAGCTCCTTCCGTCTGCTCCGTCCTGACTCACCGCTGTTTGCTCCTGCTGAGGAACAAGTTGGTCAGGAAGCAACACCTCAAACATAGCATTTAAAGATACCGGAAAGACGCCCGTGGAGCCGGAAGTGGCGATTCACTGAATTCCGGTCATGCTCACCAGCCCCAACATGAAGTCGCTGGAGAAGGTTTGTGTGGACTTGATCATCCTTGTGGCGCTAAGGAAAAGGATATGAAAGTGAAAAGACCAGTGCACATGCCTACCAAGACATTGAGAATCACTACCAGAAAAACACCTTGTGGTGAAGGCTCCAAGACATGGGATCGATTCCATATGAGGATCCACAAACGAATCATTGACTTACATAGTCCTGAGATTGTTAAACAGATCACTTTTATCAGTATTGAGTCAGGAGTGGAGGCTGAAGTCACCATTGCGGATGCCTAAGTCAACTGTTTAAATAAATTGACTTAATTGTTTAAAATAAAAAAAGCCATGTATAACATGGATAAACTAGACACTTGGGGGAGGTATTAGTTAGAATTTTACTATTGTGAATAGACACCATGACTAAGGCAACTCTTATAAGGACAACATTTAATTGGGGCTGGCTGACAGGTTCAGAGGTTCAGTATCGTATCAACAAGGCAGAAACATGGCAGTGTCCATACAGGCATAGTGCAGGAGGAGCTGAGAGTTCTACATCTACATCTGAAGACTGCTAGCAGAATACTGACTTCTAGAAAGGCAGAATGAGGGTCTTAAAGCCTACACCCACAGTGGCACACCTATTCCAACAGGGCCCTGTCTTCTAATAGCCACTCCCTAGGATGAGTATATACAAACCATCTCAGGGGAAAGTCTAGACTGGATCAATCCTCTGTGCTTATCCTCAGCAGGACAAACAAGACTTCCAGAAAGCAGGCTAAACCTAAGGAGAGCTCAATGCAGGCTACTGGAGAGCAAAGGAAACAGTTTCATGAATGTTTCCACTGTGTTTCTCCACAAGTTTTACTGACTTCAAAGATTCTTTGAAGAAAATAAAGAACCATTGCAATAAAAGGATGCATTAGGCAGGAATTTTGCCTCATCAATGAGGAACTTCCTACCTGGTGAATGTGAGTCAACTGTTCAGCCATTCAAAATTCTTTTCACTTCTCAACAGAAAATGACACACTTCTAAGAATAGACCAGCGTTTCTGAATCTCAGCACTATAAACATTTCATCTGCTTAGCTCTTCCTGGTGACTTTTCTTAAAACAAAGAATATCCAGGTATTTACTTACATGGTGCCAATAACATCCCTCCTGCAGAATAACAAGCAAAAATGTCTCTAGTCACATGAAAGTGTTCCCTGAACTAGTCAAGAACTATTGGCATAGGCCATGACACCTTTGCCATTCCAACCACAATTAATTATCTTGTCCTCTAAATTTGCCAAAGTCCTTACAAGAAAGCATAGATCACACGCACGCGCACACACACACACACACACACACACACACACGCACACACACATCTCTTGTATATGCATATTTAAGTAGATGAATATCTTTAGGTCATCTACATACAGCTTGGTTTGTCCTATGTGAAAGATCTAACTTCTTTGTGAGAGATTAGAATATTTTCTAATATTCTATTCCATATTCTATCTAGAGTTCATGCTCTGGCATTTTGAATATGAGAAAGTTTATTAAAGCTGACCTGAATCAGCTTCCATGTGATTGACCGCTGTGGTCCAAACTTCCCCCAAGGGAACTCAATAGAAATTGTCTCTATACAATCCTTCTACTTTGCAATTTTCTTTCTTCCCAGAGAAAGTTCTATATTCCCCCCACACCATATCTCCCACTTTATCCCTTTTCTCAAGACTTCTCCAAGATGAAATTAATGGCATCAGTGAGGATGATGAGAGTAGCAGCGATGATGCTGCTACTGCTACTTGCTGGTGGTAATATATTGTAATAATGAGGATTGTGATGATACTGGTGGTGGCGGTGGTGGTGGTGATATGTTGCTGCTAGTGGTGGTGATGATGGTGTTGATAGTGGTAATTATAGTCATTATGATGATGTGATAACTAATTGTGGTGGTGATTGTGGTGCTAATGATAGTTATGCTTGTTAAGGTAGTGGTAACAATAGTGGTCATGACATTAACAGTAGTAATATTGTGGTGGTCATGAGAACAGAGGTGATGGTTGCTGGGATGATGCTAGTCACCATTTATAGTGTCCCATCCGTGTGTTCTTCGTCCATCACAATATTATTCAGTGTATCAACAGTGCAATTTTCTCCCTACATACATTGGTAAAATATTGTGGTTAAAATATTATTCCCACCAGTAGTAGTAGTGCCTTTAATTTTATCACTCAGGAGGGAGATACACCTAGTTCATTGTGTGTTCAAGGCCAGCCTAGTCTACATAACAAGTTCCAGACAAGAACTGCATAAGAAAACCAATAACTCTCTACTTTGTTAATCTACTCAATATCTCTACTTTAAGTTCATCCCTCAGGCTTTCACAGCTAATCTGAAGTTGACTGCATTCTTAGAAGCTAGTAGTTGACATCTACCATTAAGCCAAAGCCAAGTAGAGAATAGATTCTCCATTGTCCAGGTTCTCAGAGGCTCCCATTGCCATCTTGCCGATTCCTTCATTGTTCTCACTAAGGACAAACAGACCTAAAACTACACTATCTTTATCTTTATTTTTACAGAACATACTAAATCTGTGTATATATCCAATAAAACTGTGTTTCTGATTAAAAGACAAGTACAGATACCCCTTCATTCATCACCATCCAGCCATATTTTTAGTACTTCTTCATGCCAAACACTGCATACTTAACAGTCACAAATACAGTCTTAGATGTCAGTGAGCATTTCCTGGTTCTCATGCACCCTGCTCATGAAAATGTTACCTGAGTAGTTCATAGTCTCTTCGTCCCTTATCCATCAAAGCCAGCCTAGGATCAGGAGTCTGGGAAGAGAGTTAAGTTAATGAACAGCTAAAGAACAGATGCTATGCATGAAAGTGTTAAGAGAAACAAAGTGTGGGGCAGGTGCCGGGGAAGTCAGGGCTAATGTTTGAAGGTCTTTCCAGCTTTAGCTTGCAAGACCCTTGGGGGAAGAATGTACCTCTAAAGTACATTGATATTCTGGAGCAACAGAAACATCTCTGATTACTTCTGACAACTAAACTGCATGTTTTGAGTAAATCAGAACAGGAATATAGCCATGTCATCCTGAAGTTATGCCTTGTGTTTATCATCTGAGCCTAGATAATTTTCTTTTTTTCTTTCCTTCTTTCCTTCCTTCCTTCCTTCCTTCTTTCCTTCCTTTCTTCCTTCCTTCTTTCCTTCCTTTCTTCCTTTTTTCCTTTTTTCCTTCTTTCCTTCCTTCCTTCCTTCCTTCCTTCTTTCTTTCCTTCCTTCCTTCTTTCCTTCCTTCCTTCTTTTCTTCCTTCCTTCCTTCTTTCCTTCCTTCCTTCCTTCTTTCCTTCCTTCCTTCCTTCTTTCCTTCCTTCTTTCTTTTCTTTTTCCTTTCTTCTTTTCCTTTTTTTTTGGGGGGGGAGGAGTGGGGGGAGATGGGGTGGGTGTTGGGTGGGGAGATCTCACTATGTACTCATTGTTAGACCAGAACTTAATATGTAATGAAGTTGGATATAAACTTATACAGATCTTCCTGCCTCCTCCTTGTCTCCAGACTACTAAAGTATACACTACTTTTTTATTACTTACTCTTTGAACGTTTCATACATGCAAACTTTCTGTCTTGATCATATCCTTTCGTGAATATTATCCCCACCTTCTCTCAGCTTCTCTCCAGAGGAGGGGGAATCTCTCTCCCAAACTTCATGTCCCCTTTTTAGAACCCGCCGTGTCCAATTAGTGCTGTCTGTGCACATGTACATGGCTCTGGGGTCTTCTGCTGGGAGACGTTGCAGTGGCCACTCTCCCTGCCTCAGCAGTCATCAGTAGCCGGTAGTTCCTCAGGTCAAGCTGGGTTCTCAGAAGCACTATGCTTAATGCTTGGATTTTTAGCTGACTTGGTTCTCTGCAGATTTTATGCAGGAAACATCTACTGTGAGATCATGTTTGCAATAGCCACATCGCATCCAAAGGACAGTATCTCACAACACTTCTCCACATCCTCTGTCTCTTACACTCTTTCTATGCCCTCTCCCATGATGTTTCCTAAGCCCTCTGGTGAGAAAAACTGTTGATACAGATGGCCCATGTATGAATGAGCACTCATAGACACTTATTCTCAACACTTTGAACAGCTAAGTGTCTATCCACAGCAATAAGAAGCTTCTTTGACAAAACTTGAGAGCAACACAGATCTACCTGAGAAAAATAAGTATGTATAAGGCAGCTTGACAACATGATCTTTAATAAAAAACATCAGTAGGTTTGCCCCCTTGGACCTACAGTTTTATAGCCATGAATTTGACCACATTTTGAGTCCCAGACTTGAATTACTCTCTGTGGAGTAGGCCTCAAATCCAGCTAAGGGACTGGTTGGTAACCCAATAGCTAGTTTTGCCACTATTTTACCTTTAAAGTACATCTTTCCTTTATCCAGAATACTTTTGAGACGAAAATAAGCAATTACCAGTGGTGGTTGTAAAATACGTTATAAACCAGGACTGTGCCAGACAGCAATATACTTGAGAGTAATCACAATAAAACATAGAAACTAAAGACATGGGAAAAGCTGGACCTTCACCAAGCTCAAGAATCAATGTCTACCTAAAAATGGTAAATGCAGGTGGAAAGAAATTATAGGGAAAAAGTCTTTTCAACTACATAAGCCTATAAAAAACTTCTTTTCTGAATTAAACACCCTATTTTACCTGTTTATGGAGTTAATTATATTCCATTTCATGTTGTTGACTAATATTTTACTAGATTGAACAGTTTAAACATTGGAAGTCATTAATCTGTTAAATTATCAAAAAAAAAAATAAATAACATCAACGTTTCTACTCTCACCATGTTGGGCAGCATAGGAAAAGAAAATCACAATAACTACACATTTTTTGATCAATCTTATTCCTAGATCAAAGGGCTAGCACCCATTTTCCAATTACTTGCAATGGCTTTTGAGTCAAGCTTAACAGTAAAACTAATGGTATAATGTCAATTCTTTCAAGCAAAGAAACAAAGGTTCTTATTTTTTCTTAATTGACAGTAAAATGAACTGGAGAATCATTTACCAGGCTTTCCCTACATCCCAAAAGACCACTTAACAACCCAACACACTCATACACCTACGTCACCAGGTGGAGGTAAGTGCTATTTGTCTTCAGCTGTGAGAAGGAAAAATGCTCATTTCCCTGCCCACCACTTCCTGTCTCCACCTTCGGCCTGCTACTGAAACGTTACAGTAGTTGGCTTGAATAAATATTTTCCAACACTACCTGTAGCAACTGAGAAGAATCCAAGAAGGAAAAATGCTGGTATTGCTTGCTCAGTTAGGTGCACAGCGGTGGAGAACATCGGAAAGGGGAAACTATCCTTTAACCACAGCTTAGCTACTCTACCGGGGTAGAGATCGCATCAGCAGCATGAGTGTTTCTCAACAAACAAACCTGCCTTTGAGTTTCCCAGAGTAGAGATGAAGCAGTGAAGCACATGGGTGACTAGTGATGCTATAATGCCAAGACTTCAGGTCGGAATACCATAGGCAGGGAAAGGAGCCTATGGTGACAGCAAATGACTCCTTTGATTTAGAAGTCAAGTTGACCCCGAGTTCCTCCCAGTGAGGACAAGAATGTCCTCTCACCATGTCAACATTGAAACAGAACCTTCACTCCTTAGCTGGTTCCATCATAAAAATCGATTCTTGGATAGACACTTTTATGATATATTGCTTGCTGTATAGCTTGAACCGCCTCACCTAAACCCATATCAGAATTTACTCCCCATGGTAAGGAAGTAAGAGAGAGACCATGTGGAAACTTCACGAAGTTAATTTGACTTGAGATCAGGGCTCTCTCTGTAGTTACGGATCCATTCATGGATCAAATTATTTCCCAGTGGGAGTATTATTATGAATGCCAATTTCTCTCCAGCTCTTTACGTCCCTCTCATGAACTGATAGCTTGTGCTGCCTTAGGACTCTGTAGACAGTTCTCACCATCAAGAAGACTCTTGCCAGATGAAGCCCCTCAACCCGGGGCCTCTTAGCCGCACAAACTGTGAGCCGAGTGTTTATTCCTCACCAATTACCCAGAAGTGATATTCAGCTGCAGCAACAGAAAACCATAGTAAGGATTGCCTAAGACAGTTCTGGGACGGTTTTCTTGATAGTTGATGTTTATCTACATGCATATTTGTCTAACACAATAAAATTTGAACATTATAGTGAATAATGGAAGAAGGAAAGAGAAACATGAAAGATCCCAATATGACAGATCCTTAGAGAATTTCTTGCCATGACATCATATGTCAGGAGTATGCATGCTCATGAATGCATGTGCTTACAGAGGACAGAAGGTGGCATGGAATTCCCCAAGAGCTGTGACCTGCCAGTCATGGTCCTGTGGCTTGACTTGGTTCTTTCAAGTGCAGCAAGTATCCTTAACCATTGAACCATCTTTCCAGCCTCAGATCCTACTTTCTGACACCCACATTGTTTAGTTCTATTATGAAGAAAGAATAAAACATATATTTCAATAAAATTACCTTTCTGTTTTCCCATCAAAACACCTCTGTCACAGCACAGGAAAAACTAATGCCACAGCAGCCCTGAATTCATTTCATGGAAGTTCGAAATAAGGAACAACCTGTATTTGGGACACTGAGACCCTGCTCCTTGTCTAAATGTACAGGGGTAAGGGGCAGACACTCAGAATTCTGAGAGTCTAAACAGTAGTCTAGCCTTTTGTTTTGCTTCTAATAAATATTTTATTGTTGTTTGGAGAACATGAAGGTAGAAGTAGCAATTTCCTCTGTGGCTTTCCTGGTAATGAGACTCACTTCTTCATGAGCCGAAATGAGAGCAGCTTACCTGTAAATAAAGCTTCAGTTAGTCATGCAGCCCGTATGCTCCAGGGGAAACAAAGTAAGATTATCACACTTTAGCCTCACTCCACATCTAAACAAGAAAGTATTAGGCATTGATCGGCCTCTGCTAGGTCACCTGCTCCATATAGGCATTATTACACTCTTTCATGCTTTAGAGATCAGTTCACAGAGAAAATATTCAAGCCAATTGTAAGACATTTGTAACTCCCAAAGTGCTTCATCTTTCCAGTGATGGCAGGAGATGTCTTGTTCCCCACAAAGGACAAAACTTCTCCAAGGACTGACACTGAGTTCAAGCTCTGTTTGCTAAGATGTTGTGTTTGAGAATCCCCCAGAAATGTATTATGCACCACCTGTTTTCTTACAGATATAGCACTGTCTTCGGTTATTGAAAAAGCTGCCAAGACTGACTGCAGGTAGTTCCAGGGGAAGCACTACAAACAAGCAGAATTATAGGGTTCAGAACGAGAATACACCTGCTGAAATCACTCAAACAACCCTAGAGATCTATTCTCATTGCACAACGTGTGATTCAAGTGTGAAAAGCCTATGGAGAGAAACACATTGACTCCATGTCAAATACTCTGAGACCAGCTATTGTCACACAAGCTCATTAAAGCACATGTAGAGGACCCCAGGTATTGTGGCTCACATGGTTAATCCAGTATATATGAAAGGTGGAGGTAGGAGGATCAGGAGTTTAAAGCCATCTTTTGCTACATGACAAAAAAGCTCTCTCTCTCTCTCTCTCTCTCTCTCTCTCTCTCTCTCTCTCTCACACACACACACACACACACACACACACACACACACACACACACACACACACCCCTCACAAACAGAGTTCAAACAAAGTAAGAACACTTCGTTTATCATAAATGGGCAAAGGAAAATTCCAAGGACCCTAAGGAAAGATTGATTAATTAGCCTTCTTAGGTGTAGAGCAAGAAGATTCTCCTGCCATCTTGTACCATGGGGATATGTCAGTGATCACATTACCAGCCTTTCTAGCTTTGCAAAGATGTGTAGAAATGTGTTTTATGTGTCCTGGCCTTTGCTGGTGTCCAGCCTCAGCATGAGGAGGGTCCCGAGAAAGGCAGGAATAGGAACAGGGCTGACTCAGTAATGACTCAGTCAGTAGTGGATGCAAGCTCTCAGGTCAGGTGCTCTCTCTTCCCTGACTCTTGTCATCCTTCTTCCTTCCTCTCCTTTTATCTTCTCCCTCTTATTCTTTAGCCTTCTCTTTCCCATCATTTTTTTTCCTTCTCTCAACCAGAGAGCCTGAGCCCAGACTTTTGTTGAGTAAAGTTACACCATCAAGGCTTTGACCATTATTAATACCTTTAGAAATTCTTAAATTTACATAAAGTTTATGAGTCCCTCATCAATAGTTCCAACCTCTGCTTCCTTGGAGCAGAAACTAAACAGGAAGCAAAAGCACCTTTCTTCATAGTTTTCCACAGCCTGCTCTTCACTGGTATCTGGGCACAGTTCTTGTGGTTTCCTGGTATAGCACACCACAGTCTTTAGTAACTACTTCATGTAAGAACAGAAAGGTGACAGACTACTAAGGTAACAATGATTTCTTACAAAGTTTTAAATTTTATGTAAGTAAAGCAGTTAGCTCTCTCTAGTATCTCTTAGGCATTATCATCTCCAATTCTTCAAGTAACTATGAGAAAAAAGTACCAACTTTTTATATACTTAGACAACATCTTTTAACTCCCTAATCTTTGTTTCCTCATCCTACCAATT
Source organism: Micromys minutus (assembly GCF_963924665.1). Lineage (NCBI taxonomy): Eukaryota > Metazoa > Chordata > Mammalia > Rodentia > Muridae > Micromys > Micromys minutus. The sequence continues at coordinate 116,391,475 of NC_137969.1, forward strand.
CCATAACCTCATGTACTCTCCCTGTAATACTACTTATTTCTAAATCCTATATAAATTTCTATCATTTCTATCTATACTTTTTCTTCTTGGGACCACTTTAACTCTCTATCCTCGATGTCCCCAAGTGCACTCTGACTAATTAATACAGCAGTCATTGGACCGTAGGCTACTGTATCTCCTCATGGTTCAAACTTCAAGGCCATGAATTCTGGCAGTGAACTATTTCTACAAAGGACTGTGTAGACTTTTATAGCCCTTATGGTTATGTTCTCTAGATCTTGTCCCATGGCTCTAAAGGCCTAAGTAGAAGGAAGGCCTGTTCCTCATCCTCCACAGCCTCATGACTACCTCCATCCCTCATCCCTGAGAACTCCATCTGTTTCATTTATTATGGTGCGATTAGCTCTGAGGAATGGGGGGTGGGGGGAGTATTTTCCCCAGAAAGAAAGATTGAAAGTAAAGACAGCAGATCAGTTTCAGGCCAGCAGCAACCATCGGGATCATGGATATCAATGGCCTGGGGATTCTTCAGGGGCTGAAACTGTGTCACACCTCCCCTTACACAGCCATGCTGACCCAGCAGCCCTTGTTATTAAAATACTTTGCACACTCAGCAGAATCTGTTTCTCCAGCAAGCCAAAGGTAGACTAAGTGCCATCTTTCAACAATATCCGGCATAAGGCATTGGACTCCAGCTCCCGTATGAATACATCTTAATATAGATAAATGAAATTTGTCCATGGGATTAACCATGTTCAAGCTCCAGAATTTCCACTGTGAATCTCTAGACCAGGGTGTACTAGAAATAACATTTTTCCTGTTGATTCATTCTGCTAATTCCTGCCTCCTACTCCCAGCTTCCATAACCCTGTTCACTGCTGTAGATAGTTCTCTGCCCTTCTAGGATGCTGGCTTTTAAAACCCTTCAGTGGTTTTATATGCTCTTAGAGCAAACCCCAGGCTCTTCAGAGTCGTGCATAAAACCCCGCCTCTGCCTCACTCTCTGCTCTTTACTCCACCTTTTCAGGCTGCATATCTTTTCTTTTCTACACACACATGACCTTCATCTTCCCTGGATTTTGGCCAACGATTCCTGTTTTCTTTAAACTTCACTACAAGGATCACCTCCCCCTGGAAAAACACCCCCGTTCTGTGTACTGAGTTGAATTGTGTCCCAAAACAATATGCCAAAGTCTCAGCTTCAGGTACCTGTATGTAACTTTATCCAAACACTGGATCTTTGTGAATACAATCAAGAGAAGAGATTATGCAAAGGAACAGAAAGGAAGAGGAAGAAGGGTGAAGGAGAGGAAGAGAAAGGAGAAGAGGAATGGAGAGGAACGGTGAGGGGAGGTGGAGAGAAAAGAGGAGGGGGGAAGAGGAGAGGAGAGGAGGTATATTAAGATGTCAGCAGCCAGTGGCTTGCAGCAAAAGAAGAATGGTGTAATGATTTAAAGGAGAATTGTCCTTTGTTAGCTTGGGTATTTGAACACTTGACCCCAGATGGTACCACTGCATAAGATGCTTATAGAACTTTTAGAACATGAGGTCTGGCCAGAGGAAGTATATTATCTGGAGTGGACTTTGCAAGTTTAGAGCCCCACTCCCATTTCCAGGTTGTAGTCTGTGCTTTCTGTATGTAGGGGGAGATGTGATCTTTCATCTTCCAGCTCTGGTTGTCCACTCTCATGTCACCTCGGCCATTGTGTCCTCTTCTGGAAATGTAAGGTGAAATAAACTCTATACTCCACAAGTTGCTTTTGGTCTTAGTATTTTGTTAGAGCAACAAAAAACCAAAAAGAAGAGAAAGAATCTGCTCTAAGGCCTTCAGAGTCAGCCTGGTCCTTCCAACATGGTAACTCCAAGCTCCAGGCCTTCAAAAATACTCCAAAATTATAGGGAATACATCCCCGTTATTTTAAGCCACCACATTTGTGGTAAATTGTAATGGGATATCTTGGGAAATAGATATAATACACTCAGAACAGTGTAGCTTCCTCATGTTGGTTCTTAACACTTTCAGAAGGTGTGAACATCTGTCACTGCCTGTAATTATTCATCACTGCAAATGACTGCATCAATAAAACGTCTCTGTGAGACCATAAGAGTCATGAGGTTAGAAATATGTGCAAGCCATTCATCATCAAAAACCCAGAGTGGACCTACCACAGGAACAATGCTAAGTTAAGAGATAGGTTAGTGCTAGGGATTATGTTTGTTTGAGCTTCTCTGGAGGTGTTCATTTTATTCATTTGTTTCTTTTGTGTGCATATGCACATGATGTAGGTGGACACATATACCATAGTGTTCATGGGGCTGCCAGAGGGCACGTTTGTAAAAACTGTCTCCGTGCAAGTTTTCCTGGGTTACGGAGATCACACTCAGATCACCAGGTTTGTGCTGCGAGCACCTTTGCTTGCTGAGCCGTCTCGTTGACCCCCTCTTCTGAAATCTTGAAGCTATATGGAGTGGTGTATCCTAGAACTAAATAGCCCCAGATTGCCATGCTGATATTGACTAACTCCTCTGTCCTGAAATTCCACATTTGCAGTGTTGGAAAGATTCTTAGACTCCACCTAACTCCCTACTCCCAGCCCCCACTGGCTTTTTAGATGAGAGAATTGTACCTTCTCCATATGCTGTGTTGTCACTTCCTACAGCTGTCAGTCTATTCCCCTTCCAAAGCAGCCCCTGTATTGGCTATGGCTGCCTAGCCTGAGGGTCCAGAGGCAGCTTTCCCTCCCCTGAAGACAAAAAAGCACATGACTTTGACAGCTATTCACTGCTGGATGGCATTTTTGCTTAATTAGAATAATGGAATTTTAAGCCTGGAAGGTCCTTAGACATCATCTGAGCAACCTCATCTCCTTATTTAATTGAGTAAGAAAAGTCTCCAGCTATATACACTTAAACTGTAGCAAGATGGATTGCCAAGATTCACCCAGTTAATCACTTCCAAGGAGACTCTCAGATGTTTCTGAGCATTTCCTTCAGGTCCATGTCCAGTGAGCTGAGAATATACCCTCAAATTTCTCTATTTAAAACCTCCCTGGGCTGCTCAGTCCTGCCTGGGCCTTGAGCCTCTTCTGGGTCCTGTTCTCTTCATCTCACATTCAGGACCTCAATCCTGACAGCACAAAGATCCTGGGCTCTGGACTTTGAGGGAAACTTTTCTGACGATTCAGGAATAACAGAAGGGATGTGGAGCACAGAAGACAAAACAGCTGGTCCTTGCTATAGCAGGATTCAGAGACCACACTTTAATTTTGATGCTTTGATCATTGTCAAGGCTAGCAATAATGTGGATATGATAGTTGCCCAGCATTCAGCTGTAGTGTTCTGCACACTTGGCAGGCAGGCAGTCTGTGGCCAAGCTGTGGTCACAAACACCAGTGGGCTTCTACCCTGCTGGAAGTGCTTCAGGACTTCAGATACCTCTGAGTCAGTCCAGAGGATTCTGATCATGAAGATGACAGGACCCATGGCTCAGCTCAGTCAAAGACCTACGACTCACTTTGTGCTCTATAATTAATGCTCTCTAGGAAACCCATTCCCTCCAAGGATGTGCCACTGCCTCAGCACTGTCTTATGCTTTCCTCTCACCTCTACTTCCTCGTATGACTGTCTTGAAGTCATATGCTTCCTATGAATTTGTCTCCATATCCAAATTTCTCCCTTTCAATTTTTAGTTGTTGTTGTTGTTGTTGTTGTTGTTGTTGTGTGTGTGTGTGTGTGTGTGGTTGTGCATGCATGAATGCAAACTCAGGTAGTGAGGCATAGCATAGCAGCAAGTATCTTTACCTGCTGAGCCATCTTGCTAGCCCTAAAATGTCTCTGAAGCATAAGGCTTATGTGATCGGGGCCCATCTTAATGCCCTCTTATAAATAAACTCTATTGTCTTCTGACTTCCCTAAGGGGGCTGCTGGCAGATAGCATCATGTGGCAAGGTACATGTAAGAGAGAAAGGTTGCGTGCCAAGACAGAATGAAGCGGAGTGAAGGTGTCTGGCTTATCTTTGAATGACAGACAACCTGCACTTCATAAAATTAATCCTTTCTTCCTTCCTTTCTTCCATCCTTTCTTTCTCCTTTCCTTCATCCCTCACTTTTTCCTTCTTCCTCTCTTCCTTCTTTATCTCCATACTTATTTTTAAGGTAGACCTGTGGTCTGATTGCTTTCAAACATGCTGTGTAGTTTGAGATGAGATGAAACTTCTGGTCCTCTTATCTCTACCTTCCAAGTGCTGAGATTACAAGTATGCGTAGCCACTCCGAGTTGATGAATTGCTGGGGCCCAATCATGGCTTTGTGCATTCTGTGCAAACACTCTCCCAGCTAAGCCATATCTCCAGTCCCTAATCCACTTCAGCTAGGCCTAACCCACTCCACATGATAGCCATTAATCCTGCCCCACTGAAGGTAAGAGCCCATGACTAACTACATTCCACTAGATTTCACCTCTGAAAGATCCCCAACACTATCACACTGGAGACCACCGTGAGAACCTTGTGGGAAAAGTGTATGTAGCCATAGGATCGTTTCCTACTTCCCATTTCAAATGCAGACCTGAAGTTAACATGTTATCCTATTAACATAGGACCCTTGTCCTAACTCAAGAGGTGACTCCAAAGACTGAGCCACAGGAAATCAATAGTGAACTGGGAGGCAGAGAAACCAACAGTGGCTCCTTAAATGAGGACTCACAGTGTTCTGACGATGGACATCTGAGAAGGTGAAGGTTTATTCCCTTCTCCGTGCCACATCCCACAAGGACCTCTTCTAACCCAGCATCACATTTGCCCTTCACAGCAACTCATCCAGGAAATATCTTACAGACATTTAGGACAGGGAAACTAAGGTTTTGAAGTAGTGAGTGAACCATATTTGCAAAGCCAATAAATTTAGAATGAAAGTCAGAACTCAATTCTTTCTTGGGTTGTCTGACTCCAAGCTGTGATTCAAAAGGGGGCCATTTCCACTTTGTTAATAAATGATTCATGATGGTCAGCGATATAACGTTAGGGTCAAACGGTCCATTCTGCCAAGGCTAGACAGATTAACTTCCAAAAGTGTGTTACCAGGAGCCTCTTTATACCCACAGATGGAAAGGAAGTTTATCTAAAGAGTTTCATAAAAATTGTGCTGGAGCCCAGGCTCACATCTGCGATGGAGAGAGGAGCCAGGAGGCCTTGTGGTGACTGTCTGGCTGCCAGCTGAGTGTTCTTTCTTTGCAAAAGAGATGTTGGCATTGTGGCTGGGCTGACCCCAGTGTCAGAGTGGTCTCTGTGTCTCAGCCGCACAAATTTGAGGGGCTGCTATCATCCTTTTCGAAATTACAGCTGGAGGAAAAAAAAGCTGTACCTGATAGAAACCTACTTGGAAGAGATGAAATCAGTGGTGCGTGTTTGTTTTTTCTTTCACTTACAGACTACTTTCCGAGCAGCAAAGAGGCCACCAAGCAGGTTGTGAATTTGTTGCTCTTTTCTTTGTGTGGCCACAAGGTCTTGATGAGTGGGTAAAGAAGCCTGTAGTCTCTAGTGACAAATCGTCACACTATAAATGTCATTCTTAAACCTTCCCCAGTGCAAAACAATTTTTTGAAATAAATGCATTTCCCAATGAAATAAAGAAATACAGAAGGCTTCCTAAAGTTAGTAAATTCTCCCCAAAACAGCTTTAAAAAGTCATTCTGCAGGTAAAATAACAAAGGTGAATGAAAACACCTTCAGGCTTTCCTGTCAAAGGGGCTGGTGTATGATGTGGGCTCCGCACTGATAGTGGGAATATGAGCTGAATGTGCACACTGTACTTAAAGTGGAGAGTAGGAATAACCCTGAGATCCACTTACATTTATTTGTATGTTAAAGGGGAATATATAGAGAGTTAAATAAAACCAATAAGAGAACCAAGAGATAAGCAATAATAATTCTTATTAAAAATGGTTGTCTTTTTAGCTGCTTTAAAGTATGTAGTGTCTGTCTGTCTGTCGGTCGGTCTGTCTCTATGTTTAAGACAGGGTTGCTCTGTGTAGTCCTGCCTTGCTAAACTCACTCTGTAGACCAGTCTGGCCTCAAATTTAGAGATTGTCTGCCTCTGCTTTGCAAGTGCTAGGATTAAATGTGTGTACCACCATCGGGACTGTCCATATGAGGTGCAGGGCCCAGCTTTCCCAAGTTCTGCAACCCCCTGGGGGACAGGGACAGCTCTCCTGCTCTCATGCCCTCCCACTCAACTCCCTTGCTCATGTGAGGGTCAGGGCCAGCTAAGCACAGTGCTTCAAGTTGCAGTCCAGACCAGGGACACCAGCATGGCCTTTGGTGGTAATACAGGCATGGGACGTCTATACAGACTCTGGTTACCATAAGACCAAAGATGCAGACATAGCCCCACACAGAAGCCCTGAGACCAGATGTCCTTACGGCCTCAGGGGGCAGCATAGGCCTCTTAGCATTTTCCCTAGAGGCAACATGGCTCTCAGATATCCACATAATCTTCAGTGGCAGCCCGGGCCACAGACATCTGCTTAGCCTTTGGTGGTAACTCCAGCCACAAACACCAAAACAGACCCTAACTGCAGCAGGAACACAGGCCCAGATATAGCCCTTGGCAGCAGCTCAGAGCAGGACCTCACCACAGCCTCCTCATATTTGCCTTTTTAGAGGAAACATTTTAAGAAGTGAGCATGGGCCATTCATAACCCAACTCTAGAAATACCTAGAGTAAAACATCTCCTTCAGTTGATGCCAAACAAAGCCATCCTCTGCTATATATGTAGCTGGAGCCATAAATCTCTCCATGTGTGCCCATTGATTGGTGTTTTAGTCCCTGGGAGCTCTGGGGTGTTTGGTTGGTTGATATTGTTGTTCTTCCTATGGGGGGGGGGAATTTTTTTTCAGCTCTTCAGTTTTTTCTCTAGCTCCTCCATTGGGGTCTCAGTGTTCATTCTGATGAGTAACTGCAAGCATCCTCACCTGTATCAGTAAGGCTCTGGCAGAGCCTCTGAGGAGACATCGATGTCAGGCTTCTGTCAGTAAGCACTTCTTGACATCAGCAAAAGTGACTGGGCTTGATGGCTACATAAAGGATGGATCCCCAGCTGAGACAGTCTCTGGATGATCTTTTCTTCATTCCCTGCTCCACTATTTGTCCCTGTGTTTCCTACTGTGGGTATTTCTGTCTTCTAATAAAGACTGAAGCATGCAAATTTTGGTCTTCCTTCTTCATGAGCCTCATTCAGTCTCTGAATTGTTTTTTGGGTATGCCAAGCTTTTTGGGCTAATATCTGCTTATCAGTGAGTGAATACCATGTGTGTTCTTTTGTGACTGGGTTACCTCACGCAAGATGATAGTCTCTAGTTCCATTCATTTGCTTAAGAGTTTCATGAAGTCATTGATTTTAATAGCTGAGTAGTATTCCATTGTGTAAATGTACCACAATTTCTGTGTCTATTCCTCTGTTGAAGGACATCTGGGTTCTTTCCAGCTTCTGGCTATTATGAATAAGGCTGCTAAGAATATGGAAGAACATGTATCCTTGTTAGATCTTGGAGCTTCTTTTGGATCTATGCCCAGGAGTGGTATAGCTGGGTCCTTATGTAGAACTATGTCCAGTTTTCTGAGGAACCACCAAAATGATTTCCACAGTGGTTGTATCTGCTGTCACCTGAGTTTTGATCATAGCCATTCTGTGTGAGCTGGAATCTTGGAGTTGTTTTGATTTGTATTTCCCTGATGACTACGGATGTTGAACATTTCTTTAGGTGATTCTCAGCCATTCAATGTTCCTCAGTTGAGAATTCTTTGTTTAGCTCTCTACACCACTTTTTAATAAAATTATTTCATTCTCTGGAGTCTAACTTATTGAATTCATATATATATATATATATATATATATATATATATATATATATATATATATATATATATTGGATAATAGCACTCTATTAGATATAAGATTGGTAAAGATCTTTTCCCAATCTGTTGGTTGCTGTTTTGTCCTAATGACATTGTCCATTGCCTTACAGAAGTTTTGCAATTTTATGAGGTCACGTGAGTCGGTACTTGATCTTAGAGCATAGCCATTAGTGTTCTGCTCAGGAAATTTTTTCCTATGCCTATGTGTTCTACCCTCTTCCCCACTTTTTCATCTACTAATTTCAGTGTACATGGTTTTATGTTTAGGTCTTTGATCTACTTGGACTTGAGCTTTGTACAAAGAGATAAGAATAAGTAGATTTGTTTTTCTACATGCTGACTGCCAGTTGAAGCAGAACCATGTGTTGAAAATGCTGTCATTTCAGCAGATGTGGAGAAAGAGAACACTCCTTCACTGTTGGTGGGGTTGTAAGCTGATACAACCACTCTGGAAATGAGTCTGGCGGTTTCTCAAAAAATTGAACATAGTACTACCTGAAAACCCAGCTATTCCACTCCTGGGCATATACACCAAAAATGCTCCAACATATAACAAGGACACAAGTTCCACCATGTTTATAGCAGCCTTATTTATAATAGCCAGAATCTGGGAAGGACACAGATGTTCTTTCCATGTTTACATGGATGCAGAAATTGTGGTACATTTACACAATGGAGTACTACTCAGCTATCAGAAACAATGGCTTTATGAAATTCCTAGGCAAATGGATGGAACTAGAGACTATCATCCTGAGCAAGATAACTCTGTCACAAAAGAACACACAAGGTATGCACTCACTGATAACCAGATACTAGCCCCATAAAGCTCTGTATACCCAAGAAACAATTCACACACATTATAAAGCTCCAAAAGAAGGAAGGCCAAAATGGGGATGCCTCCGTCCTTCTTAGAAGAAAGAACAAAACACTCATAGGAGGAAATGCAAAGTCAAATACAGGAACAGGGTTTGAAGAAATAATCACTCAGAAGCCGCCTCACCTGGGTATCTGCCACATATGCAATCACCAAATCCAAGCACTATATTCCAAGAAGTACTTACTGGCACGAACCAGAGAGAGATGCCTCCTCAGGGACTAAGTTAGAGTTATATAAACACAGCTGAACATGCTTGCAGCTAACCATTGGACTGAACAAGGGGACTCCAATGAGGGTGCTAAAGAAAGGACAGAAGGAGCTGAAAGGGGTTGCAACCTCATGGGAAGAACAACATTATCAACCAACCAAACCCTCCAAAACTCCTATGGACTAAAACACCAACCTTTGTGCCCACATTGAGAGACCTATTGATCCAGTTGCATATGTATCTGAAGATACCAGTGTCTGGCATTAATTTGAGAAGAGGCTTTTGGTCCAGAGAGGGCATGTTTTCCCAATGTAGGGGAATGCCAAGGCAATGGGGTGGAGAGAGTGATCAGGAGGGAGTGCACCTTTGTGAAGGCAAATGAAGGGAAAGGGGGAATGGGAGTGGGGCAAAGGAAAGAGATAACATCTTAAATGTAAATACAGAGTATCTAATAAGAAAGAAAGAAAGAAAGAAAGAAAGAAAGAAAGAAAGAAAGAAAGAAAGAAAGAAAGAAAGAAAATGTTCTCCCCCCACCAATGGATAATTTTAGCTCCTTTGATGAAGATCAAATGACCATAGCTGTGTGGACTCATTTCTGGGTCTTAAATTCTGTTCCATTGATCTACCTGCCTGTCTCTGTACTAATACCATGCAGTTTTTTATCACAAATTATCTGTAATAGTTTGAGGTCAGGGATGATGATAACCCCAGATCTTATTTTGTTGAGTACAGTTTTTACCTATCCTGGGTTTTTTGTTATTCCAAATGAATTTGCAAATTGCTCTTTCTAACTCTATGAAGAATTGAGTTGAAATTTTGATGGGGATTACATTAAATCTGTAAATTGCTTTTGACAACATGGCCATTTTTACTATATTAATTCTGCCAATCCATGAGCGTGAGAGATCTTTCCATCTTTTGAGATCTTCTATGATTTCTTTCTTCAGAGACTTGTAGTTCTTGACATACAGGTCTTCCACTTGCTTGGTTAGGGTCACCCCGAGGTATTTTATAGTCTTTGTGACTATTGTGAAGGGTGTTGTTTTCCTAATTTCTTTCTCAGCCTGTTTATCCTCCAATTAGAGGAAGACTTCTGATTTTTTTGAGTCAATTTTATATCCAACTACTTTGTTGAAGTTGTCTATCAGGTTTAGGAGTTCTTCAGCAGAATTTTTGGGGTCATGTAAGTATACTATCATATTATCTGCAAATAGTGATATTTTGACTTCTTCCTTTCCAATTTGTGTTTCTTTTACCTCATTTTACTGTCTAATTGGTCTGGCCAGGACTTCCAGTACTACATTGAATAGTTAGGGAGAGAGTGGGCAGCCTTGTCTAGTCCCTGATTTTAGTGGGATTGCTTCAGGTTTCTCACCATTTAGTTGGATGTTGGCTATTGGTTTGCTGTATATTGCTTTTACTATGTTTATGTATGGGCCTTAAATTCCTGATCTTTTCAAGACTTTTATCATAAAGTGATATTAAATTTTTCAAATGCTTTTTCAGCACCTAATAGAATGATCATGTGGGTTATTTTTCCTTTGAGCTTGTTTATATAGTGGATTACATCGATTAATTTCCATATATTGAACCATTCCTGCATCCCTAGGATGAAGCCTACTTATTCGTGGTGAATGATCATTTTGATATGTTCTTGGATTCGGTTTACAACAATTCTATTGAGTATTTTTGCATCAATGTTCAGGGGGTAATTTGGTCTGAAGTTCTCTTTCTTTGTAGGGTCTTTGTGTGGTTTAGGTATGAGCTTAATTGTGGCTTTGAAGAGTGAGTTGGTAGTATGCCCTCTGTTTCTATTTTGTGAAACAGTTTGGAGAGTATTGGTTTTAGGCCCTCTATGGAGGTCTGATAGAATTCTGGACAAAACCCATCTGTTCCTGGGCATTTGGGGGGTGTAGTGGGAGACTTTTGATGCCTGCTTCTATTTCTTTAGAGGTTGTGGGACAGTTCAGGCATTTTATCTGATCCTGATTTAACTTTGATTACTAATATCTATTTAGAAAATGGTACATTTCTTCCAGATTTTTTAGTTTTGTTGAGTATAGGCTTTTGTAGTAGTATCTGGTAATTTTTAAAATTTCCTCAGTTTCTGTTGTTATGTCTCCCTTTTCTTTTCTGATTTTGTTAATTTGAATACTGTCTCTGTGCCCTCTGGTTAGTCTAATTAAGTGCTTATCTACCTTGTTGATTTTCTCAAAGAACCAACTTCTGGTGTGTTGATTCTTTGTATAGTTTTTTGTTTGTTTGTTTGTTTGTTTGTTTTGTTTCTACTTGGTTGATCTCAGCCTTGAGTTTGATTATTTCCCGCCATCTACTCCTCTTGGGTGTATGTGCTTCTTTTTATTATAGGGCACTCAGGTATGCCTTCAAGGTGCTAGTGTATGCTCTCTCCAGTTTCTTTTTGGAGGCACTCAGAGCTATGAGTTTTTCTCTTAGCATTGCTTTCTTTGTATACCACAATTTTGGGTCTGATGTACCCTCATTTTCATTAAATTCTAAAAAGTCATTAATTTTTTTCTTTATTTCTTCCTTTACCAAGTTGTTATTAAGTATAGCATTGTTCAGCTTTCATGTGTATGTGGGCTTTATGTGTTTTTTGTTGTTATTAAAGACCAGCCTTAGTCCATGGTGATCTGATAGAATGCATGAGATTATTTCAATTGTCTTGTATCTGTTGAGGCCTGTTTTGTGACTGATTATGTGGTCAATTTTGGAGAAGGTGCCATGAGGTGCTGTGAAGAAGGTATATTTTTTTTGTTTTAAGATGAAATGTTCTATAGATGTCTGTTAAATCCATTTGGTTCATAATGTCTGTCAGTTTCACTGTGTCTCTATCTAGTTTTTGTTTCCATGATCTGTCCATTGATAAGAGTGGGTTGTTGAAGTTTCCCACTATTATTGTGTGTGGTACAATATATGTTTTGAGCTTTAGTAAAGTTTCTTTTATGAATGGGGGTCCTCTTGTCCTTGGAGCATAGATGTTCAGGATTGAGAGTTTATCTTGACAGATATTTCCTTTGATGAGTATGAAGTGTTTGTCCTTATCTTTTTTGATAACTTTTGGTTGAAAGTCAATTTTATTCAATATTACAATGGCTACTCCAGGTTGTTTCTTGGGACCATTTGCTTGGAAATTTTTTTCCTAGCCTTTTACTCTATTATTTCCTGGTCCAATCTATTCGGAGTTCTGTAGGCTTCTTGTATGTTCACGGACATCTGTTTTTTTAGGTTAGGAAAGTTTTCTTCCATAATTTTTGAAGATATTTACTGGGCCTTTTAGTTGAGAATCTTCGCCATCTTCTATACCTATTATCCTTATGTTTGGTCTTCTCAATGTGTCCTGGATTTTCTGGATGTTTTGGGTTAGGAGCTTTTTGCTTTTTAAATTTTCTTTGACTATTGTGTCAATGTTTTCTATTGTGTCTTTTGTACCTGAAATTCTCTCCTCTATCTCTTGTATTCTGTTAGTGATGCTTGCATCTATGACTCCTGATCTCTTTCCTGGGTTTTCTATCTCCAGATTGTGTCTTTTTGTGATTTTTTATTGTACCTATTTATTTTTTATGTCCTGCATGGTTTTGTTCAATTCCTTTGCCTGTTTGGTTGTATTTTCCTGTAGTTCTTTAAGGGATTTTTGTGCTTCCCCTTTAAGGGCTTCTACTTGTTTACCTGTTATCCTGTATTTCTTTAAGAGAGTTATCCATGCCCTTTTTAAAGTCCTTTATCATCATCATTAGGTAGGATTTTAAATCCAAATCTTGTTTTCCCGGTGTGTTGGGATATCCACTACTATCTGTTGTGAAAAAACTGGATTCTGATGTTGCCAGGTTGTCATGTTTTCTGCTGTTTTGGTTCTTGCACTTGCCTCCTGGCATCCTGTTTTCTGTTATGTTAGTTGGTCTTGCTGTCTCTAACTGGAGCTTGTCCCTCCTGTGAGCCTGTGGGTTGTGAGAGTGCTCCTGGGAGATCAGGTCCCTGTAGGCAGGTTTTGTGTCCCAATGGCAGTGGGACAACCCTAGTTCTGGGCACAGATGGAGACCAGAGGACTGTAACAATTTTTAATATTATTCATACCCAAAAGACATTTGAATCTCTGTAAAACAGATCAGAGGGAAAGACTAAAGCCAGCAGAGAGTAAAGAAGGCTTAGAGGTAAGAGTTTTGGGATTCTTTGTTTGTACAGTGGCAGAAGCTGTAATAATTCAGAGAATTTGGAAATTGAGTGTTTGTTCCCAGGCCATTGAGACTGGTTATGTTTGAATGCTTGGTCAATAGGAAGTGGCATTATTAGAAGTACAGCCTTATTGGTAAATGTGTGGCATTATTAGAAGAAATGTGTCACTGTATAAGTGGGCATTAGGCCTCCTATGCCCAGTGTGAAAGATATACTCCTCCTGCCTGCCCAGGCTGCCTGTGGGAGACAGTTCTCTTCTGCCGCCTATGGGTCAATATGTAGAACTCTCAGCTCCTTCTCTAGCACCATGTCCACCTGGATGCTGCCATGCTTCCCACCATGATAATAGACTGAACCTCTGAAACTGTAAGCCAAACCCAAGTAAATGTTTGCCTTTATAAGAGCCACCTTGGTCATGTAATTCCTTTACAGCAATGAAACCCTAACTAAGAAAGGAGGTCAACCTGTTTTCAGTAACACAGGAAGACTTTGATGGAACCTTCAAGTCCAAGGAGGGAAAGAGTTTTGAGAAGATACTAGAAAAAACTTCAGGAGAGTGCTGACAGATCAAGCAGGAAAGAAGATATCCCTCAGAAGCATGTGGAAATGTTCGATTCACAGTTGAGGAGCATACAACAGTACAGAGAAAGGAGGGCATCAAAAAGGGTGTAGACAGATCATGTGGGATATAGATAGCAAAGGGCCAGGAGACTAGCATGTACTTTGGAATGTCTAGCAGGGACTTGTGCTGTTGAGGGAGCCTGGAGGCCAGCACAGGCTTTGCTATGCTAATAGGCAGCTCAGGTAGCCATATGTTCTTTCTGACAGACATAAAAAAAAGGACTCCTTTGGGGAAATGGGAACCAGTTGCACAAATTTCTGAGGAATGTTGGCTTTGATCTACCAACCAGATATCTTTCTATAGTTCATGTTGAGCTCATTTCTGTATACATGGACATCCTGAGACCTAACAGTACTGAGTGGAGTCCTTACGGATTTCTGAGGCCACTAAACACAAGGATCTCTTAGATCCTTCACTCTCAAACAAGGTGACCAGTGGCCATTGAGAACTCAATTATGACTATTCTGGGTGTGTAAAATATAAACTGTTTGAGAACAATGTAAAGTAGCATAACTTAGTAATGTGTACACATACTACAGATTGAAATTATAGTATTCTGATATATAAATATAATATCCTGTCATAAATTATTGTTAAATAAAGTATATTGTGAACTAATTTTCACTTATGTCCTTTTATATTTTAACTGGTGGCTAATAAAATGTGTCAAGTTCCAAATGACTTATTTTCTCATCTACACCCCTTGAATTGCTTTGGCAGGGAGTTCTTTTAGACTCTCCCCATGTGCCTTAAATTAAGAATTGGCAGGCCTGAAGTGGTCATTCTCTTTTTCTCAGATATTCTGGAGCTGTACAAGTCAGTCAGTCCCAATTTGCACTTGTCAAAATACATAGAATGAACATGAGAAAAAAAGCTTAGTGTATAAAAACATTTTTTAAAATCATTTAAGAAGTCAAGAACTATCAGGATGGGATTCAGACTGTGACAAGAATCTAATTATATAGCAAATGCACAAGATCTCACTGAGGGTATGGAGGGAGGAAGATGCTGATCCAAGGAACTGAACTGAAGAGAGTCAACTCAACGAGGGACATTTGTAAATACTACCCATCCTCCCATGGAACATTATTTTCCATGGGCACTCAGGTTAGCACGGAACCCCACATGTCTTGGAAGTGAGTGATTAGGAGGACGAGTGGCAGAAAGTTGGTGTCAGTTGAAGAAGAGGGTGGCCAAGTAGCAGGGAGAGAAGGAGAATCCCTGATGAGTAGAGTCAGAGATATCATATAGACTGTTGTCTAGCTTAATATAGGCACAGATGGATGCATAGCAAAGTATTTACTGATCTGTATACATACATGCAATTTCATGTATTTTCTTACTGAGTCAGCTGAAATGACTGAAAATAGCATGGTCTCTCAACAGCAACAAGCACACCTACTGCCCAGATTTTCTTTTGGATCCAAGAAAAGGAACCAGAGCTCCCTGGAGTAATGGCCATTTCTATAGTTGGTGAATCTAAAGCATCCTCCTGGAGAACTATGCTATGTCAGACTGAAAGGAACAACAGACACACACACACACACACACACACACACACACACACCAAGAAAGGATAACAGTCTACAGTTACAGTTACAGTCTGCCAATGAGTGACAGAAGTCAGCTGAAAGATTTCTTTCTCAGGCTAGAGAGATGGTTCCATGGTTAAGAGCACTGACTGCTCTTCCAGAGGTCCTGAGTTCAAATCCCAGCAACCACATGGTAGCTCATAACCATCTTTTCTAGGATCCGATACTCATATAAATAAAATAAATAAATCTTAAAAATAAAAGAGTTCTTTATCAATGGTCACACTGGGACAATATGAGCAAGAAAATAAAGTAATATGGGTTAGAAGCCAAAGGCAGATATCAGTCAGTCCATACAGATGTGAATAAAGAACTGAATAGATTAACAAAAAATTGCAAAGAGACCTGCCAGAAAGAAATTCCCCTCCCCCACTGTGCAGTCTCTGCCAAGGACATCACTAGATGCTTCTTCTCCTTTGTGAAAGCAATGTCTGGATACAGCGACTTCCTTCCAGACAACACAAAATGGAAAGAGAAACAGAAAGAAGCTCAGAAAGCAGATGGCCCAGGTTAACTGCAACAGATATAAATCATTTTTTAACTCAAGCCCCGGCTTCCTTAGAGTGGATGGATTACACAGCGGAGGTTTTCTCTGTTTGTTTTTTATTTTATTGTGTTTTGTTTTGTTTTTCCTCACAGTACTTCAGGTGAGAAATCCAGCATTAAGGCTCCAACAAGGCTGACTCCATTATGAAATCCACTCTTGTCTCACCTGCAACTGCCATGTAGCTGTGTGCTCACACAACCTTTCCTGCGAGCACACACAGGAACTGAGAGCAAAGGAGCTCAGAGGGCCCTAACTCACTGTAAGACCTGACTCTAAGCCTACTGGGGCGAAAACAGAAGGAAAAATCTATTTGTTGTTGACCGGAACAATTTTGTGTTGAATCCCAGAACACAGAAAGCAAGTAAAAATAGACAAATTAGCAAACCTCTGAATAACAGCAGAAAAACAAAATATTGCAATGGCCTGCAAAAAAAAAGGGGGGGGAGACACTTCCAAAAGGAGGGCCTGCAAAAAAAAGGGGGGGGGAGACACAAAAAGGGGGGGGAGAGAGACTTCCAAAAGGAGTTGGTGTCCACGCCACTCAAAAGTCAGTAGCAAGAAAGACATAACCCAATTAAAATATTGCCAAAGGCACTGGAGAGCTGGTTCAGTGGTTAAGGGCACTTGATGTTCTTTCAGAGGGTCCCGGTTCAATTCCCAGCACCATATGGGGGCTCACAATCATCTGTAACTCTGGTTCCAGGAGATCTGACACTATCGCTGGCTTTTGCAGGCACCACACATGAATAACACACAAACATTCATGCAAGCAAAGCACACCTACACAGAGAATGAAAGCAAAAAGAAAGAGTAATTTTTGTTTTTCAATTAAAAACAGAATTCGGCATGGGTAAAGACCTGACAATAGCATATAAGAGGTTTAAGAGGTGGTTTAGCAGTTAAGAGTATGGATTGCTCTTCTGGAGGACCTGAGTTTCATTCATACCCACCAGCCCCATGGTAGCTCATAACCTCCTCTAACTCCAACTCCAGGAGCTTTGACACCTTTGACATCTGTGAACATCCACCCTCATGTACACACACACACACACACACACACACACACACACACGCACGCACAAATAAAAATAAAAATAAAATAACCTTTTTTAAAAGATTACTTATAAATAGCCAACAAGAATATGAAAAAAAAAATACATGGCATATTTGGGTTCAAATAAAAGCCACAGTGAGGTATTACCTCATCCATCATTCACTGGGCTCTAAAATTCAGCTTTCTACAAAACATGGCCACACTGATAAAAAAACAAAAAAAAATTTAAGCACAAATCCATTACAAAGGGTGTTCAACATCTATTTGTGTAACATAGAGAATGATCACATAAAACGTCAATATGATATAAACAAGGCAACCAGGGAGGTTGGTACAATAGTCACACACAGTTATGGAAAACGTGACCTTGATGAATATTCTTCTGAACTAACTGCACAAAGATTCCCATTAAATATGATTGCAGCTCTGTAGCATATGCTTACCAGATGCAGAGCAGCTCATCAGTTTCTAGAAGGTGGCAGATAGAGAAGGGGGGAGCAATGCCCTACTTCCTGTGTCCTTTGCCCCATACCTCAATTATATATAGCTATTCATCCATCCTGGTAGAGAAATAAATGTAAGAAAATGTCCCTCCTGAGTTCTATGAGCCATTCTTGCCAATTTATCAAAATCCCAGGAAGGGAATCGAGGTAACCCTCAATCTATTGGCCATCGGTCGGAAGCAGAGCAGAAGACCTACCTCTCACTATTGGCATCTGAGTGAGGAGAGTTGTGTGGTGTCAAGCCCTTAGCCTGTGGGATCTGATGTTATGTCCAGGTCGCTAAAGTGAAAATTGAATTATATAATAAGCAGTTGGGATTCTCTGAAATAAAATGGTGGATGGTTGAAAAATCTCACACCTCTGGTCCCAGAAGTTGTGTGTTAAGTGACTCAGAGTAGATATAATAATTCGAGATATGCTCAAAGGCAATCAGAGCTCACTCAGGAGGGCTATTTTAAAACAAAATAATAGCTAAGATGAAAATAAAACAGACAGTCATTGTCAGTGAATGCTGAGGCTGTAGGTAGAGTTCACATGTAAATAAATAGAAGGTATGGTACTGATATTGATGTTATAAACATAAACTAGTGCTTGTATATCAATAGCATTTTTATAAAGATTGCCCGGATTTTTACAAAATAAAGATGTGTGCAAGTGTGGACACCACTGTAATTTCAAAATATTTCTCCACAATGAAAAGAGTTCATGAGTTTATAAAAAAAAAAAAAAAAAAAAAAAAAAAAAAAGGAAATGTTGAGCCCAAGGGATGGCTCACCAGGTAAAGGTGCTGTCTACTAAAACTAATAAGCCAAAGTTAACTCCATCTCTACTTCCAAGTTGAAGGAAAGAATTGACTCCCAAAAGTCATCCTCTGGGCCACACATTGGAGAAAAGGAGAGGTAGACACAGACAGATGGAAAGACAGACAGAGAGACAAGAACAAAGAGAGACAGAGACGGGAAGACAAGTCAGGAAGACAGAGAAACAGGGAGACTGAAAGACACAGGCTAGGGGCAGAAACCAACCCAAATTACCACCATCGCTGCAGCCAGTCAACATGGTTCTGAGGGACATGGCAAACACAGCTTTGGTTTATAGTATCCTACTATAGTCATATGATCACAGAGTGGTAATCACAAAGTGAGATTGACCCCATGACATGGGGGTCTTCCTTGCACTTTGTGGTTTTATAAACTATCGAGGACCTGATAGATATCAGATGCTTCTTTTGGGGATGGGAGGTAAGAGGTAATATTAAGACAGTTTCACTATATCCTTGGATTAAATTGTATACACTTTTCCCTTCAATGAAGGTGATTTATGGGAGGTTGTTTTTAAACATATGGTTTGAGAGAATTCTTAAAATCTTGACAATTTTTAATATTTTTGAGATTTCAATGTATTATAAGATGCTAACAGCAATCTCTGAAAAGTACTTGGGACATGACAGCAATTATTTTTATATATTAATCCTTTGAAAATTTCATGTGATATGTTTTGATCATATTCATATTCGTCTATTCTCCCCCAACTCCTCCCAGACCCCCTTTCCACAAATGACCTACCAAGGCCACACCTTTAAGGAGAACTGGCTCTCCCTCTGTGGGTTATCAAATGCCAACTTCCCTCCCCATGCTGGGTCTTGTCTGCTTGAGCTTGTGCAGAACTTCTGTGTTCTGCCACAAGCACTGAGAGCTCACATATGAAAATGCCCTGTTGTTTCTAGAAGACACAGTTTCTTTGTAGTCATCCACAGCCCCTGTCTCTCACGATCTTCCTGATCTTCCTCCACAACAATCTCCAAGTATTGATATACTATAGATCTCCCATTTAGGACTGTGGATTGATGTTAAGATGATACATGATTGGACAGTGGAGAGGTAGGTGGAAAAGTGTAAGAAAATGGAAGAGGAACAGAGGTTGGGGGAGGAGATTAAGATGGGGCTGGGGAAAGCAGACCTGGATCCTAGTGACCAAAATTGAATACTTTTAAGGGATTTTATAGGTCTTTTATCTCTTATAGAAGGGTGGTTTGTATCTTTGTCTATTAGATGTAATCTTATTGTGAAGAAGATTTGTGAGTTGAGAATTTAATATATAAACCTGTATGAAACTCTATCGGGCCTTAGAGTCATGTTTGTGCCAGCAGTGGGGTAAAGAAACACACCAGGGCAGAAGCACCAGGGCAGGTGTAGTGAACGGCCTGGGAAGGGAGAGTGTAGCTTGTGACTGAGTGACAGAGTCCATGTCCTGGGCTCTGCACAAGATGACATCCTCAGAGTGAGACCTCGGGTGCCGATAAAGAGATAAGCCATTTTTAATTAATAGTTACTACAACATAGGGCTGAGCATTCCAGTCTCTTAGTCTCTGCACCTTGACCAGTTATGTGTCTCAGTACCATCTTGATACCAATTTTTGTGATCATTTAGAATTTGCGTTTTTCATTTTCCTTAAAGTGTTATTGATTTTAAAAAGTTTCCCATTTATTATAATCAAATTTGTCAATATTTTTCTCTTTTTCAATTAAATTATTTATTCACTTCTTATCTTGATCACAGCCCTTCTCTCCTCCCAGACCCTCCGACCTTGACAATTTTTTTCAGTTCACAGTGTTTAATGCTTAATTAAGGTCCAGTTTTCATCTGGCTGAATGTAGTTTTGCATGCCTCCAATCCTAGTACTCAGAAGCTAAGTCTCTTTGTCATATGGCTAAAGCACATGGTTAGTCCCTCTATGAAGCTAGCCGTATTCAGTCATGGGTTATCATGATGATCTTACCAGATCCTGATCACTTCCCAAAGGCATTGCCGCTGAACACCATATTTTCATTGTGACCACTTTCTTACTATCCTCACAGCAATTGGAAATCAATACAGGAACCACCAAGGGATGCAGGAAAAATGGCACCTTCGGGGTCAATCTGAGTGTAATGTAAATAATGTAGTCCAGCTTGGACTATATATCGAGATCCTGTCTAAAAACAACAAAGCAACAAAGTCCTTCATCTCATATGGCAACTTGTATTTCAAAGTTCTGGACAGTTAAGTCTTAGTCTATTTACATTACTGAAACAAAACACCTAAGGAAACTTCTTACAAGCAGAGACTGTGTTAGAAACGGAACACTGTGGCAAGAGAAACTGTAGAGAAATTTTAAACCAGCAACATGGCCGCTCTGGCAAGTGATCAGATCCAAAGACCTTCCAGGTCTGTGTGATCTCATTGTGACCCCTCGCTGTTCTCACATCCTCGCCTCCTCTGTCTACCCTCCACAGAACCAAGCTTGTTTTTAAGAGGAGAGTATTTACTTCAGGAATCCAAGTGTCTGCACTAACACCAAGTTTCCTCAGTAAGCATAGATTTCAAGACTAACGGTGTCACTGAATTTTGAAAAGGGATAAACATCACCCTTACCAAGAAGTAAAAAAAAAAAAAAAAAAAAAAAAAAAGCCACCTAACAGGGATTCTTTTTTTTTTTTTAATTAATTTTTTTCTTTCACATACAAGATAATGGGTTTCATCAGGACAAATCACAGATGTGATCATTGTGCTTGGTTCATATTCATTCACTCCACTACAGCTCCTTCTTGTCTCTATACATGGACTCACCTTTTTGCACATTGTTGCCTCCTCTGCTTTTATCACATACACACACATACATACACAGACAAGTGTGCACATATATAGACACTTCACATATGAGAGACAATTTGTGACACGTGTCATCATCCCCCACCCCTACCTGCCTCTTTACCTTCCATGGCGTTTTATTTGGACTTCAAATGACGTAATACCATATGCAAATTCACATCCTTCCTGGTTTAAATGTGGTCTAGTTATTTCAATGAAAGGAAATACATTTTTTTTTTGTATTTACAACTTACATTCCTACTTTGATTAAAGGTTTTAGTTCAAAGTTAAAAACAATGGCAGATTGAATTTGAGAGAGTTGTGTCGCTGGGTCAATCCATTCTAGTACACCACCAGCTTTTTATTTTTTTTTCTTTTTCTTTTTCTTGCCTAGAGGATAGACATGAACTCTCCCACTGGCCCTTGCTACAGTTCTCACAAACAGTTCCAAGGTGTGTCTTGAGATCGCAGCTTCTGGGAAGTCCGTACAAGATGGGGTAGTAGAGGAAGCTGAGAAATCAACTCAAACTGCTCAGCCAAACTAGAGCGGCCTGGCCTGAACTGAGGGAGAACTTGGGTGTCTCAAGGGAAAGAAAGTCAGCCTGCCTGTCACTTAATTACACACCTACATTTGGTGTTCCTTATGTTCACCCTAAAGACCCAAACAGCACCAAGGACTTTTTTTTTTAACTTCCCAACTGTATTTAGAAAAATCAGTTATCTGAAGGGAAAACGTTCTTTACCCCTGTTGACCTATGACAGACATTTTTGCTTAGACATTACGATCGGCTCGGATGTCCTGGCTTCCAGACATGTCCTCGGTATTCTAGGAAAGCTCTGGCTCATGAAAAGTCAGAGAAGACCCTCTGGAAATCACACCATAGGCCTGTCCTCCTTGTTTTCAGATTGGGAGAATGCAACTCCAAACCTCCTAGGGACGGCCAAGGTCATGTGAAGGCCAGGGTTATGTGTTCACGTTAAATATGACTTGAACAGGCTTTTCTAATTAATAAAAGAGGAACTGCCTTCCAACCCACCCCCAACCGTGGATACTGCCAGTGATCTCAGTCACCCCTGTCCACGCATTGCTGACCATGGCTTTCCTTACCCTCCTAGTAAGAAGTAGGAAAAAAAACAAAGCCTTCCTGGGCCTAGACTGAAGAAAGACCTGTGATCTAAAAGGTTAGAAATTTCAAAAACAAAAACATCGTTAGCATCTGCTTTCAATTATTCATTCCCCCGGATTATTTATAAACGGTACCTCTGCCAGCTTCTTGCTACACTTTTTTAGAGACTTGTACCAACGAAAAGAGGCCAGGAAGTAGAGGGGGCTAATGTAAAGGAAAGAACCAGCAGGGGACCCAGAGGTGGCTGGCACAGCGGGTTCTGACTCTAAGCATGCGCGCGGGACTGCAGACTCCTGCCCAGGAGCACCCGACTCACTCAGCTTTATTTTGTCTTTCAGCGCAGCCTCCTCACACAAACCCTAAAGCCTCTGGTTCTGAGAAGGGATGTAGTTGGAAAGATCCCAGGGCACCCACAGAAAGTGTTCTAGAAGGTCCCGATGAGTGAGCAGGAGGGAGGCAAGGACGTTGAGGGCACGGAATGTAAATCCCCCGGTACTCAGGCTCTAAAACTATGGAGCGGAGACAGGAGGACTCGGCTCAGAGCCACGGACAGGGGTAGAAGAGGGGGAAGCCGGTGGCCCAGTGCGTGGAACTCTGAAGGGACAAGCGAGTACGGGGAAGGGTTTCCAACCTTGAGGTCCCGCCCTGAGCCAGCCCCTTCTCTACCATTGGAGAGCGTTAGGGGAGGGTCCAAGGGACGCCCACACTCGCCACCCTTCTCGCCCCGCCTTCTTCCCGCCCACCTTTTCTGATTTTTCTGGGAGCCCCTGAACATTGGGGCAGAAAACTCCTGGTGCCTCCACTGGGCTCCTGGACACCCGGGAAGTGCGCCCCCGCTGCCCCACCCACCACTGACATCACCAGGAGCAGGGACGCGGCTCCGCCACTACAGCCGAGGTGGCCTGACTCGGGATCTGCGGTTCTGTACGGCTCCGGGCTTGCGTCCCTTCCGTACCCGCTCTTCCAAGCTTCTCAGTGCCACAAGACCCCCGCGGTCCTCCACAGTTCCTCCCTCCACCGCCTGTCACCTGACCCCAGTTTCTCACCCTTTTCTCCGTTTCTCAGTCTGTGTGCACAAATGGCTGTGTGGGTTCCCAGGGCAGGGGTTTCGAAAGACAAATTAAAGTAGGCCCCATCTCCCTAATTCCCTTTCATTTCTGCCACTAACTTGACAGCCTTCCGTGGTCGCCCAGCAGTCTTGTAACATATAAAGGGTTCTTTCGTTTTCTTCTTTTCGCTTATCTCTTCATTGGCTTAAGTAATACATCTGGCCAGTGCGGCCTTCAACGTTTGATTAAAAACGCCAGAATTCAGGCTAGGAAAGAGGGTATGGTGCATTGCAGAAAGGGGAGGAAAAAAAGCTTAATCTCATTTAATAAGTAGCCCTGGTTATTTTTCCATCTTACACGACGCACTACAGGACCTTGCACGATCGCAGCTGAAGAGATATTTCTTTGCTGCAGTGTGTACTGGATCGTCGGAAGAAAATAAAAGAAAAGAAAAAACGGCGCAGGTGTGTGTGGGCCTGGGTGTGCGTGTGTGAACGTGATGGGCGTGGGTGCGTGTGTGGACCTATGAGTGCGACCCTGCAAATAACCCCAGGAGGCTCCCAGAAAGGAGCTTGCACACCAGAGTTTACCTTGGAAATTTCCTAAAGCGCTAAGAGTTTGTAAGTCACAAGAATCCGAAAATTGCCTTAGCCTAGGCTTCTTGCCCGATTGCCTTCCCACCCCACCCCCCAAAATAGGTGTCTCTATGCCTAGTATAGAGGCCCTTCTGGTGGATGAAGAGTTGTGAATAGTGGGATTCACAAGAGGGCACGCTGAATCTATTTCTGGGGCCCTGTGTGTACAGAACAAACCCCCGGGGCCTGGGCGTGTACGCGCGCTCGCGTGCAGAGAGTGTGCGGGCGAGCTCGGGGGCGCTCGGCTCCGCTCTCGGGCGTGAGCTTTTGTGAGTGTGTGCTGGGGGGGGGGGCGGGTTGTGAGCTCACGCGCTCAAGGCTGCGCCTAGAGCTCCGCTGCGGAGCTGGAGAATAGTGTATAGACAAGTGCGGGGTCTGCAGACCGCTGAGGGCGAGAGAGGGGTGATTCGCCTCGGATGAGTCTCTCCCCTCTTTTCTCCCGGGCCCGAAGCTCCTCAAATCTCTCTACAGGGTTGGAAGTGTCTGGGTTCGTTGTGGCGCCTGTGAAGGAGGAAGCAGGTTGAACAATCGAGTGGGCGCGCCAGGACTCCCCAGCTCCGGGCGGGGAGAGGAGAGGGAGCCCCGATTCTGCGCAGGGAGGGGGCGGGGCTGGGGGCCCCTGGAATGAGGAGGCGGGGGTGGACACCGGGATGAGAAGCGGTCACCCCAGAGAGGCGAGATTTCGTTGAGATCGCACATTAATTGGAGATAACTGATTAATTCCAGAGTCTTATGACTATAAATGGTGATTCTCTACCAAGGTGTCTATATTAAAAAAAAAAAAAATCAATCCGTGTCATCCCCCACGTCAGGCCTGCTCGTGGGCGTGAGGCTGTACTTCCTCCGCCCCCTCCTAATGGAGTGAACCATTCCCAACTCCCCCCCCCCCCAGCCTCTCACTCTCTCGCTCTCTTTCGGTCTCTTCCTTGCTCCCTCTCTTTCTCTCCTCCCTCTGCCTTCCCAGTGCATAAAGTCTCTGTCGCTCCCGGAACTTGTTGGCAATGCCTATTTTTCAGCTTTCCCCCGCGTTCTCTAAACTGACTATTTAAAGGTCTGCGGTCGCAAATGGTTTGACTAAACGTAGGATGGGACTTAAGTTGAACGGCAGATATATTTCACTGATCCTCGCGGTGCAAATAGGTAAGTGGCCACCCGGTACGACTTGGTAGGCGGCTGGAGATTGCCTGCCCAAAGAGGCGCCTAAGGGGACTTGCTGGCCGGCCTCTGCCGCCGTTTGCAGAAAATACAGCAGACACCCGGGGTAGGGGCATTAGCTCTTGGGGACCCTGGAGTCCTGGTTGGGTCTTCCTGAAGAAAGAGATTTTTTTTTTATTCTGCAGAGAAGTGTGTGTGACAGGCTGTCTTCCAAGGGAGGGTTTCCCCCTTTTCTCCAAAGCGCACATCCATTTTTTTTTTCTCCCTCTCTGGGGTTAAAACATGATCTGAGCGCTGAGCATTTGTGCCCTGTTACTTACTACAAGATACTATCTTTAGGGGTCGGAACGTGAAGGCAGAAATAAGATACCTAGGCAGCTAAGGGCTAAAAAGTTTATATGCAGAAAGCAAAGATATTCCAAGGCTACCCTGAAACTGCAGCATTATAACTTTGTCCTTCCCCTGCCCCTCCCCCTATATCCTAGCTGCAGCGTTTGCTCCGGGCACCGCAGACTACTCTGAGAAGGATAAATCACCCGAATATGCACCAGTATACTTTTTCAGACTCATGTGTGTCTGTGATTTTTACATATCCGCATCTCTATTATTTTTATACAGGAAAGGGGTTTGACGTGTTTGCAATCTATCTTTTGGTGTGTTTGTTATTTTTGTTTACAGCGGTTTGTGGATTGATTGATTTAGTCCCCCATTTTATGTTACGGAATGTTGAGTCTCAGCTACCCTGTTGGGCAGCTTTCTTAAAGTTCATATTTTTCCATCTAAAATGCAAATGTTTTAAGTACTGGTGATTTTACTTGTCCGATACAGAATGGGGACATTAATTAATGTAGCTGAAAAGAGAAAGCAAAGCAGCTTATTAATAGAATGAACAAAAGAAAAAAAATAGAAAGTCTCCAGTGATTATTCTGGAGATGGAGAAAACTGTTATCGTGCCGGGAGACAGCATTCTTTACAGACAAATCCTTGCAGCATTTCAGGGGTGCGTCAGGGAATTTGTGTGGGACAAGAGAAAGAATACCTAACATTTTTTTCTTCGTAAGAAATGTAGAGGAATTGTAGCTTCCCAGAACATTAAGACTGATTTATTCCATCAGGGTCCATATGCATTTGACATGATCTTGAGAATTCGATTTGGGTTTGTTTGTTTGTTTGTTTGTTTGTTTATTGTTTTGCAGAAACTGGGATTTTTGTAAATCAAGGGGCATGCACCAGGATGTTGGCTTGTCCTTTAATTTTAGGAAATGACTTAATGCTTTGTATCTGGTGGTTTGCGCCTTTGGACATTAGTTCAAAGAGCTGCAACCATCGTAGGACTTGGATCCCAAGGGCAGCAAATTGTTTGAGCATTGGAAATAAGTGAACGTGGCATTTTACAGATAGACAACCAATGTTCACAAATGAAGAAAGATGGAGTGTTTTAAGATAGGGGGCTCGCCTGGGGGATGTATGGGGACTCTGATTTCCTAATGCATGAGAAGACAACAGAATGAAACAGTCATTTGCAGGGGAATGCATTTGATTAACCTCAGCCTGAAAAAATGACCACAATTTTTATAGTGGAATTAAAATGTATATGTCCCCAGATGTTTGCCTTTTTGTTTTTTGTTTTGTTTTGTTTTGCATCAGAGCCTCAGTCTTTATTAATTCATGGATGGAAGCTGTCCCAAATTACTGACACTTGGCGAGAAGCATGGGGGGTGGGGAGGGGCGGGGAAGTAGAAGATGAGGAAGTTTGGAATGAATGAGAGAGATCCAAGAAATGAATGAGCGAATGAAAACCGCACTGGATAGGAAGATAGAGAAGACAGGTCGGCTGCCTGCCTGGGGGGGGGGGGGGGGGGTACAGAAACCCGGTTCAGGAAGGACTGGGGACTCAACCTCTGTCCCGCGCACTGTTTTCCAGTGCAAGCTACATTTCCAGAAGCCGCAATTGCGAGACCCAGATATGTTCCCGAGTAAAAATATCCCGAGATATTTTACACAGGCTCACACACATGCACCCAGCAACGCCTGGAAAAATAAAGTGAAAGGGAGGCTTCCCGCCTCCAAAAAACCCCAACCCCACTTTTAAAACCCGACAACGAATTTTGGGGGTCAATGGGTGAGGAAGGGCCTGCAACCAGAGATGCTAGGTTGCATTTTGTTTTCTTCTTGGAAAGGCATGTTTGTAACATACATGATAGCGGGAGCTGAATAGGATCTTTCATCTTTCATCGTGACTGAGCTACAGGAGAACAACGATTTATTTATTCATAAGACACGGTGTCAGTGTTTAAATTTTGCTTTTATTATAGTGCTGAGGATTTTTTAAAAATCGGCGTGAAGGAGAGTGTTGGGAGCTTGTGTGTTTGCCCCAGCTAAGGTGGAAGTTAACCTCGCTCCCTTACGCAGAGCTTCCCGTTCCGGATTAGAAAGCACTAGTCCCGCCTAGCTCTTCCTGCAGCAATCTGCCAAGTGCAGCTCTCGGCTGGCTGCGGCTGACTGGGTCACCTTCCCTCGAGTCTGCGGTAGCTTGCTGTTCAGGGACAAGTGCCTAGTGCCTAGCTGCCTGAGACGGGGGGGGGGGGGGGGGGGTGCTAGCCGATCTGTCCTTCCGGGAGTTTTCACACCGGGATAGAGGCAGAAGAGGTCTGTGCTCGGACCCCTAGAGCCCACGGCCCATTTCCATTCTGAAATTCACCTTTTCCCCTTCCCCCGCCCTTACAGCAGGGATTTGCACTTCTCTCTAGCCCTTCGGGTACCCTGGGTGTTTGTTGGCCACCTTGTGGAAAGGAAAGGGTTTTGAGCTGCTGCGCTGGCCTGCCGGGAACCTAGCAGCTCTTAAATTCACCGCCTCCGAGTTTGGTTGGCCTGAGGATGGAAGACTTCAGTGTGGCCTGAAATGTTTTCATCTCTCCTCTACTGACTCTGCTTCAGCTTCTACCTACACCAACCCCCACCCACCCCGTCAGAGCCAGAGCCCTAGGCCGGCAGCTTGCAAGGCCGCTAGGAGCCTAGCTGCAACCTTGAGAGGAAAGGTCTAATCTAGCTGTTTCCAGAGACATAAAGGGGGTGTGCGAAGGTGAGAGAAACAGAGAGGCAAGGAGAAAACAGGGCGCGCGCGCGCGCGCGCGTGTACACACACACACACACACACACACACACACACACAGAGCTACTGAGACCAATCCTTACCCCAGCTAGGTCCCTGAACATATATTGCCTTTCTTTATAGGTGCAGAGGACGTATTCACCTAAGAGTTTCACAAATAAGAGACTCCATGTTGAACAATCAGTATAATAATAATAATAATAATAATAATAATAATAATAATAATAATAATCTGTTCCATTGGTCGTTGTGGTCTTCCAAAGACCATTCATCATTCATTCATTCATTAATTATTTGTTGAGCTCTGACAAAGATCCGGGCACCCGATGGCTATTCTGGGGGTGTGGCACTTAGTTCAGCTGCGGAACCGAGCTCACCACCTTTCCGTTTTCATCCCCAGAACACTGTTTCTCAGACCTCCTCTGTCACCACAAAAATGGAAGATCGCACCACGAGACGTGACAGGGTTTTGCTGGAGGAAGTGTTGAGAGACAAGGAGGGAGAGAGGAGGGAAAAGTAATAACGGAGATGAGGGAGGTGAGAAGAGGGGGCGATGAAAACAAAAAAAGAAATAGAGCACAGTTGGAGAGGGCTGGAGAAAATAAATGGACTCACCTCCCTGCCATCCCTCCTCACCCACCTACGCTCCCATCCCTCCCTCCGTCTGCACCAGAGGTGGACTGACTACAAATAGGTCGTTCCGGGGCCACAGTGCTGGATCATAAAAGAGACCACCCCAGGGGCCCTTAGGATCAGCCACGGGGCAGAGTGGCTGTGATGCTTACTGGTGTCCCTCCTCCCCACAGCTTACCTGGTGCAGGCCGTGAGAGCAGCCGGCAAGTGCGATGCGGTCTTTAAGGGCTTTTCCGACTGTTTGCTCAAGCTGGGCGACAGCATGGCCAACTACCCGCAGGGCCTGGACGACAAGACAAACATCAAGACCGTGTGCACGTAAGTGTCCCCTCTGACCCTGTTTTCCCTTCTGCTGGCTCTGCTGAGGTCAGGGTAAATGCCACTCCCCACCCCCCCCCCACACACACACACCAATATTCCGATAGTTGGGATCTGTGCCTTTCCACCTGCTGGCCAAGGCTGCCCTCCGGCTCCTGGCTTAGACTCTGCAGTCTTAGACACCGTGGCCTGGTGGCCTGGGGTGGGATAAGAAAGAATCTTTCCCTAGCCTAAGTTTTCCACCCTTCCAGGCCTGCACCCAAAAGGCATGGACCCAGGGCAAGGGATAGAGTATCAGTTCAGCAGTCTCCTGCTCCACAAAAATCTTTCCTCTGAGATCATCTCCAATCATTCTTCTTGTGAGTGGGCAGCCTGCCTAGCACTCTTGAACAGTTGGTTCTGGTTTAAGGAGAGTTGGGGTAATACTAGATTTACTTAAGGGCAAAGCCCCTCCAAAACATACTGGAATGGTCACCAAGTGCAAGAAGGGAGTGAGGGTCTCTCTTTTTCTGAAGAGAAAGTCTGAACCCATAATCTGTGGCAGTGACTTGGAGGCTTGGCAGGTTTGCCAAGGCTTTGCTAGCCCATCCCCAGGTTTTGAGTAGCCAACCTCCTTGCTCTCACTACCTCCCACTACCTCCTCCCCTTCCCACATCTACTATTTCTCCAGACTGGCAGCTACAGACCCTGGAGAGAAGAGGCCTTCGTGCCGGGCTGGGTGCTAGGTCCTCTGCCTGCAGCTGGCAGGAGGTGAATTGTCAGGAAACACTCACTGCAGTGGACCTCCTCATCTTAGCTTCTGCAAGCCTTAGAGATGCTCCTTCTCCTCCGGAAGCATGCATTTTCTTTTCCTTTTGGAAAACAAAAACAAGCAGACAAACAAAGCTGTATCCAACCATTGCCACAAAATACCCTGGCAACAAAGCCGAAGCAAGAAAGAGGCTTTGTTCCCAGAGATTGAAGTGCCCATTTTCCGTGTCACACTTTATGCATGTGTGGTTTCTCTCTTCCTAAACAAAAAAGAGGGGTATTCATTTAAGTTATGACCAGATAAGGTTTGTCCATCTTGATACAAACTTTCCTAAACACCTTGGTACCTACTAGAAACTCCAAGAAGTGGCTGGTATTTTGTTATACTAAGACAGGGTTGTGGGGGAGTATTTAATTTCAAACATCAGATAAGAATGGATCTGCAAGGCTGGACAGGTTTCCAGAAACCCAGAACCTCCAGGAGGGGTGTGTGTGTGTGTGTGTGTGTGTGTGTGTGTGTGTGTGTGTGTGTGTGAGTGTGTGTGTGAAGGTCCTAGAAAGCATGGTCAAGAGAAGCGCAGGGTCCCTGTGGTTGCAGGCAGCTGGATCCAGACCCACTGAGTTAATAGTGCCCAGCAAGTGGGTGGAGTCCACCTTTTCCAGTCCAGGATGTGTTTGCTCTTCTCCATATCCCCATTTCAGAACTGCTCTGTTTCTATCTGGGTTACCTAAGGAAAGGGGTAGTTTGTGTGTCCTAGGAGTTCTGCGGAGGAGGAGTTGCCCCTTGGGCCTTGCAGTGTCTGTAAATGTTGGTATTGGTTATGAATTGTGGAAACTGAAAGTCTTGGGTCCCAGTCCCTGAGCCCTAATAACTCAGAGAATGGAGAAAGTCACTCAATGGCAGCCGGAGTTCCAGGAACTCCAACTAGCATTTATAACTTGTGTGGGCCAAAAGCCAGGTTAGAGGTGAAAGCAAAAGCTAGGCTTGCCTTCAACAAGCTTACAGTCCCGACAGGAACAAAAAAGGAAAGAGTTGAGGAAAAATAAATGACCAGACCAAACCGAACCAACCAAACAAACAAACAAACAAATCAAAAGCCACCCACACTGCTGGGTGCCCGCTGACCCTGAGATTAGGGTCGGAGCGAGATGGGAACCAGACGTGAGTTACCGATGCAACACGCAGATCGACCCAGTTCCAAAAGGAGTCAGCGCCTTAGGAATCGATCACACCTTGGGATTATATTTAGTTTCAGAATCTATTTCGGGTTTTCAGAAGAAAAGGGGGACAATAAGAAAGAAGGAAGGAAGGAACGAGGAAAGAAAGAAAAAGAAAGAAAGAAAGAAAAGAAAGAAAGAAAGAAAGAAAGAAAGAAAGAAAGAAAGAAAGAAAGAAAGAAAGAAAGAAAAAGAAAGAAAGAGGGGGACGATGGATGGAGGTTGTGGGGGCGGGGCTGAATCTGAACGGAGGGTGTGTGTGTGTGTGTTTGTGTGTGTGTGTGTGTGTGTGTGTGTGTGTGTGTGTAGCAAGGGTTGGGGGGGAATACGGGGTGCAGGGATATTGAGTTGCTTGAGTTGGTTCAGGAACTGGCCAGAGGTAGGGGGTTTCCAAGCCCTGCCCAGGAGGAACTGCATAGGTGGCCAACTTGCCCACTCTGGAGAGGTGGGTGCTACAACCTAGAGGAGGTAGGGGCGAAGCTCCTGGGTTTCAAACCTTTGAAAAAGGCTAGGGAGGAAGTTAGGGGAAGAACCCAGCTTGCAGACCAGGAAGGAGCACAGGGGTTTGCCAAAGCTGGAGGAGGCTCCAGAGCCCACTCAGATGCCCAGGCACTGAACACTCACCGGCCGGAGAGGAGAGGCGAGCAGGCGGGGGCTCCCGACGCCTTTGGAGAACTGGGTCGGTTGGTGGGATGGCCTCGGACGACCCGAAGCCAAGTGGGGGAAGCTTGGAAAGGAAGAGGGGGAAACCGAGGTTAGGGAAAAATAAAATAGGGGGAGGGTGAAGAGAAACTGGAAACAAAAGGAAGGTGTGGGGGCTGGGTGTAGGGAGAGAAGCGGGGCGAAGGCGAGAGGACCGTGGCGCAGAGAGGAGGGAAACAGAAGGGGCGAGGGGGAGGAGAATGTGAGAAGCCAGGAGGGGGAGGGCCTGGCTCAGAGCAAGTCGCCCATCTTGCTAGCTAAGAGGCATTAATGGGCCGCAGCTTGCAAGGCTTAGTGCTGTTTTCTTAGCTTTCCCGGAGGAGGGTGAGCAATCTGTTGGCGCAGGCCCTGGTGCCAGCGCCACTCAGCGGGTGCGACCCGGCTCCTGGCTGTCAGGTCCCCTCTTGGCACCGGACTAGGAAAATCAGACAGGGAAAAGAGAGGTTCACACACCCTGGGACCGGGTTTCTGGGATGGGCCAAAGATCAGGCAGGACGTTACTCAGCTCAGAACCGGTCTAGGAAACGGGGTTGAGGGGCGGGGTGAGTGGGGAGAAGATACCCAGGAAGGTTAGAGAGGGCGCCGAGACCTCGGGTCCTCCCGAACCCAAAGTGATCCTGCTCCTTCTGTTTTGTTCTGTTCCTCGCCAGATACTGGGAGGATTTCCACAGCTGCACGGTCACAGCTCTTACGGATTGCCAGGAAGGGGCGAAAGATATGTGGGATAAACTGAGAAAAGAATCGAAAAACCTCAACATCCAAGGCAGCTTATTCGAACTCTGCGGCAGCAGCAACGGGGCGGCGGGGTCCCTGCTCCCGGCGCTTTCCGTGCTCCTGGTGTCTCTCTCGGCAGCTTTAGCGACCTGGCTTTCCTTCTGAGCGCGGGACCGGGTCCCCCCCCTTCGCTCACCCACCCACACTCACTCCATGCTCCCGGAAATCGAGAGGAAGAGCCATTCGTTCTCTGAGGACGTAGTGATTCTCTGTGATGTTGAAAACACTCATATGGGATTGTGGGAAATCCTGTTTCTCTCTTTTTTTAATTATTATTTTATTTGATTCCTTGTGTTTTATTTGCCAAATGTTACCGACCAGTGAGCAAGCACAGCCAAAACCGGACCTCACCTTTAGTCCGTCTTCACATAAAAATAAGAAAACGGCAAAGTCACCCCATTTTTTATTTTCCTTAATTTTATTTTTTTGGCAAAAGAATCTCAGGAATGGCCCTGGGCCACCTACTATATTAATCATGTTGATAACATGAAAAATGACGGGCTCCTCCTAATGGGAAAGCGAGGAGAGGAGAAGGCCAGGGGAATGAGTTCAAGAGGGGTGTCCACGTGGGAAGCATCTGGTGAATAATCGCTCACGTCTTTCTTCCACAGTACCTTGTTTTGATCATTTCCACTGCACATTTCTCCTCCAGAAAAGCGAAAACATAGGAGTGTGGGCTTTGCGTTTTTAAGGATAAGAGAGAGAGAGAGGTTGGGTATAGTGGGACAGGTTGTCAGCGGAAATGCTGCTACGGTCAGAGGGGCTGGTTTCACCTGCTATTGTCACCGCTTCCTTCAGGTCCACTGCCTTTATGTTCCCCCCTCTCTCTTGTTTTAGCTGTTACACATACAGTAATACCTGAATATCCAACGGTAGAGATCACAAGGGGGTAATCAATGTTAAATCTAAAATAGAATTTAAAACAGATTTTGACATAAAAGAGCCTTGATTTTAAAAAAAAGAGAGAGAGAGATGTAATTTAAAAAGTTTATTATAAATTAAATTCAGCAAAAATTTGCTACAAAGTATAGAGAAGTATAAAATAAAAGTTATTGTTTGAAACGGGGTGTCGTTTTGTTTCCTCCACCTGCCGAGATTCCAGAATTCCTCCGGAAACACACACACAGTGCTAGGTGATAAAATTCACCTGCTCACCTACTGTCGCGATGACCAGCTGACTTTGTGGGGACCTTCATTGGTTAGGACACTTGGCCATCTCTCCCAGATTCCGCTTATACTTCAGGGGGAAACAAGGAAGTCGTTTTCAGATTAAGAGCAAGTCCTTTAGTGGGTGCACTGGAGGACCGGTCTTCCACACACACTTGCTGGTCAGCCTGCTGCCGGGCCCCAGGTGGGCTGAGCCTTAACCAGGCTGCGCCGCCGGCTGGGCCCTAACAGCCACACGCAGCTTCCTCTGTGGTGACTGAAGGCTGCATGCAAAGGAACCGCCATTAAGGGCTCCGCAGAGGGGCAGAGAAGCGAGATCAGGCGGATCCTTTCATAATTAATAAGGCAGCACTAGTGAAACGGCGAGGAGACGGGCGCTATTGATCTGCCAGTCGACCTGCCTCCACCTTTCCTATTTATAGGCTCCTCGTGGCCTTACAAATAAGTAAATAGCCGCAGTGGAGACCCGGGTCCTGGGTCTGCAGTCATGGTGTAGGCTGTGGGGGACGGATAACTACACTTAAGCTCTTGGATTCATTGAAATCAAAATCTGCTTTCCCTGCAGGTAGGGTTTGGAGGGAGTTGGTGGATGATCTCCAGGGTACGTGGAGGGAAGGGGGAAGAATGAAGGCTGGTCCCCGGTGCTGAAGCAGGCTCCCACACCCAGCAGCCCGCGGCGGGGAGGGTGTGCCAGGACTCCGAAATGCAATGTGTAAACAATCGCTAGTGTAACCGTTCATAAATCAAACCCAGTGGGTCGCAGCCCAATCTGCATTCCCCCCACGGATTGAATTCCAGCAACACATGCGTCCTTGCGCCCCAAGCGCTGGAAGCTGCATGGATTCTTAATAGCAGCATACATTATGGGCTCTGGTTCACGCACGCGCCGAGCGGGGCCACTCTAGGGAACTGTTCCACCCGCTCCCCGCCCCCAACCCCTCCTCCTAGCTGGAGCTGGATCTCAGCCCAAACCAAAGGAGATCTTGATGCCATTTCAGGGGTGCTCGCCAGCTCCAGGTCTCTCTTTATTTCGGAAAAGAGTGGGTTTTATCCATTTCATTCCGATGGTATTTTCAAGAAGTCCAAGTATACAGATGACCAACCAAAAAGCACAACCACTAGCATTAAAAAAGAAAGAAAGAAAGAAAGAAAGAAAGAAAGAAAGAAAGAAAACATCTAAGCTTGTCTCAAATATATCGATCTTTTCAATGGGAAGAGGGTACAAAGAGAAAGAAAAATCTCATCCGATTTTGTTGTTTGTTTGATTGGGTTCTTTTGTTTTGTGGGTTTTTTCCCTCACATTTTTTTGCGAATTAGGGAGGACCCAGTGCCTACAAGCTCCTAGCTTGTGGAATTAAAGACCGCTCTGTGTTTTCGGCAGGCTTTGGAGGCTCACTCCCCACTCCCACCCCACTCCCCGCACCTCCTAGAAGACCGCTGTGGAAAGAGACAGAAGGGACAGGGGTGGGATGAAGCTGGCTGATTTCACACAAGAGGGTTCCTTCACTGGAACCCCATGCTCAGAGTGATGTTCCAATTGCTCTCCATGTGGAACTCCTTTGGATGCAAGGCTGCCCTAGCACTATTACCTCCTGTGCACTGACTCCAAGGGGTTCCCTCAGAAGACAAGTTTACTATTTGAAGCTACCTTACCGGGTCAAAGAACCGCACACTTGCACTAGGAGAGATCTTCAAGAACTTAAGGCTAGTCTTGGAAACCCAGGCTTTTGGATCTGTCTCCTTACAGACAGAGCGTCTCTTTCGTTTGTGATTGTTTAGATTATTATCGCTCTGGGTCCAGCTATCAAATGCTGTTTGATCATGATAACATCTCCATATGCTGGTTGTGGTGTTACCGTTTTTTAAGTGGCAACGCAGAAGTCCTGGTTGCTAGTTCTGGGCATGTATAAGGCTGTGATAAAGTGGGCGGAGTGCGCACCAAGTTCAGCACACCTATCTCCTCCATACCTGACCTTGGAGCATCCTGATTGGCTCGATGAGGTCCACTGGTGCTGGCTTCAGCCCTTGAAGAGGACTTCCTTCATGCCATCCTTAGCAAAAGTAGATTCAAAATACGCTAACATCAACTGCTTGTGAATATGTGAGAAAAAACAATTTGGAAATCCTAGCCTCGGTCAGGAGGTGGTGGAAGGGAGAATGAAATGGACAGAGGCAGGCTTGAGAAAGACACCAGCCTGGAACTTGGGAACAAGGTGGGGGAGACCAGAAAGTGGGGGAAGCAGAAAGGAAGGGGGTGATTTGTGAAATAAGTTAAGCCGGTGCTAGGGGGAACTAGGTAGAGCGGGACAGATAAAGCCCTCAGAGAAAAGGTTTCATGCCCAGGATGAAACCCTTCGCTTTCACTCAGTACCCTCTGCGGGATCCAGAGAGTTTTTCATTCATTGCGATTAAAAGGAATTTTCACCTCCGATGTGTATAATTTCGGAGCCAGATGCTGTGGGAGTGCCCATCACAAGGGAACCCACATTTCTGGATTCAGGACTCCTAGAAACCAGGGGATGCATTTCTGCTTTTCCTTAGCACCCTCAAATTATCGCAGAGGCTTCTGGATGTGTCCTCCAAGATCCCCTGCACCCTTTCACATCCACTGTGCCCTAAGTTCTGAACCAGACTAGGTTGTTACTAAAATAATCAACACTCTGGTGTTTTCTTAACACAGAAACTATTCGTCCCTTTTTCTACCCCTTCCAGTTGCGAGAGCTTTCTGTTCCTCTACTTTTCTGCCAGTAATTCAATAAACATGCCAGGAGGTTCTTTGGCTTCATCATCCCCATGGTCCTGTCCAGACAAGAGAAGTTTATCATTTGGGTGCATATGTTCTTGAAATATACCACGGGGTTCTTCTCTTGATAAAGCCATGTACTCATCACCTGGGGGGAAAAAAAAAACTCATGTAATTTGGACTGATTTGCCTGGCAGTAGCATTTCCACGTCTGTACCCAAAAGACATAAGGAAGTAGGTTCCACCTCTAACAATATCTGGAGTGAATCACTTGCTATGAGCATCCTAAGAAGAAAGAACTACAGAAAAAAAAAACACATTTAGACAGCTCTTACTAATCTCTACATCAAGAGAACGATGTTAAAATAGTCTTAACCCAGTAAACGGGACAAAGAGAAATAATAACTGAGCCTAGATGACGCCTGGAAAGGGTAGCAGACAGGGTATTAACTCTAGATTCACTGAAGACTTGAATGAATTCCTTAGTCGTAGCCTGCTGTGTCTCTCCATGTCCCTGAAGGGTCAGCAAGCTTAGGTAAGTGACTATAAAAAATAGTTGAGGGACCCTCATGGTCCTTTGGACAGCTCATCTGAACTTCACCTGATGTATACACTGAGTTGTGATCTCCCTTAAGTACAGAGAGAAATCTCAAGCCTAATGGCTCATTTAGCATTCTCCAAACACAAATTCTTCAAAGTAGACCACTTGGAAGTTTATACTAAAGGCTCATCCATCAGCCAGTGGAGGGTTGGAACTAGGTGCCAGCTGGGTCTCTCTAAAGTCTATATCCACCTAATGAACTGGTAGGCACGTCTGCATCACACATCTCTTCCACCTTTTACACTGACGTCTTGGCAAAGCTTCACCATATTAGGTTATTTTTTGCTCTTCTGAACAGAACTGGGGGCACTGCACTGCCTCAGCTTCCTGTCCTATTTCTAAACAGCCCCTAGGCCCTACAACAACAACAACAACAAACAGTTGACTTGTTCTTAGCCAAAATGCTTATCTTCAGATCAAACTATAAATTCAGCTCTAAAATGTACATGTATAGACTCATTCAGAGAGTACTTTACTTTACACATTTTCCAGGACACACAGAAGCACATAGACTCATAATATACATGTACATGCAGATGTGCAATGTTCTCTCTGACTCTGTTTCTCCTTTGGATCTTGTCTTCCATTTCCTAGACTATGATCCCTTTTATGAATTTCATCCTTTATGTGTTCTTCCTTTCGTGTCTACAACAGTCTTCTTTCTGTCACTGACAAAAACCTGGAAAAAAACTGAAAATAAGAAAAAGTTTACGTTGGCCCCTTGTTACAGAAGTTTCAGTCCATGGCCACTTGTCCCATCATGTTGGGTCCATAAGGTCTCAGTGCATCGTGGCAAGTGAACATAGCACAGAAGTCTGCCTACATTGTGGATCAGTAAAACAAAGGAAGGAAAGAAGCTGAGGTCTTCAATGGCATGGTTATGGTGACCTAATTTTCCCCAACTGTGCCCAATCTCTTCAGGGTTCCATCATTTTCCAAAGGTGTAGACCAAAACTTTAGCATATGATTTTTGGGGATCATTTCAGATTCAAAGCATGATGCTGTTCATCTTGTTCCCTGTCATGTCTCAAGAACAGCAGCCACAGATGGTATACAGTAAGCAATACAGGAAGAATTAGGCACAGAGATACAGGTGAATAGTAGAGCACCATCTTAGCACATGCACAACTCTTGGAGAAAGGATGTGTCCTTCCACATATAGATGAATAAAAATACTAGCCTGTGGGACTACATGATGTGAGATGTTAGGGACGGAGATTTACTCAATAAATACCCGTGTCAGGTATAGTGCTATGTATTGTCTGATATCAGAAGTGAGAGACATTTCCTGCCTTTAAGAAAATTAGGATTTAGATATTGATAGCTGCTCTGGTCCAGAAATAAGACCCTATATCTGGAGATGGAGCATGTGCTGGTAGAATCTCAAAGTAGCATGTCACATCAGGGATCACACTAGAGTTGTAAAACCAAACCATCTCTCGAGATATATCAATCCATGAGTCCATTGAGGATACATATCCCTAAATATCTCATAAGAGTCTCACATCCTATTTCATAACATAAAATAATGCAACAGGAGTTTTGGATGCCACAAGCCACAATCAAATGACAGCACTCCTGTGCTGACCGCTTTTGGCCTCCAGAACCAAGTTCTTTAGACATTGCTTTTACTAGCTGTTTCTCCTCTGACACATTTGTGTCTTATCCTTTATAAACAACTTCATGTATTTTATTTAAAAGTGTTACCAAAAGCACAGGCTCTCTCTCTCTCTCTCTCTCTCTCTCTCTCTCTCTCTCTCTCTCTCTCTCACACGCGCACACACACACACACACACACACACACACACGGGGGGGGGGGAGAAGAGAAGAAGGAAGGGAGGGAGGGAGGGAGGGAGAGAGGGAGGGAAGATTGGAAACTGGAGATGGTCTAATTTTTTTAAACTGTAATGATTTCTTCAATTGAGTATCTCAGTCTGAACTTAGTGCCTTTTACATTCATCTCCCTTTTGCCTGCTATGATGATGCTGTCTCTCTCCTCAAACATCTTCTCTCTCTTTCCTTTGTTAATTCATTGCTTTTCCACTCTCTGCATGAGTTTCAGACTCACCAGGATCTAGTCCCTTCTCCTCTCACCAGCCTCTTAAGCCTTCTGTATGCACTGAGGCCACATTGAATTCCCTGGCCCTCTTTGAGCTGACTTTGTCTCCTTTACCTAACATAGCTATTTTTCATTGTATATCAATACTATTACAAGGTATTCATTATGTATGCGTGACCAATACAGTAGAGTACAATCGAAGCTACAATGAGTGGCTTCCAAGACAAGGTCACGAGAGGTGTTTCAGCTTCCCTCTCAGGCATGTAGGCTGCTTTCTTTAGAGGAAGACCAGTTCCCTTGCCACGAGAACACTTCAGACACTCTTGGAAGAAGTCCACAGAAAAAGGAGCTGAGGCCTTCTGTCAGCAGTCAGCACTGGCATGCCAGATGCAAGAATGGCTTCAAAGCAAGATCCTCCAACCCCTATCAGAATCTCAGATGCTTACAGACTCAGCTCACCTCTGACTTCTACTTCATGGATGCCTGTGCCGAGCTGCCTAGTCAAGTGGCTTTCAAATTATTTACCCAGAGAAACATTAATAAGCAATAAATGCTTTTTTTTTTTTTTGTTTCAACCAGTTTGGGAATGATATGTGGAACAATCTATTTACCATTAGATTAATAAATGACACCTGAAACATTCATTATATTCTTCAACATCCATTTGTCTATATATGTTCCCATGAGTCTACAAGTCCAAAATACATTGACCATCTACATTTATTAAAGAATATTTTCTATGAACCATGAAGTCACATGGGACTGTATTGTTAAACATCCATAGAGGGGGAAAAACAGCCTAAATATTTTTAATACAGATAAATCCATTCAAATGATTAGTTAAAGATCGCAAAGGAAGCGATGTTACCCCAATCAGAAGCCATAGCAGGACGTGGACGTGAGAACGAATAAGAAAAATGACATTGCTTTCACCCATGATTAATTGTCACACTTAGCTGCTGCTGCTGCAACAGAGCTAGAGACACCCCAAGAGTCAGAGGGAGAAAGCTATTTTCAACTGTTGACTCATGGGCCTCCCACAGCCTGTCAATGAGGCTGGTCCAGCTGTAGTGCACTGTACTGGTGAGCCACTTCAGACTAAAGAAGTCAAGTCACATAAATGTTGAATGATAGAATCAGGGTCACAACATACCTTAAAAAATGTGTGTTTAACCATTATACTATTCTGCTTCTTTGTCTTTTCTCATCTTACTTGAAATGTGGGTGCTGCTAACCACTTGTTACACCTTTACAGTAAAGATTACAAGGTACTATCAATATAAAAAAGCATGAAAACTGAGCCTGTAGAAACTCGGCCCCTGAGGTACAGGACAACCTTTGACTCCACTTCCCAATGGTCAGTCTACTGTAGCCCAAGTTGTTCATCCTAGAAATGTCATGGTTGTTGAATTATCTAGAACATTTTGTTTTGTGGCTCTAAATGAATCTTTAAGTCTAGAAATAGCCCACCTAACCCAAGCATGCATTCATGTTAATAACCAGTGCTGGGGAGAGGCTGGGGTGTGGCTGTGGGCTGGGACAATGACAAAAACCCAGAGACAACAGTTTATCTGGCCTATTGTTTCTTACTAATGACATCCTAAAGCGGATCATTCTGGCTTCCCTGCTTAGGATGTTGATGGAGAGGCAGAGAGGGAACAGTTAGGTCAGTCCAAGTCTTTCACTAGCTCGGTTAGAGTTATTCCAGGATAATTTTTACGGCTACTCTGAAGAGTTAGTAGCTTCAGTTATCCATATATTTATCACTTGTATATAGGAGGGCTGCCAATCTTTCTGCATTACTTTTGCATTCTGCTACTTTTCTAAAAGTACTTATTATCTGTATAAGTTTCCTGTGGAGTTTTTATGGTCTTTTATATATGAAATCATATTGTATGCAAATAAAGATACTTTGACTTTTTTCTTTTCTATTTGTAGCTCCTTGGTCTCTTTCAGTTGTCTTCCTGCTCTAGTGAAGGCTTCAAGTACTACAGGTGTGAGGACAGTGGACATCTTTGACTTGTTTCAGTGGAAATGCTGAGCTGCACTGCACGAGCTAATGAAGACTCGGCATCTCTCTCCTGGGAGGGAAACCTGAAACAGAGAATACTGTTGTGAGAAAAAAGAATTATGCAGCTATGGAAATATGGTAAAAGGTTGGTTTCCATATAATTTATGAAATAATGTTCATTATTTTATAATAATCCACTAACATTTTTCCAGTAATTTGTTATGAGCCTTGCATAATAAGCCAACCTGATTTGCCTTAATAACATTTTGCCTAATTCATGGCCTGTGGACTTTTTTTTTTCCAAAACCTACTTTAATAAGGGTTCTTTAACCTCCCTTATAGCCCACCATCCAAAGGTAGAGACGAAGATGGTTAATAAGAGAAGGGGGATATAGACCTATTGGAAGTAGTTCTTGAGATGCGCCACGGTTTTGGTAGCAATGGGCTATCCTCTGCTGCTTGAGGGGCGCCAGAACCTTACCTAGGAGCTTGCAGCAGCGGGCTGGCCCCTGTTCCACTGTAACCATGTGCAACCAGAAGGGGGAGATCAAAAATGCAGACATGTCGGAAGAGAAGCAACAGGACTCGGTGGAGTGTGCTGCTCAGGCATTGGAGAAGTACAGCCTAGAGAAGGACATTGTGGCCCATATCAAGGAGTTTGACAAGAAGAACAACCTCACCTGGCACTGCACTGTGAGCCGGAACTTCGGTAGCTATGTGACAGATGAAACCAAACATTACTTTGACCTGGGTCAGGTGGCCATTCTTCTGTTCAAATCTGGCTAAAAGTGTGGACTGTGCCAAACACTCAGGGACCCAGCCAAAACCAAGGACTGCGTCCTAAATTCCAAATGCCAGAGACTGAATCTTCAGCCTTACTAAGGAAACACCACGTTTGTGTCTGTTGTGTTTTGTACAGGGTGTCATTCTCTGTACACGATTGTGGTTATAAAATTAGTAAAACAGCTGACTTTGTATTTATTTTCTAGTCCATACTTCTGTGCCCCCATTTTTTTGTCTCCCTTGGGTCATTCCTTTAAAAATAAATGTGTTGGAGATTAAAAAAAAAAAAGTAGTTCTTTGGGGTGATTCCAATCTTTGTTGTCAGCAGTCCAGTCCACTAGCAAAACACCAAACACGAATCAGCAGCAGTGGCTTGATCTAGAGGAAACCACAAGGCATGAGTGCGATGCAGTGGAAGCAGCTGGAACACCACCAGAAGTTTTTAGGTGTGCTTCTTTCTATGAAG
Source organism: Micromys minutus (assembly GCF_963924665.1). Classification (NCBI taxonomy): domain Eukaryota; kingdom Metazoa; phylum Chordata; class Mammalia; order Rodentia; family Muridae; genus Micromys; species Micromys minutus. The sequence continues at coordinate 116,433,916 of NC_137969.1, forward strand.
TCACAAGGAAGACCAGCAAAGAACACAAGGCAAATCAGTGCAAGAGTGTCGTCAGAGAGGACCAGCATCAATGAAGACCATGAAGGCAAACCAATGCTATAGGGTTGACCACTATCGGCTGTGTTATCTTTAGACTCTTCTCAAACATCACATGCCAGTTCAAGCATGAATCCAGCAAAATATCACATGCCTTTCCACCAGGCAGCTTCCAGAGAGACAGCACGTGTCTGTTTTCAGCAAACCATCTCCTCAGATGTCTGCTTCAGGAAAACATCCTCTCATGAGACAGCTTCCAAAAATGCATCACAGGACAACTGAGTCTCCAACCAAACCAGAAACTCACACTTCAATGGCCAATTGAGAAAAATTGGGCTACTCAGAATAAAACAGAAAAAAAATGAAATGAATAAAATGAAAAAAAAAATGACCCATTATTCTGATGGCAAGGTGCCTAGGTTTGGCTACAGATAAAGAAAAAAATTAACATACTAAAACCTTTCTCAAAATGAATATCTTGTTTTAAATAACGTGTTTATTTCCTCATAAGTACTGGACTATTGTAAACAATTCTCTCTGCCAATATCTTGTATGACCATGGGGAATAAACTATCTTTTCTTGCTGACTGGACATAGCACTATGAACCCTGCTCTTTAAATCCTAAACAAACATTCAACCTAGGGAGGTAGTGATTCCATGTTCACACTTACATGCCCAGAATATATCTCTCTATATATACATATATATGGCCATTGTTCAGTAAAATCGTGTTATGTAAGCACTTGTGGTTAATACTAAGGCAATGCACTGATTATTTGAATATCTAATAAGTAGCTAATGGACTAGTAGCATACACAGTGAGGGTTCATTGGAGAAAGTGATAAGTCTTGTCCCAGGCGAGATGGAGAAAGCATTTACCATGTTTCTCCAAATAGAAGGTAATTTAAAATTCATGAGTTAGTTCTGAAATTTTTTTCTTAGTGTTTTTAAACTGTGTTTGGCCTCAAGCAACTAAAATGACAGAAAACAAAACCAAACACAAGAGAAGACCTGAATCCAAATAAGAATCAAGTGCGCGTGCCATCCAGAGTATCCAGCATGGCTGCTCTTGACCTACATAATCAACCATTGACAGGAGATAATGAGGTTGGGTGAGTTCAGTGCTGGGGACAGAGGAGCTGAGTGTGTGATTATTACAGAGTTCTGTAGAATATATCCTAACCACAGTCAACAACTCCAGAAACTGATACCCACTGTAACAGAATGGTCTAATAAGTTAAACTACCTTCTCACCCCCTTATACTGCTTTAGTTAGACCATCTGATTCCAGCAACTGGAAAAGTAGTTCAGACCCCTATGATTACGTGAGGCCTTGCATGCTTTTCACGTAAAGGATACACTGTTCTCTGTGGCATATCCTAATTGCCAAACTGGGGCTGAGATGAGACAGTGCTCTAGCTAAAGCAGCTCCTCTCCAGCTGTCACCTGCATAAACACAGGGAACAGTCTAGGAGACAGTAACATTTATATATTAATATTCACTTTAGGGGAAGACCTACCCGTCTGTAAAGCACTCAGATGGTCATCTTTATAAACATTCATTCTAATGATAGCTCTCTGCTCTTTGGGACATGTGCACTGTATGTAGCAAACTGATATTTTCTGGAGTAAAGTCAAACTCTGGCCCTTCTTAGTTTCCCATGGAGGAAGTTGGCCGTGAGGAAGACCCACCTGCCACCTCTTCACTTACTTCTTCATTCTTTATTTCAAAAGACAGCTGCTCTACTGAGGAGCTCTCAGAATTGTTTGTATGAGTTTAAGGCTAGCCTCAGCCAGCGTCCGTGTATCTCTTCTCCACCCTGGATGCAGTTGTTAGAGTTTGATTCTGAAATGCCCTCCTCAAGCTCCAGTTTTTAATCAAGGGGCCCTCTGCTTCTGGTAATGTTTTAAGGAATGTAGAACCTGGCTGGTAAACAGTACTAAGTTTATACTTTTGAAGGTTAAATTGGCTACCAGTATGGAAGAGTTCTCCTCTGCAGGGTTCAGTCTCTATGACTTTCCCATCATGATGGACCTAAATCTCTCCGAAACCATGAAGCAAAACATTTCTTTCCTCCCTATGTCTGGTGGAAATTTGGTCACAGCAAGGGAAATGGTGCCTTCCTCCTCCTTCAATCTCTTGGGGGGAATGTTTTGTTTTGAACTTTCCAAGCTCCTTGGCTCTGAATGATCCTACTGAATCCAAAAATCAAGTAGAGCACTTAAAAATCGAGTCTAGAAAAATCCACAGGTGATGTCCCCAGAGTCAGGCTGATGTTAAAGCACAGGTGCAAGCCTCTTACCCATCCCCCAATCTACTATTAAACAGCCTACAGATGTTACTAAAGAACTGGGGATAGAAACAATGCATGCAGATAATAACATAAACATAGATGATAGAGGTTACAACTTCCTGCTCCAAGGTCCATGGCTGCATCTGCAGGGAAGGGACCACAGGTAACCCAGAGAGATTCTATTAATATTCATATACAAAAGCTGTCTCCACAGTCAAGGAAGTTTAGGACCTGCAATATACTTGCTCCTGGTCTGGACATTCGTGGTACATCCTGCATTACATATGCAGCCACCAAATCCAAGCACTGGAGCTGATTCTAAGAAGTACTTACTGTCAGGAACCAGATAGAGATGCCTCCTCAGGGACTATGTTAGAGTCACATAGATACAGCTGAACATGCTTTCCACTAACCATTGGACTGAACATGGGGACCCCAGTGAAGATGCTAAAGAAAGAACTGAAAGAGCTGAAAGTGGTTGCAACTTCATGGGAAGAACATTATCAACCAACCAACCAAACCCTCCCAAACTCCCATGGACTAAAACACCAACCATTGAGCACACATTGAGAGAACTATTGATCCAGTTGCATATGTAGTTGAAGATGCCAGTTTCTGGCATCAATGTGAGAAGAGGCCTTTCGTCCAAGGAAGTCATGTTTTTCCAATGTAGGGGAATGCCAAGGCAATGGCGTGGAGAGGGTGATTAGGAGGGAGTGCACCTTCCTGAAGGCAAATGGAGGGGGAGAGGGGAGGGAGCCAGGGCGCAGGAAAGAGATAATATCTCAAATGTAAATACAGAGTATCTTTAAACAATGAGAGAAAAGAAAAGAAATAGTCTACTGGGAAAAAAAAAATCTCACAGAGGCCTGTTAATCTGCAATTACTTGCACATACATCATCACAGAAATCCTGCTAAGCAGAAATACCTAAGGCACCTCTAAGTGTTTTTAAACCCGTAGACAAGGCTATCCATGAGGCTCCTCTGAAGGAGCTCTACTCAAGGACCCTCCTCATTTCTAATCTCTGAGAAGTTAACATCTAGCCTACGGGTGTACAACATGCTACACTTACCTAGAATGCCCAAGACTCCGAGTTTCATTCTTAGCACTGAAAACTAAATGTCCCTAAACACAAAGCTGATCGAGGCCACAGGTCAACATCTGGTACCTGTTAGTCAACTGTATCTCTAAGTTCCATTATCAGATTCAAGCAACACAGATAGAACTCTTTGCAGAGAAAGAAAATGCCTTTAGACTGAACACTTACATTCCACTTTCTTCTTTATGGTGACTGGCTCTCATCCAGCCAAGGCTGGCTTCAAACTTACCATGTAGTCAAGGACATTCTTGGACGTCTAATCATCTTGCTTTCATCTCCCAAGTGCTAAGATCACAAGTGGTACTGCCCTACCTGTTTTATGTGATGTTAGGAATTGTACTCGAGGCTCCATGCATGCTAGGCAAGCACTCTACCAACTGAGCTACATCCCCCAACTCCGCATCCTTTTATCATGGTGTTTTCTTCTACATAGTAAATATGACAACTATTTATCTAGTATTTCCCCTAAATTGGTTATTTTAAGTCATCTGGGAATGGGAGGATGCGGTGAGTCCTACATAAATATTGCCATGAACAGGAAGGACAGGAGCCTTTGAGAATTTTTGATATCTAACGGGACTAGAATCCATCCCCCGTGGATACCAAGGGACATCTAGTCACCAGTATTATATTTAAAAAAGACACACAGGAAAATAACAAAGAGGATTTTGTTTTAAGTTCAAGATTTTTGTAGGCAATTGTTAAACCAGAAGATGGAAAATACAGGGATCTAAACCCAAGCACTATTCCTTCTAGCCTACAGTGCACTTCCAGACTCATGGTTGCCTTAGTAAACGTGAGTGCACAGCTCTGTTTTGGCATGATCGAGGATGGCCATGTATAGTCAGGCAAAATGGAAGAAGAGGCAAGTTGTTTAGGGGCAACAGCTCTCCAGGGCACCTAACTGGTCCACCTGAGGCTTGGCATGCCTCTGCTGAAGGCAACCCCTTCCTTCTGCAGAACAATATGAAGGGAAGAGCAGGAGTCTTTCCTGCACCACGGGGCGGGGTTGAAATTAGCAGACAAAGGGTGATAAAGTAAATTTCTGATGGGACTAAAGAGATGCTCGGGACACAAAGTTCAGCTAGCATGAGGGACAGTCTTCAGAAGCTCATGAGTCAGGCTAAGTTAAGGATGGAAGGTTTTTCAGAAGGCAATGGAACAAAAGTGAGGGAGTACCGAGATGTTACTGTCGCAAACACAGCAATGGGGGACATTTATAACTAAATACATGTTTTAAATAAGATCATCAAAATTAAGATTTCTTATTTTGCTTATACTGGTATTTATCCACCCTTTCGTTTTTGATAGAATGTGATCACATGGGATAATTTTTATGTGAAAAATGTTTAGCAAAACAAAATAGCAATGGTTCAGATAAACAATGAAGTGGAATCGGGTCAGTCTTCAAGCCGGTTAAGAGAAGTCGGCTATAAAGGTTTCACTCTGCATTATACATAAATTGAGTTTTTTTTTTGCTGCAACCTAGAAACATGAACTGTGTTGAACAGTGAATGGTACCAGCTACTACCAGGAGTTACACTTTTTTTTTTTTTAATTAACGTATACTGAAGTGATGAGTGAGATGCGTTCCCCATATCATAATTCTATTTTTATAATAGAAACAATAGTTACATGGTTTTGGAAGTAGTCACTACAGAGATTCCAGACAGTGCTGTTGGAACCTTGGTTTTGGCAGTGTCTGAACATGTTGCTTCAACTTCAGTGTGTTCCTCTGAGAGAGACCCAGGCTTCCTATGTACTTAACAGTTTACAACAAACTTAAAGGTTCAAACCATGATTGAAAAACATTAAAATTAATGTTTTATTAATTAAGAGAAAATTAAGTTTTTCAGTGTTTAATTTAGAAAATTAAATCTCTATTTCTTTCTAAGTTATCAAGCTTTGCTGAGCCTAAAAACCCTGGGGTCGGTTTGCTGATTTACTAGTAAAATCACCAATAGTCATTTGGGGAGCTCTAGTGTCATGACTTTTACTGAATTCCTTGTTTTCTCAGATGCCAGTCTGACTATAAGTAGAGTCTGAAAAGTCACCCTGTGAATGAGTGTTTATTACCAAAGTGCAGCCTCTGCTGAGGAGTCAGCTTCTGTCTGCACCAGGAGAGGTGGTAGTGTCGGCTTCGAGATGGAGGAGCATTTTCTGCAGTTCTCTTTTCCAGAGAGAGCCTTTTCTGTGATTAGTGTGTGGCGCTCTTTCCGTGGGATTGTCACATTAGGTGCTGCACTGCTTTTCTGCCCCCTTGAGTGAGTGGCATTGGATATTTAGAAGTGAAGTCATAAACTTGTTATTTTGTTTATACAAAATGATGGCTTCTGATGCTTATGCATGAAAGTATTGCTTAAAGAAACAGCAGTCTCTGATAAGGTAAAATCTGGTTTTGACTCAGGTTCCAATGATGTGTTTAATTTGCTGATACTGGTGTCTCCTGTTACATCAGCTAGACATCGTCTGCCTCTTTCTTAAGGCACCTTTGGGGCAACTTGAAGGATGGTATGTGGCCTCTTTGTGCCTCTACTGTCTTTTCAAAAGCCATTTTATAAAAATCTTAGGTGTTTTAATATTTAAATATATATATATATATATATATATATATATATATATATATATATATATATATATATATATATATATTTGTGGAAGATACTTTAGAATGATTTTTTTAACTTTAAAATTTCTGTATTCCTATTTTTAAGAGTAAACTAAAGATTTTCCAGGCTTAGAAGTATCTTTTTTTTTTCACAACCGTGATAAGAAAGTCAGGGACAGATAGAACAGGACTGAAAAGCACAACACAATGACCTTTGAGAAAGGGCTGATGACCTGAAGGGACAGCAAAGGAATCAAATACCTTAAATAAAAATGTATTGACTCAATAAATAATTCTATACATTACAAAAAGAACCCTTAAAAAAAAGAAAGTCAGATTGATATAACAAACCAGAGAGTTTGGTGATAGGGGAAAAGATGTCTGGTTGGGGGAGACAGATTTATAAATGAAAACTATTACTTTGATGCAGCAAATTGACTTTTTAAATAAAGTTTTGTGGTTTTGCTCCTGTGATTTCATACTTGTTGCTATAGTAGCTCACTATTGTATAGGATTAATACATAAATCTGGCCCCATTTAGAACTGAGGTCCTTCCTAATTCAAGCAGCCTAGAAAGAGACTGTACCGCGGTCTGCCAGCCAGTTGCCAGGTATTCCGTGTAGCTGACGCTTGCTTTAATATTTGCCTGTAGCTGGCAGCACTGGGGTCAGGGACGCTGCCCACCCTGCCAGGTAAAGCATTGTGACTCTTGGGCTGGCATCTGGGAGACAGGCCACAGAGGGAACCGCTGAGGAGGTGAGTCAGTTCCATGGCCGGTGTTCTCTACGGTTCTCCCACCACAGTTCTGCCCTCCCACTGTGCCCGCCCCCATGTCACCAGCTCTGCCCCAGCTCTTCTCCTTCATGCTCCACCTTTCATCTCATCCACCCATAGCTTTACTTGGTGACAGTGGCCATAGCTTAACTACTTGGCATGTTTGACTTTCTACAGTAACAAAAATGGTCTTAAGTTTTTGCTTTGATTTCCTAAAAAAAAATGTACACAGTGTCATAACTTCACGTTTTATAAACTAGTGTCTGGCTATTACTGCTTTACAGAGTCATGGTTCTTGGTGAATATATATATATATATATATATATATATATATATGTATGTGTGTGTGTGTGTGTGTGTGTGTGTGTGTGTGTGACGTTTTTGTAAACTAAGTGCCATTTCAATGTTACAATCATTTTTAGAGTTATTGTAATCAATGTGAATATCATGTTTTTTCTAATCTCTTCTGAGCCAGTGTTTGTGAACATATGCATATTGTACATGTTCTGTATAGTTATACTCTCCTTAAATATTAGCTTGTTTGATATGAGAAAAAGTATGTATTGAGTACCTATTTGATAGCCTGACTGCTTAATCTTTTTTTTAAAAAAGAGGTTTAATACTTTTAATCTTTAAACTGGCCTTTATTAATGGTCACAAAGTTGCAGTTAGAAGGGATGGACAGGGAAAATTTAGTCTTGAGTATCTTTAGATAGAAACATGAGACTAAGATTTGTTTTGGTTTTTTTTTTTCATTAAAATATCTTACTGTTTAATAAAAAGTAAAAAATAATGAAAAGTTTTAGAAGTTGATGAAACAGTATGCTTTATGAATGAGATGGTGTGTTATAAGCCCTACTTTGCAGATTACAGCTATTCCATGACTTAGCTATAGAAACAACTATCAATATTTTTCTTGCCAGCACTAATTGTTAAGTGTAACAAAAATTTTGATATCTTTGTTTAACTAATTGTTAAGTGTAACAAAAATTTTGATATCTTCGTTTAACCCTAACTAAGTTATGAGCTAGTAGAACCATTTCTCAATCTTGATGCTGATATTTGCTGAACTAGTGAATTCAAACACCTAGTCACTGCCCAGGGGTTGGAAGCATAAGCCACCTGTCATATTTAGGCACACACCCACCTGTCATATTTAGGCACACACCCACCTGTCATACTTAGGCACACACCCACCTCTCTTGGCCTAAATTTTTGCATGAAGAAAATACTCACTGGTTCCTGAACACATGAACAGTGAATGCAAATATTCGAATGAACCAATAGGTAGGCTGTGTCTTGATATAGGGAGGATTTAAGCATGTACACTATTGTGCTCTGAGATAACTTAGAACATTTCTTGATCTACACTCTACATTCTCCTCTCTAGAATTTGCTCCTTCACGTTTGTTTGGAGGAAATGTGTTTGACCCTCTGTATGTGTGGCTCTGCATCTGTGGATCTAAGTCATCTTAGACTAATAATGTAAAATACATTAAAGAAACTTTTGTTTGTTTTGAGCACATACATACTTTTGGTTGTTTTTTTCCTTTAAAGCTGGGAGTAATGGTGTGTGCCTTTAAAGTCAGCACTTGGAAGGCCCAGACAGGTGGGTCTCTGTGAGCTTGAGGCCAGTCTGGTCTACTAAGTGAGTTCCAGGACAGCAAAGACTATATAAACTCTATCTCAAAGGAAGAAAGAAAATACGTACACCCAATGCATTATGTCAAGAATTAAAGTCACCTGAGATGTTTTATATGAACACTCTAGGTTAGCACACAAACTGATAGGTTTCATCATAGCATCCTATGATGTCAGCATCCTATGATGTCATGCTATGAGGTTAAATGTTGTTCTGCATCCTCCCTCCCTCCATTGTCCTCAGCTGGTTACCTTCCTTCTCCTACTGATCCCCATCTTCTGCTTTCTTATTAATAAAATGATTTGAAATATGTGGGAACATGCAAGGAGGTTCAATGTCAATCACTTTGTATATGGGACATTACATCTGATAATGTGACATACACAGGGATTTCAGAAGCCAGTGTCCCATGGATGTAGAAGGACAAGTGCAATTGAGCTCTAGGGACAGAAGTTCCTAGTAGGGTTCTGAACCAAACTGAAAGCAGTGTCCCCACTCCCTTCCAAGTCACTTTCCAGCAACATTTTGCTATCTGCCATCAGAGGGTGAATTCTTCAATCTGGTGACTCAATAGCTCAGAGGAGGCCAAGACACAGCAGAAGGTTTTGTTAGACACTTTTCTCCTCCATGATCATTTCCATGAGTAACATGTTGGTTTTTACAAGCTATTAGATTTTATAAACTTCCTTTCTGGAGCAATTTGTCAGTGTCAACAGTTATTACTATCCTGCAGTCCCCAAATTCCTCTCCTGTGAGCAATAATTTAGCTTAATTTTTTCCCTCTGTGATAAACTTTTATATGATTATCAAGTTTCTAATTAAGGATTATGGTTACCTTGGAGGTCCCCGCAACAAAAGCAACCAACAACTTCTGAGTAGGAGACCAAACACACGAGAGAAAAGGCAGCTTTGCAGGGTCTCCCTAGAATGTCTCTCAGCCCATCCCTCAACCAGAATCCAGTGAAAGATCATGTGCTTCATGTTCTAGTCTCCCCAGTGTCTTGACAGTTGTGGAATTGGTGATTGAACTCGGGACCGTGAGCACTAGGCATGCATTGCAGTTCCCAGCTACACTGCACAGCTATTCCTTAGTTCCTAATAATCTAGGACAGAAGATCTTTCCAGAAGACACCACAAATTAGATGATGCTTGCACTCTTTGTGTGCATCAGTTTGGTTGATAGACACACTTTTAATCATTGTTTTAGGACTTAAAATTAAATTTCCGGGAAGAGGGTTCACAAGGCAAAATTTTGCTTTTAAAATAACAAACATTTTGGTACCCAAAAATGTCAATAGAAGTTAAACATACTCAGTACACAACAAGGACTTTCATGCTGTTACATTTAAAGTGCTTCCCTGTGTTTAAAGACTTCACACTTGATACTCGCTGGGTAGTGTCTCATTCCTCTTGTTCATGGTGGTGTGCTAATTCCACATGACACCCCCAAAACTCTCATGTTTATTGATCAGACCCAAGGGCAGCATTTTCAGGAGTGGTGCTGAAATGGGCATCATTTGTTTTGCTAATACAAGCTAAGAAGGCTAAAGAACGAAATTTGGTTGACACTGAGCCTCCAGCAGGGTGTTACCATGTGTGCCACCCATGCCAACTGCACCCTTCAATCTTTTGTTCCAGCCATGCCAAATGGCCATCTTTATTCAACCACAGAAGACAGTATTCACACAGTCAGAAATGTGATGTTGATGGGGGTGTGTGGGGGGGATGGAGCTGAACACGGGCACATAGGTATTCACCATAACTCCTTTAGCTGGATGATTCTGAACAGAAATTTGTTTCTTTTCCTCCAAGTTTCTAGCATCACAGAGAAATATTCATTCATAGAATTAGTATTTTCAGGATATTATAGCACACATATGACAGACTGGCTGGTTTATAACAGCATGAGTTTATTTCTTATAGTTTTGGAGGCTAGGGATCTAAGCCCACAACACCAGATTTCTCACATGTCCTTACAGAGTAGAAGGGGGAGGCCCAGGAAAACTCTTTGTGGCTTCTTTTGTGAAGTCTCTATTCTTATGGTCTAACACACTCCACCAAACCCTCATGTTCTTGTTAACGCACCTGTGACACATGTCGGTCACCAGAGTTTGGAGAAAGCATGCAGTTCATAACTTGAGACCAAAAGATTTCACCCCTGCAAAGAACCCAGGAAGATGTGGCTTAGTAGTTAAGAGCACTGGTTGCTCTTATGGAGGACACAGGTTTGATTCCCGGCACCCGCACCCACTTCATGGCTCACAACCATCTGTGGCTACAGATCTGGGAGATATGATGCCCTCTTCTGACCTAGCAGGCACCAAATACACATATGGCTCACAAATATACATGCAGTTACAACACTCATAGGCATAAAATAATCTGCTTTAAAAATAAGAAGGAAGAAGAGAAAGGAAGAGGAAGAAGAGGAGGAAGAGAAGGAGGAAGAGGAGGAGAGGGAGGAGAAGCCATTGTTAGGAAGAAAGAGCACACGTAAGAGTTAAAAGTGAAATGTAATTTTTATTTACTTGTCTTTTGTTTTTTGAGACAGAGCTTCTCTGTGTAGCCCTGGCTATCCTGGAACTGGCTTTGTAGACCAGATTGGCCTAGACCTCTATGCTGGAATTAAAGGCATGTGCAACCATACCTGTTCTGAAGAATGTGGAGAAAATGAAAAGCAGTTAGAAGACTTGGGGCCCTCACCCACTGCCTGTGTATTCTACTATAGACAGTCCAGGGAGAAGGTAGAGCAGATATTTGAGAAAGAAAAATTTCACCTTCAGACAAGTGTTCTTGTCATACTAAAAGAAACAGCCAAGTGATTCCTTAGGCAAAACCGCTCCATGTGCTTATTTTCTTTAGTCGATGCAGCGCCTGGTTCTGAATGCAAAGCCTCAGAGCCTCTCCTGGCCCACCGCTCACTTCTCCTCCAGCTCCCTTTCTGAGCTCGGAATCTCTCTGGATTGGTTCTTTCGCAGGCTTGGGGGTTGCAGTTTTCTGTGCATGTGTATTATCTCTCTCTTCCCACTCATTTTCTGTCTGCTTTCTAAGAATTCCACAGTATTTCTGGTCTTCTGACGATGGCTTCCCTTCACATTTTCTTTGATTGTAAATTTATTCCCTTTAAAATATAGTAGTTTATGTTAATAGATTTACAATCAGAGGCAAGGTGACAGACTGTGTTCAGTTTGCCATCTTGCTCTGGTATCATTCACATGCACATATTACCCATATATCTGCTTTATACTTTATGATTCGTCTACAATATAGAAAATTATATTGTGGAATATATAACCATTTTGTATATATTACTCGTATGCTTTTTCAGTGAGTCACAATTACATTACTTCTTTATGGGAGAATTAATTATTTTTTTTTGCATTTAGTATATGACCTAGAAATACATGGAACATCAAATTCAAGGTTAATTAATAAAACAGAATTAACTAACCAAATACATTCTTTATCTCTACTGAGGTTTAATATGAAACTCTCTAGAGCTTACAAAACCTAAAACAGAACAGATTTTCAACATATATGTTCAGATAGCCGTTCAGAAACCCACTGTTTCAGCATGACTTTCATCTCTTGAGCAAGAGTTTAGTGATTTAAAACACATTTGTCCTGATTGGGTATATTTTAAAAATCTGTAGCTATATTCACAGCACAAAGTTAAGATATGAGGAGAGTGCACCAACATCTTCATTTTACAATGTCCTTATGAGAAAATCAGGATGCAAGGGTCATATACAAGTTTACAGAAATGACACTGAAGGTGGGCAAAAAGACTTTCTTTTCTTGACATGCTTGACCCTCTGAAAAGACGGCACTGATAACATGAACCCTCTACAAAGGACTCACCTGCCAGAAAGACACACAGACACAAGAAGGAGGAGCAACTTGAACTATATTTGGTGATAGAAAGGAAAACAGAGTGTGTAAGGAATTAAATAGTATCGGGGTTCTGCATAACACTCACTGGGGGCCGGTAATGGTGTTCTCCGAGAGTTTACTAAAGTATGGGGCTCACTAAGAAATGCCACCAGATAAAGTGTTTGTCTCAGAGGTGTACAGCGGAGGATTGCTGCGGGTATTTGTTTGATTCAAAGGTGCTTCCTTGTCATTCCATGGAAAAATCTCAACTGTACCCTTCCTAAATCACACGATCATTTTCCAAGAAAGGGCAGCAATGGCTGTCTACCAGTGAACCCTAGAATATGGTAGGTTAAATGGAAAATAGGACTTTGCAAATATGCTGGGGTGTAGGACCTTGAGAGAAAGATGGATTGTTCTGGATTGTTCAGATGTGCACACGAGTCCTTGAGGGTGATGACTCTTTCCAGTCATAGCCAAAGAGATGATTCTACACAAGAGGGACTCCATCCAATATTGCAGCCTTTAAAAAAATGGAGAGAGGAGACCATGAGTTAAGGAATGCTGTGGCCACTTAGAACTGATAATGGCCCTCAGCTCACAACTGCAGAGAAATAAATTCTACTAGCACTCCCCAAAGTCAGGAACTGAATCTCCACCCCACTCTCCAAAACCTTCAGAAAGAAATCAACCTTCAACGCCTTAGCTTTAGCCCAGGGTGGCTCACATACAGAATTATGTTGCACTGGTCTCTCAAGTCACCAAGCTTGTAACATTTGGAGACCGAAGCAATAGGAAGTTCAGCTTTTAGTAGCTATTTTTTACTGTGAAAGCTGAGATAAAACCAAATGTGTGACTCTTGGCATCTTCACACGCAAATGCAAATGTCTGCAGCAAAAGCTCATTTCAAATTGTGGAAATTCAATTTTGGACCAGTTGCTGCTGCTGCCCCTCTGGCAAGGTCAAAGTTGAAAGGCAGAAATGAGAGTGATGTTGGCTCCTCTCTTGCTCCATCTGCATCATAAGCAAGGATATCTCTGTGGGTTCCTCTTGCATCAGAATGTTCCTTCACCAGATTGTTCTGCTTCTTGTCTTCTGCCCACACAGAAGTTATATCCCACTTTTCTCCTGCAGAGACTGCGAAGTCTTCAATGAGAGTAGAATCTCGTGTACGCTGAAGCTGAGCAGTCATGATATTGCCTCAGGTCTCACTGGTGACAGCGGTGTCACAGTGCCAGAGGAAATGGTAAACCACATACAAAGCTAAACTCTGTTCGTCTTGACCTTTTCTTGTATTGTTAAGTATTTTATCTGCCTCAAACTACACATACACAAACTCTCTCTCTCTCTCTCTCTCTCTCTCTCTCTCTCTCTCTCTCTCTCATATACACATGATGTATTTATAGATATTATAGAGATAATAGACAGAAAAGTGTTAAGTGTTTGGGTTTTGCTTTTTTTATGTAGCCCTACATCAAATGCATGATTCTCCTGCTTCAGTCTCCTAAGTGCCAAGAACCCAAGTGTGTTCTGCCACACCTGGCTGAAATATTTTGATTATCACACATTAATTATACACCATTAATTTAGACCTAGTTTCTAAACTGTTTAACTTTCTATAGAAATTAATAAGATTCATAAATTGTAAAGATGCTATGTGCCAACCATGCTTACTTGTGTATTATCGCAACTCAGTCTTAGGACGATAAACTAACAAAACATCCCTACACTTCAGAAGACTTGATACGGCAGCAGATCTTGGTTTGGATTATTATTCTCTTCATTTATTTTGATTTACTGACAAGATCTTGATATACAGCCAAGGCTGGTCTTGAATTTAATATCTTCCCCACTTCAACTTTCTGAGCACAGGGATTACAAGCATACAGCACATGCCTGACTCCCTCTTGACTTTCTTGGTCTCCCTTTATTTCATTACCAATCAGTGCATATGTCTGTGTTACAGACTGTGATTGGTGCAAGAAATTTAATGATTAGCAAAACTTATATGATTCATGTCCCATTGGGACTTAGAAGCCAAAAATGTCAGTGGTAAAGAAGAACAGCATCAGTGTACGTGAGCACCCTGAAATCAAATTATAGAAGTAGGGTACCCAGTAGAAGGATTAGAATACTTCAGGATGAATTAAATAAGAAACAATCCTGTACAATGGGAGATTTCCAAGTGAGGACAGCCAATGCAAAGGTCTTGCCAACAAAGTAATGCAGAGTTCTTGATATTCTAATGAAATCTTGGTAAGCAGGGAGTTTTAAGAGGAGACGCCAATTAGTGGATATGGCCCATGTCTACATGCCTTACTGGCCATATGAAGATTTTCACCATGATTTAATATGCAAAAAGAAGAGGGCTGGCCCTGCCCCTCTCCAGGGGCAGCACTCAGGGAAAACAGGCCTATACCTCCACTGGACAGCACAGTAGATCTAGCTATGGTGGCCTGGAGGTACGTACAGGTGAGCCAGCCCCAAAGGCCTGAGAGCAGAAGTGCTGGTCCCTCTTCTAGCCATTTGCAGTCTTCCTTGAGCTAGCCTAGGTAGTGCTGGAGAGCTGGCAGGCTGTCTAACTCAGCTGTCCAGGCCCAGATCCAGAGCTTTCAACTGGCCCAGCCCAAAGTCTATCCCACCTATGAACTGCTGGGCATATGAAGTGCTGGTCCTACAGATCCAAAGTTTTAGCATCTCTATGGCACAGGACAACAACAGGATATCCAAGAGGAGTCCCAGTGAGAATCCAGTATTGATAGTGATATAGATAAAAGGTCGTACTGTGTGACACACTGTGACATACTACAACTTCCATGATGAGATTTGTTTTGTTTTAATTTTTGTTTTTTTAAAAATTTTATTTGGGGTGGGGAAGGTTGGAAGGATAGAGGACAGATGTGAAGAAACACAAAAATAGGTGAGAAAAAAAGAAGATGGTGGAATTGGGTTACATGATAAAAAGCTCACAGAAAAAAATCAATAAAATGTCAAACCATTGTTTTGTACCATTTAATAAACATTAAAAATCTAGTATATGAGTCTTTTATAGTATGTTTGCTTGAAAGGGTTTTGGAGGTTTAGCTTCAATATTTCAGGAATATACACACCATCAATCAATTAATTATTACATATAGATTTCAGTAAGCATCCAACTTCATTCTTTTACATATAGCCATCTTGTTTTCTCAGCATCATTTGTTGATAAAAAATTTTTTCTTACTGCTTACATGGCCAGACATCACCTGTCCATGTGTGTTAAGTATTCATTTCCGGGTTATCTTCCCTATTCTTTTGGTGTAGATATCTGAATGTCAGCACTATGCTATTTTGATGACAGCAGCTTTCAATAATTCTGAAATTAGGTTAGACTAGTTTGCCTATTTGGGGATCCCTTGACATCCATACTAATTTGGGGGAGGAATTTTCTGTCTTTAAAACTACTTGTTGGATTTGTATCAACATGGTTAGCAGTCACCTCTTAACAATATTGTCCTCTGGTCCATGGACATATGTATGTTTCCATGTACCTTTACTTCTTTCAGAAACAGTTGGTAGTTCTCATTGTACAAGTCGGCATTTACTGAGGTAAGTGGATGTCTAAAGTTTTTATGCTATTGAAAACACAATTGTTTTCTTTATTTCCTTTTCAGAGTGTGCATTGTTACCTTGTTGAAACTACAACTGGTATTTTCATGTGAACTTTCTCTCCTGCTACTTTATTGAAGTGTTATTTTTTTTTAAATCTGTGCATGTATGTGTGTGAGTGTATGTGCCTGTGGTCTATGAACACTTGTGTATGGAGAGTGAGCCCATGTCTAATTCAGAAGAGGACATCTAGTGCCATGCTGTCGGACTTTACCCTTGACACAAGGCCTCTCATAGAACACAGAGCTAGGCTGCTGACCGGCCAACCACAGCAATCCTCCTGCCTCTGCTCCTTCCCTGCCCCTACGTTTACTCTGGGTTAGAGGAGCTTCTGACTAATCTTTCTGCTTCAACCTCTTGAGTGCTAGGACTACCACATAGGCTCTTTGGGTAGACCAACTTCCTATTAGTATTAACAGGGTTTTTGTGTTGTTGTTGTTATTGTTATTATTGGTTTTTTTTTTTTGTGAAAACTCTAGGGTTTTATCCATAATTTCATCTGCAAACACAAATGGTTTTATTAAAAATAATTAAAATTTAAAATTGCACGGAGAGGGGGGCAGCAATGAGCCCATAAGTGAAGGTGCCTGCTGAGGTCAGAGGCATCAGATCCTCTGTATCTGGAGTTACAAGCAGTTATGAGCCATGTGACCTGGGTGTTGGGAACCAATCTCAGGCTGCCCTCAGAATTAGTGTGTGCTATTAACCAATCGCTAGACATTCCTCCAGCTCAACAGTGATACATTTCTCTCTCTCTCTCTCTCTCTCTCTCTCTCTCTCTCTCTCTCTCTGTCTGTCTCTCTCTCTCTCTCTCTCTCTCTCTCTCTCTCTCTCTCTCTCTCTCTTGATTTGGGTTCTGCTTATTTTGTTTTGGCTAACCATTTTGGTTGAGACTTCCAGTACTATCTCAGACATAGATAACAAAAACAGGCACTTTTCTTCTCTTTGTTGGGCTTCTTTTTCTTCTAAATCCTGCAGGGTATTGAATTTGAGCAAATGCTTTTTTCCCCCACTAATTCATATGGCTGTGAGTTTTTTTTCATTTTATTTCATTAACATAACATTTTTATTTTCCATCAACCTGCTAATGTTCTATCATCTTTACAGCCTAAGAATGTTTCACTTGGCTTTGGTGTATAATCCCTTTACTGGGTGACTGAATATGGCTGGTATTATTTTTGATAATTTGCAACTGTGTATATAACCAAGATATTGACCTGTAGTTTCCATCTCTTTTAATAACTTCAGTTTGGACATCAGGATTATACTGTCCTTCAAGGATGAGTTAAGAGCTTTTTGGAGATATTTGAAGAGCTGGGCATTTTTTCAGTGTTTGTTGGAATTCACAGGCAAAGCCATCAGACAGAGGACTTTCCTTAGTTGAAAAAGTTCTGATCGTTGGCTGCATTTCTGCGCATCTTACAGGTCTATGCAGTCTTTCGAGGGATCTCTCTGTTTCGTGGAGGTTCTCCAGTGGGTGGGCATTACGCACTTACAATGTTTCTCCTTCTCTGAATTATTAATACAGTTTCCACTTCTGCTTTGAATTCCCTCATTTGTGTCTCTGTTCTCTTTATCTGTAGTCCCAACAGGAGAAATGATTTCTGTTTGGTTGATACTTTAAAGAATAAATTTCTGGTTTTATCAATTTTTCTCTATTACCTATTTTTATTGATTTCTTCTCTAGTCTTTAAAGTTATATTTATTTACAAGCATGTGTATCAGCGCATGTGTGCTAAAGTGTGCATGTGGCAGTCAGAGGATAGCTTACTTACAGGAATTAGCTCTCTCCTTCTACCAGGTGGGTTCCCAGGGATCGGACTTGGGCCATCAGGTTTAGTGACAACACTTTTATTTGAAGAGCCTTCCTGCTGGCCCAACTCTAGTCTGTATTAGGGAAATATTTATTTGGGTGTACAGGCTGAGATTAAGCCTCATTAAATATCCCGAATTGACCTTAGCTCATCATGTAGCCCAGGTTGGCCTCAAACTCACTATTGTTTTTACCATCACCTGTTGAATACTTGGGTTACAGATATGCACCACCACACCTAGCTAGAAAAGAAGATGTTTTACATGTGAATGAAAAAGCAAAGAGACAAAAAAAAATGTGCTTTCTTCTGATACCAGTGACCCATACAGAAAGAAAAGCCAATGTACCAAGAGAATTTTTGGAAGAAATGATAAAAGTCTTTCCTAAGAGCATTCAAGGTCATCAGTAAGAGACAGAGAGATTGGCTGAAGGTGGACCACTCATTGTGGGAGTCATCATTTTAGAAAACCCATTATTTGAATGATGACATTAGTTTTATTGTTTCTGTGGATGGAAAAATTCCCAAGATATATTCAGTAATCTACAAGAGGCACTGGTTCAAGTGGTAGGGTAGTGCACATATGGGCTCACTTTCTGCCATCATGATGCTACCATGTGTGGCTGTTTGTTGAATGCACTAAAAACTTAAACATCAATGTGACCACACTGTATGCTTAACTTGGTCACCTTTTCTTCTTGTTATTAAGGGGCTTTAGCCACCCCCCACCCCCTGAAACCCACTCACATGGGTGCTTCCTTGATTGTCCTTCCCACAGTGGGTTATACTGAATCATGATAGAAAGTGAATCAATTCCTCACTGACTTGTTATAAAGTCCTAGAGCTGTACAGGATCACCAGAGGACAGGTGAGGACCCATGTCCCCAGCCCAGATGCTCTAGAGAAGAGAAATTTTGCATGCTCCCAAGCCCTTCACTTTCTGGATCTAAATCTGCTTAGATTCAGGCTCCATCTGGATGGTTCTATGCCTTGTGTATTATATTGTATTTCAGGTCTAGCATGTGGATCTGGCCACTTGTAGGATGCTGAGGTTGGTTTCAGAGGTCACCAGGACTGGACTTTCCTTCCCTGGCTTTAACAGCTACTGACAACCATCGCCCAGGTCTGTTATTTTAATGAGTGTTGCAAATAGGTCATTTTTCTAAAATTTCTCCCATGATTATTTATTAAAATTTTTATTTTATAAAAGGGTTTTGTTGGCTATTTGGTTGTTTAATAAACTTAGCACAGATGGGTGGAATAAATGATTTATTCTTTACTTATATTTGTCCATGTCCAGAATAATGAGATAGTGCCCTGGTGGCTACGACTGAATACTGAAGGGCTGTATTAAGTTATTCTGCTTTACTATGGAATGAAACTTGTTTATTTTTATATACTTGATGTTTTGATACATTTAGTCATTATTATTTAAGTTGTCTTACCCTTGACACCCAGTCTTCTTTATTTTAACCTCAGAGCTCTGGTCTTTCTTTCCTTCTTGTCTCAATTTGTATATGTTTTTGACCTCAGGTCTGGAAAAATAGTTCTTTTTCTAAAAAAAACCTGACCTTCTTTTTAATCATAAAGAATGTCTACAGAGCCGAATCTGTAGGTTTCAGATCTTTCCAGCCATTTTTTAGAGTCAGCTTGCTCTCTCACAGATCCAAGGTTGGGCATTGCCAGATTTCTCCTGAAATGTGGGTGGTGTATGCTGTCTCACCGTTAACATTTTCCAACACACTTCACTACACTGAGGAGCCAGCCTTCCACGTGGGCCTGGAGCTTAGGGATTCCTGCACCAGGCTCTGATCCATTCTCACTACAGATCCACAGGGCCCCTAGAACTACAAGAGGTAGTCCCAGCTCTTAGAGGAGCTCATGGGCTTAGTCATCACTGGAGATAGGCCAGAAGCTCTGCTAGAGCGTGAGTGGTCAGACACTCAGGCACCAGGGTTGGTCCTTATCTGCCCTTTACCAGCACTGTGTTCCAGTGATTCACCTCCTCTAAAGAACACAGGCTCCCGTGTACCAAAGGGGATGATGACAACAGCTCCGTGGAGTCCTTAGGGTGGGGGGTTAAAGAAAAAGACCCACAGCACCCAGCCTAGGACCCTGAAAGATGGCAAATGGTATTTCCTTGCCCTTCCTTGGATTGTTCACCCTCTGTTACATAATGAGACGGGACGGATCTAAACATTCTGAGTTCTTCCCGAAGTAGTGATGCTATTTTTACCTGTCCTTTCACAAAAAAAAAAAAAGGTTACAGCCTTGTCCTGTTGTCAGGGAGAGGGCAGCCCTGAGTCACTTCCTCCCTTCCTGGGCTGGTCCTTCTGTGCTAAGCTGGCCAAGGGCCAGGCTGCTCCCCGAGAGCTGCCCAAGCCAGTGGGGCTTGTGCTCAGTGACATTCACAAAGATTTAAAAGAAAAAAAAAACCTACTAGCTTTGTGGGGGACTGGGCTGACCTCCCACTTCCTGAATTGATCACGATTTTTACTTTCCAGACATCCTCTTCCTGAAATGGATGAGTGTTCCACCCCACAGCGGCAAACATTAGCAGGTGGCTGATATTCAAACGTAACGCTGACAACTTTAGACTCCAAGCAAGTGGCACGATTCTCTTTTCTTTCAAAATGTAGATGAATTTCTGTTTAGCAGTGTTGGGAGTACTGGAGGCGGGGGTAGAACCCAGCATCTCAAACACACTGATCACTGGGCAACACCTTATTTAAGGACAAGAACCAGTTGCAGCTGTGGTTTGTTAACCCCAGTCAACCCTCAGAATGCTACAAAGAATGCAAAAGTGCTGACTTGTGACTTGGGTTTGGAACAGTTTGTAGATGCTAATAACATTGAATGCCTAGTGACACATAAGTAGTTCATGGAGAATGCCAAGGGAAGGGTGGGAATCTGTGTCTTATTGGCTGCAGTGTTCAACCTGTCTTTC
Source organism: Micromys minutus (assembly GCF_963924665.1). Lineage (NCBI taxonomy): Eukaryota > Metazoa > Chordata > Mammalia > Rodentia > Muridae > Micromys > Micromys minutus. The sequence continues at coordinate 116,454,651 of NC_137969.1, forward strand.
TCAAGCATTGACTCTCTAGCATTAGTGTACCCTGTGTCAGTCACAGAAGGCCTGTATCCATACCCGGGGGCTGGGCTAGAACCCTATTGAAGATTTTCCAGCAGACTGGCATCTCGGACATGTTGGCACCATAAGAAATATTTCCCAGCAGCAGTTGCAAGAAATAACGAGTCAGAATAAATAGGGAAGGCTGGCAGATTCCAAGGCAAGATGTTGGGAGCTGGAGAGCCATTTTAGTAATTTTAATATGCTTGTCCCAGGGAGTGGTGCTATTAGGAGGTGTGGCCTTGTTGAAGTAGGTATGGCCTTGTTGAAGTAGGTGTGGTCTTGTTGGAAGAAGTGTGTCACTGTCAGGGTGGGCTTTGAGACTAAATACCTTCACCAGGGCCACATGCGCCACATGCTGGAGAAGCTATTCTTTGAGATGGTTGAATGTATCTTTAATCCTGAAAATTCCCATCTTATTTCCAATTTGAAATTTTTTTGGTAATTATTTTAGGAAATCTTGGAACTACTTGATGATGTGAATGTGTTCTTCAGTTCCTGGAGGAATTTTATGTAACATGTTATTTGAGTATATCGGCTCTATGCTTTTGGCAACAGAATGATGCAGCGTCTCTGCTAGAAAGGAACACCTGTTGGCACTATTCACCACGCTCAGCTGATGAACAGATGAGTAAATTAGCCAATTCTTACATTCCAGGACCCAAAGAGATTTGAATTTAAAACACATGCCTCTCACCTTAAAAGAATGCTTGGTTTCGTGGGTTTCTCCATGTCTCTGCTCTCTGTTTCTCTCATTCTCTCTGTGTGTGTATGTGTGTGTGTGTGTGTGTGTGTGTGTGTGTGTGTGTGTGTGATTTTATCTTCCAAAAAACTCCGTACTTCATAGATTCTTCTAATATTGTGGAAGGTGTGGTAGAAATAGTTATATTTGGCCTATAAAGGGTTTATTTAACATGGTGTTCTGCTGGGTTCGTTGAAATAATATACTTCAGCACACTTTATAACATCCAAGTGAAAGCATGTCTTCACTGTGGATGTGAATACATCTGTGTCATCCATACATACCTTCTGAGAAATGCTTTGTAAGCAATTTTATTCACATATGAACATTACAGTGCACCACACAGCCCTAGATCCTTCAGACCAGTCACCCAATGTGACTTTATAATAAAGTCTAGAGATAGATGAAGCTGCTGCTGGCATCACATGGTACACAATCTAATAGTCAAGGAAGAAGAATGGCAAATTTATAAAGCAGGAAAATAGTCATTACCATTACAGAGTCCACATTTTTTACATAATTATGTTACATCCTTATATAATGGGTGGTACAGTTCAATTAGTTACACCACTGCCACAAATTCATGACTAATGTGTGCCAATGTGACCTTCTGCAGGCTACAGTTATCAGTAGGAAACAGGAACAACTTGCCTCCATTATAATGTGACACCATTGTCCTGTGCATGGTTTATCATTGGCTGAGATGTCATTTCGTGGTACAAGATTATGTGGAATGGCTCTCTGAAGCACAGCAAGTTCTTGAGTTGACGTAATTGCCCAGATGATCTGTCAGGGTCACCCTGTGTTGAGCTGGATGAGCTTAAAGGAGTCTGTTCTTCACTGTGCTCCCCCATGCAGATCAATCTGTTAGAGCACAGTGCAGGACTAGTTTGAAAGTCCCAATAAGAGAAGTGGTAACACACTGCACTAACAGCCCGGCATGTCCCAACCCCTTCCACATCGTGTTGTGTATTGCTGAAGAAAACTCAGCCACCACGCCCTCTTTGGATTAAATTCCTGAAATGCTTAGAGTCTTCTTTTACCCAGGAATGAACCCTCATTCTTCATCACCTTCAGCAACTTCAGTTGCAAATGACCTCAAGTCCAGGAGTCAAGCTGGCTTGGAATAGAGTTGCAAGGGAGCTCTCCAGTCACTGAGTGGGAACACAATTCCTATGTGGGCAGTGCCACAACAGAATGGAAAGAGAGTCAGAAGAGCGCCAAGGGGAGGTTGGCAGTAAGAATCCTAATCAGCAAGTAGAGACAGCTCAGGGGTTGTTACCGTAATGAAAAGAGGAGGTAACTGTCATATCTCTTCCTTCTTTGTAGCAGTGCTTGACAGTTGCACACAGCCAAGGCATCATGGCATGAGAAATGTGCATCCCTGTTTCTGGAGTTGGAGCAGGAGGCACTAATGAGAGGACACCAAGTTGTTCTTAGATGGTCAGGCTCATCCTCCACACGTTTTTAATCACTGTGGGAGACTATACCTTAAACAGCCAATGCCTTGTCAGTTTGATGATGCCACTGACCTACAGACCCACTAAAGCCCTATTACTTTCTACTACTACTTCCAGAAGTTTGTGATGCAGGAGGCTCATGGTAACAGCTGCCTGATACAGTTCATGCACACATCACAGATGCCTTTCCTTATGAAACTATTCTTTATGAATAATCAAAGGTCACTGCTATTATACTTATGTGTAGGTTGAGATTTTATTCTGTTCTCAGTGATGACTTGGTTTTATTCTTGTTTCACAGTTGAACATTATGCTGGTTTGTTATAGCTGTGTTTCTGGATGGTTTCTGTATCCATGTGATGAATGGTTAGATTTTTGGATCCATTTGGCCTCAAACATTTACAGCTGCATGTCTGTAGAAAGTCTTTCTTTTCAGCACCTGACACCCACTCTTTCAGATACGTTTAGACAAGACTGTTTTCCTTTTCCACTTTGCATCTTGGTGAAATTAACACAGCAGACACATGTCCTTAGGAATAAACCAACTTTTTTTTTTTTTTAAAAGGCATGAACAAACTGAGAAATATATGTGATCATTTACTTGGCACTACGTTCTTGGATTTCACACATCAGGAATAAGCAAAATTAGTGTAATTTGCTTCTTAAATTGCTTGCTGACAATGTAAGTGAGGCAAAAGAGAATCGGTTTCCAAGGGAATAGGACAAGGCAATCATCCCAGGGGCTTTGTGAGTGGGTGAATCTGACCCCAGCACCAAGACTCTTAATCAGGAGGCCTGGCCTTCCTTACCCATGTTCCTCTTTGTCCACAAATGCTCAGATTCTGGATGATCCAGGGGTGATAGTATTTCAGTCATAGAGTTCCTTCCCTTGCATTTTGCTAGACAAACTGAATGCCAGTGGTCAGTCATCATTTGGGAGTAGTTTTCAAGGTAAAGCACTCTCTCTCTCTTTTTTTTATGAAGGTAGAGATTAGGGAACAGCATGATTGTCATGGTTACATATATGCCTTGCTCTCAGGTGCTATTTGTTTCTATTGCAAACTTTCCATCAGAGAGAATAAAGAAGTTACCCTAGCCATTTCTTCATTGTCTAGGTCCAGGGAGGAATTCATAGCATCCCTGACATGACTACCACCACACATGCCTCCGTGTCACTCAGCCCCTCTTGGTCTTATTTGTCACTGATTCTCATTTTGTTCTCAGGACAGTTTGGGTTTGAGTTTATGCCTCAGTTCTTACTAGCTGACTGTTCCAGTCTAACTTGTGTTACTATAGTGAAATACCCAAGACCTAATCATTCATGTGTATGTGTGTGTTCTTATATATACACATACATGTTCTCTTATATATACATATACATTTTGTTGGTACAAGAACACATTATCAACACAGTTTCTGGTAAAGATCCCATGGCAGAGAAGACACATGGTGTGAGACGAAGCAGAGGATGAGATAATACAAACAATTTATGAGTATCTCTCCTGGAGATCATCCCCAGTCTATGGAGAAAGAGAACTCACTTCCAGAAGAAAAGAATTAATCCCTTTGAAGACTATCTCCCATGACTTCTACACTTGCATCTAAATCTTTTACCACATGGACCTTAGAGGGACTAACCACATCATGGAGGACATGCGCAGGATAGTCCCCGGATTTAGACTTACCATCTCATTTGTGAAAAGGAGATAATGGTAGCACCTACTTTGTAGAATATCTGTGAGAATTAAATCTGAGAATAATGGGTCAGAAGATGTTATCCTATCAGGTCTTGATCCCTGCTTGTCTTCATCAGGGTTTCTGTTAAACAATGAATGTGACCAAAAAAGCAAGTTGTAGAGGAAAGGGTTTATTCTGATTACACATCCACACTACTGTTATCACGGAAGGAGGCCAGAGCAGGAACTCAAACAGGGGAGGAATTTGGTGGCTGACCCAGAGACTATAGAAAAATTCTGCTTACCAGTTTGCTCAGCCTGCTTTCTTATCGAACCCAGGACCACCAGCCCTGGGATGGTACACCCATAATGGTTTGAGACCATCCCCATCAATCACTAATTAATGAAATGTCTTACAGCAAGATCTTAAGGAATCATTTTCTCAATTGGGGTTCTCTCCTTTCAAATAACTCTAAGTTTGTGTGTCAAGTTGTCATAAGACTGGCCAGCACACTGCTATTTTTATATAATTGATTATTGCTATCATAAAAGGAAGATACAGGGAGGCCCAATGGCAGTAAACAGAGCTCCCCATCTGCCTCGCTCACTTCATATCTGTCTTTAGAAGTTGTGAATTAGATGTTCATGTTGTTGTAGGATGGGGGTTCAGCATTCCCACTCTTCTCAGGCTCCAGCGGGTTATTTTACTCTTATCAGAACTGGCAAATCTAAGTTCTGTGGATAAGGTAGCCAGGCAGCATATTAGATGTTTCCACCCACCTCAGGTCTGAAGGGATGTGACAGTGAGGCATGCTCAGTCCACAGGGGCTGATGTGTAATTTGACATCTCATTTCAGATTTGCCATAACTGCCCCATGCTCTTACAGGCTGCTGCCTTCAGTAGTTTGACATGCACGTCTGTCATCATGAACATGCCATGTGGGGCTTCAGTGACAGGCAGAACCTCACAGTGACACTGTCTACAGCAGACACCACAGACAGAAACTTGTGTGTGACATGTCTCTCATTTCTGTGATGTGTCTAGCACCTGTCCCACATTTTAACACATGACTTTGGGTTTGGAAGGGACATTACTACTTTGTTCCCAATAGCAGTTTTAGGGGTTCCTAAAACCTTGGAAAGTCCTCTGAAAAGTCTCCAGGTCTCATGGTGTTCCAGAGCTCCAGCAGCTGGGGGATGAGGCAGACATTGTTGTTACATCGCTTTCCTTGCTTGACTTGGGGAGGCAGGCTTGGCTTCCTCACCCCAAGCTGGCCTATAAGTGTATTCACTAATTGCTTGATACAGAAGTCCTTTTGAACTAATAATGGATTTAATCCAGGATTCTTGCAGATACCACACTTTAGATGCTCAAATCTCTTAGATAAAATGGTGTCATATCTGCAGAGAATCTGTGCATGTCTTAGATGACTTGCAATAAATATAGTGTGCATTCTATGTTACATAGTATTTTAGAGAATGCCAGGGAGTTGAGGTGAGAGACAGGGGTTGGAAAAGGTAGCACCTTCATGGAAGAAAGTGGGGGGGGGGGTAAGGGAATGGGGGAAAGGGGATAACATTTGAAATGTGAATTCGGAGAAAATCCAATAAAAATCATCAAAAAACAAAACAAACCCAAACAAGTAAAAAAAGACAACCACTTGTATATGTTCAGGTTTTTTATTTTTTTAAAACCTGAGTAATTGGTTGGCTGAATTCAGTAATAAAGAACCCAAAGATACAAAGGGAAATAACATTATGGCAAATGCTAGGGTACACACTGCTGCCCTGGAGACACTGAGAAAGTATACAGGATCCACAGGAGAGGGAGCTGTGATGTTGGATAGGAGCTTTGGTGGTATGGTAATGGAACAGGAAAGGAAAGAGGCCACAAGGAAGTGCCTGAGGTCAGCCATATGGTGGACAAGCAGTCATGTGGCTTCAAGGGGAGCTTTAAAGAAACAGTAAAGAAGCCCAAAGGATAAGAAGCCTTCTTAGATTCTGGCTAAAACCCAACAGGACTTCATGGCAGTGTACAGAAACCTGCCTTAGACAACGCTCTAAAGGAGAAACAAAAGAAGGAAGGAAGATTGGGGAAGATGAAGGTCAAGAAGCTGTGGAGAGGAAGAAACGAAAGAGCTATAACCAGCCTGACACTCCAGGAAAGACCACCCATTTCATGTGTCCACTGTCCCCATTTCCAACAGCATGGATAACATACTGTATGTCAGCACCATGCTTTACAAAGAACTGCCTCCCTCTGACTAATTCAACCCCTCAAGGTGCAGCTTACTCCCTAATCCAGTCTCTAGAGAAAGTCATCTATATAGTCAGGAGAATGGAACCCTCATGACCAATGGTCTATTAGAGGCTCTGCCACCTGTCAACACTTCAAGGCTGAGCTTTAAATTACAATGGACATGTTAGTGGGAAAAAGGCACATAACAGCAGAGCACACATATTCTGGACAATGTTCTGGAAAGAGAGAGGCTGGAGGGGAAGGTTCACAGTAAGTTCAGAGATGGGTGTGCCTGGGGGTCCTCAGTGTTTGGGACACAGTCTAGGCAACATTAGGAAACTCTGGGGTGATGACATCCATCTTTGTCTCATTTCTATGGTGTCAGCTCTGCCCTCAGTAGACATTCCAGATGACTCCATTTTGACCGTGGAGTCTGATGACCTTTATGGATGAGTACTGGCTTATTTACTTATTAGCAGAAAGGTTTGGTTTTGGTTTTGGTTTTTTTAAGTAGTCTCAATGACAATTACCATTTGCTCTTACATCAAGTGTCTTGGGACCTACTTGTGCTTAACAATTCTTGTCATGTCATTATTATGTAGTCAGCCATTATGAAAATTTGGACTGGGAAGGGCACTGAGCACACACCATAGTTTCATGAGGGAACACCGTGTGCTCTGCTGGTTATGAGGCTGACAGTGATGGAAGGCGAGGCCGATAACCTTCACCATGCAGATGCCCCCTGTGCCCCAGTCAAGTTATGTTCTTTATCCTTTGGGATGGCCTGGCTCTGTACACATCTGCTTTTCATTTGCAAATCTGTTTGAGAGGAAAGTAAAATCTCAAGCCAATATTTGTTAGAAAACTTAGCACAATTCTTGACACTAATAAAATAAAATAAAATAAAATCACAAGCAAAGTAACTGAGAATAAAGAAATACCTTTGTAGATAACTGGACTGTATCATGCGCTTTTCGCTATAATCTTTAAAAGATTGTCTTTTCCATCTAATAATTAACCCGTGATTCTTTCTTTAAATGAATTACATAAGTCTTGATTAACAAACTACAAAGAAGCCCGCCTGCTGTGTAGTTTCAGATGGATTGTGTAATCACAGACATTTGGAGTTTAACTACTCATTATGGTATTAAAGTAGGCAAAATGGGGTTATTTATATGATTTTGTTGTTTCATTTCCAAATGGCCAGAAAAGAGAAAGGGTTATAGATCTTCATCATAAATAATGCACTGCAGAGTAGAAGAGGACATTTAAACAAAGGTGGCGTTTACACGGTTGTCTGCCAATCTATCACATAAAAACAGCTGGCTAGATCGTCACCAAGTGCACCGGGGATGTTTGGGACAACTTGAGAAAATAATGGCTGCATGGCATGAGCTAAATTCCATCTGCCCATTAGGAAGCACTGATGGAAACAAGCGGGCATCCTCCTAACCAGCAGAAACAGGTCAAACTAGAGGAACCTGTGACCAGCCATCAGAAGGACATATTATATGTTATTAGGATGGACTGAACTGAGAAGGTCGAAATGAAGGGACTTTACAGATAAGTTCCAAATAAAAAAATCAGATGGACCCCGATGCTGAAGTTAATTTATCAGTGGGGGCTGCTTCTCACCTGGAGACCCATGTTGTACTGGTTGACCAGCAATTTATTGATTTTATAATTAACCGGGTTCTGCTGTTAGCATGAGAAAACCCCAGCAGACGCAGTAAATAAAAGGCAAACTGGTGAGAAATATCAGTACATGGCTCCTGTTTATTGCCATGTATTTTCACATGCTGTAAAATGTTTGGACCAGGAGAATGCCATGTCATGCCTTGTGGGGCATCTCTTGATGTGTGTGTAGAATAAGTGTAATGTTTCTATTCCTCATTGGTCTGTTTCTCATTTCTTTCTTATGTTTATGACTAGCCAGTGCCTGTTGTGCAAGCCATGGAAGAATATCTTACTCAGACTGTGAGACAGCAATCACAAATCTCTAGGCAGTTTAGCCCTGCAGAAATCAGGGAGGGGTCACAAGAAGGTGTCTGTGAACTTGAGGAAGTACATGTATTCCCTTGAGATGTGTTCATTTTTATTCTACGGTTTTATAAGTTTATTTTATTATTGTTGATGTTTTAATGTATAGGCATGTGTGTGCATATATGTATGTATGTAACATGATGAATTTTTATGTGCTATGTGCAACATGTCCACATAAATGCCTGTTAAGATCAGAAGAGGGCATTGAGTCCCCTGGAACTGTAGTGATCATGAACTGCCTAATGTATGTGCTGGGAACTAGACCAGGGTCCTCTTCAACAGCCGTCAGCGCTCTTAACCACTGACCCATCTCTCCAGCTCCTCTTCTATGGTCTTAATAACTCATTTATTCTTATAAGAAATATGTTTCATGAATCCAAACACTGAATAGCAAAAACACATTGTAAAAGTTCAGCTTCTCACCCTCTCATCGAGTGCCCCACCCACCACCGGCTGTAATAGTCATGTGGTCTCCAGCAAGAAATGTACTGTGTGCATTTAAACAAAAATGCATTTGTGGCTCCTTTGTTAATTGCATTTAATACATTTTGAAGGTCCATCTAATCTACATCAGTACAGATCTACAAAAAGTGATGGCTCATTCTCCTTAATGTCTGAAATTCAATTTGATTAGGCCTCTCTAACCACCCATAGAGAAGTACCCCATGCCCATTACTGAGAGATTCATTTAATGTCTATTATTTATGAGAGCAGGCACTTATATAGGACATTATCTATGTAGTGAAATTCTGTTTAAATTTCCCTTTTTCTTTTTTCTTTGTTAATTAGCTTACTCGGCCTGTTTCCTTCTGAGCTTTTCATACATTTTTAGTTTTAGTTCATCCCCTTCATCTCCAGATCTCCATCATTTTTCTGCCCATCTTTTCTGCTAAACATCCCCAGCCCTCTTAAGGTTCAGTACAATGCAGGACTGTGCTAAGGTGGCCAAGTCCAAGAATGTCTGGAAAAATAACAACAGCTTACTCATGTGATGAATTCTATGAGCCAGGCTATGCTCAAACATTTTTATTTTGTTGGTCATTTAACATAGTGGAGCGTGTGTTCTTGTTATATGTTGGAGCATCTTTTGGGTATATGCCCAGGAGTGGTATAGCTAGGTCCTCGGGTAGTACTATGTCCAGTTTTCTGAGAAACCTCCAGACTGACTTCCAGAGTGGTCATACCAGTTTGCAGTCCCACTAATAATAGAAGAGCGTCCCTCTTTCTCACATTCTCACCAGCATCTGCTGTCACCTGAGTTTTTTATCTTAGCCATTCTGACTGGTGTGAGGTGGAATCTCAGGGTTGTTTTGATTTGCAGTTTCTTGATGACTAAGGACGCTGAACATTTCTTTAGGTGCTTCTTGACCATTTGGTATTCCTCAGTTGAGAATTATTTATTTAGCTCTGTCCTCCATTTTTATCCTTACAACCACTCAAAGACCTAGAGACATTGCTTTCCTGCTTTTATAGATGGGGGAACTGAAGTTCATTAAGAATGTTCGAATGCTGAGTGGCAGAATTGGGTTTGTTTCCAAAGTCTGCATTCAGAGAGAACTAAGCTAAAGACAGAATTGGGACAAAATGTCACATGTCTGTGAAGTCCTTGAAGTGGTTCCTACCTAGGCAGAAATTTATCTCACTGTTAGGTCATCTATCTGGCCACAACTTGATGAAGGGAGAGGTGATTCAGCTGACAGGTGGACTTGGGTAAACCTTGTTTTTGGTTCATGTGAAACTCATCCACAAACGATATTATGAGAGAACTCGCCTTGTGCTCTGACAATTTGTATTCCTGTAATTCCAAAATGCATTGAAAAAGTAATCTTTTCATCCATTTTCCCAGCCAGATATTGTGTTACCTATGAGCACCCACTGCACGGGCTGCTTAAACATCCTGTGTTCCTACCATAGAGCCATGGACACTAGAGAAACCTACCTAGTCATGCACCACCACCATCCTTTTTTAAATAACACAACTATCCCTAACCCAGGTTTGCCTAGAACTTGATATATAGTCAAGGATGACCCTTAACTTCTGATCTACATCCTAAAGGTGGTTATTATAGGTGGTACACCACCACATCCAGTTTATGTAATACTGGGGAATGAACCCAGAGCCCCAGCATAATAGATAAGTATTTTACCACCTCAACTACTTCCCCTTAGGCCTTAAAAAATGTTTGCTAATAGAGCAAACAACCTCAGAATCATATCTGCATTTCTATAGCCTTCCCCCAAAATGTAAGGTACGTGAAGAAAGAAAATGAGTCACCAAAGTATTCTAAAATTCTTTACCAAAACCACAAGTGCCTTACTAATTACCAGATAATTCTCATAATTGTTCAATTCAGACAGAGAGGCTTTTAAAGCAAAATTTTCTTCTTCTCAGTTTTTTCATTAATCTATTATTTGATCATTTCATAAATGTATATAATACATTCTGGCCATATCTCCACCCTGTTAGCCTCCTCCAACACCCACCTTTTCATATCCTTTTTTATTCCCACATCCTATGATCTTATCTAACTGTCATGGGTTTTGCTCACCTCTGCCTTGTGACTACTAATTTTATATTAGTTTATTTATTTATTTCACATCCCAACACTATCACCCCTCTCCTTCCAATCCTCTCTTCACTCCCCTTTCCTCTTCTCCATGGAGAAGTGGAGGCTACCACTGGTTATCACCCCACTCTGGCACATCAAGTCACTGCAGAACTAGGCACATCCCCTCCCATTGAGGCCAGATAAGGTGGCCCAGTTAGGAGAGCAAGATTCACAGACAAGCAACATGTTTAGAAGCAGCTGATGCTGCAGTTGTTGGGGAACCAAGCATGAAGACTGAGCTGCACATAAGCTACATATGTGGGGGGTATAGTCCAGCCCATGCTCGCTCTAGGTTAATTAACTGTTGGTCTTCCTGTGAGTCCCTGTCCTCTTTGGGTCTCTTAGTCCTTCTCTCAACTCTTCCACAAGACTTTCAGAGCTCCACCTAATGTCTGGCTGTGTGTCTGTGCATCTGTTTCCATTGGCTTCAGGGTGGGGTCTCTCAGGGAACAGTTAATTGCTCTATCTGCAAGCATAACAGAGTATCATAAATAATATCAGGGAATAGTTCTTGCCCAATGGGATAGGTCTCAATTTGGGCCAGTCTTTGGTTGGCTATTTCTTTTGTCTCTTCTTCATCTTGGTCCCTGCACATCCTGTAGGCAGGACATATTTGGGGCTGAAGGATTTGAGGGTTGGTTGTTATCTTTATCCCTCCACTGGGAGTCCTGCCTGGTTATAGAACGTGGCCACTTTGGGATCCATATTTATCCACTGCTAGAAGTCTCAGGTAGAGTTATCCCTATAGACTCACGGGGCCTCCATCTCAGGTGAATCCCTAATTTTAATCACTTCTGAGGACTTGGGTATGGGGTTATCCACTGGAGGATGAGAAGGTCATTAATGACTATATCATTGAAGGCAATGACTTCTCTAATCTCTTCAATAACTAATAAATCCCATGAAAGAGCAGAACTCCATTAGTCCCTCACATAGCTATGATTGAAAGTTTATTGGCACAGTTTGTGGATGTTCTATGCAGTCACCTGCAGCTCTTTTGAGATCATGAGTGCTTTAGCCAATAATATAGCATTTCACAAACCTTTCTCACACTGTCTAGTTGCATTCTTTTTATTCTTCTTCCATGATGTTCCTTGATCTTTGCATGGGGAAATATGGGTGTTATATTTAATGCTGAACACTCAACAATGACTTATTCTCAGTACCTTAACCAGTCATGAGTCTCTGCATTAATAGCTGTTCACTGCAAAGTACCAGCCTATGGGTATAAACTGTAAATTAAACTATAATTTATAAACTTTTAATTTATAAACTACAAATTAAAGAGACTAATTGACAAATGTCCATTTAGTAAAACAACAGTAGTAGGCTCACCCCTATATTTTCCTCAACTTATGGGTCTATAGTATTAAGCATGAGCTGCTCCTGGGGGCAAGTCTCAGATCTGATAAGGAAACAATTGGTTACTCTCATAGCAGTCATGGCACTATGGCAGAAGTAAACACTTCCTGCTTAGCAAATTGGTATTTGTAGCATACAAGGTATAAAATTGTGGGATGCTAGTGCTGACTTTCCTTCCTTAGCTGCCTATGTAGCAGCTCTTAACATTATGAAACAGGAAGCCTTCTGCTTAGTTCCAGCATGGCTTCTCCATATTCTACAACCAATTCTAATTCCTAGTGTCCTCAGGAATTAGGTCTTATCATTCAGTACTGGTAGGTGATCCACGACAATGAACTTGACCTTCCTAACTTTAGGAACCTCTGTGGACTTTCTAGCCAACAGTTCTGGGAAGGTGCTCTGCATCTGGCACTGAGAGTTTCATTGAATAACCCATGGCTTCTGGGATTGAGAATTCCCATCCATGAAGGGTACCTCAGCTCCTTTATAATTAAGTTATAGAGTGGGTTTCCATGTGACTTCTCATTGCATCTTTCTAATTCATCTAAATTTTCATCTTCACTTTCTTCCCCCACCCTGTCATCCCATTTAAACTTTGCTATTCAAATGTTTTTATGCCACCTCTCTGCTACTATATAACCAGCTCCCATGGCTTCTGTTCTTCACTACCACCCATGACACATTCCTTACTCTTGCATCTCTATAGATATTCAAATTTTTTAAAAGCTCGAGAAATTGAAGCTACAATCCACAAATGAGAAAGAACATTTTGGCATTTGCTTCCTGGGCTCATGTTACTTATGTTTCATGTAATTGTTTCAGGTTTTTTCCTGTACAATTTATAACTGTATATTTTGTACCTGAGGAAAATTCCAGTGTGTGTGTGTGTGTGTGTGTGTGTGTGTGTGTGTGTACACATACATTTCACTATGTATCCATTGTACATAACAGCAACAAACATGGATATACAAATATCTTGGTATTAGAACTGAAGTTCTTTGGCTATATGCTCAAGAGTAGTATATCTAGGCCATATAATCTGCTTCTATGTTTCTAGCTTTCTGAGACACTCCTGAACTGATTTCTCTCTATGGCTGTAATAGTTTATACTCCCATCAACAGTGTACAAACAGGAGTTTGTATTTCTGATGACAGCCATTCTGACTGCAGTAAGATGGAATCATAAAGCAATTAGTTCTTTTTAATCTGCATTTTCATGACGGCCGTTTGTATTTCTTCTTTTGCAAACTCTTCACGTAGTTCCACAGTGCAGTCCCCCTTTTAAGGTGATCATTGTTGCAGTACAAATGAAAGAGGATCAGTGGCTACCAGTTTCTACACGGAGCTGTGGGCCACTGAGCCGGACCCTGCTCACCACGGTCGCTTCTCTACCATGCGGTGTGAGCTGGCTGTCCCCCAGTCGCTTTCACATACTGTCCACACCTCGCACACACATCCCAATTCCACTGAGGGATTTGTGCGTTCCACCACTGCACTTTTTTTTTAACTCAGTTAAGTCACCACATTAAAGAACATACCAAAATACTCATAACAACTTACATTTATGTGGAGAGAAAAAATTTACACCACTGCCACGTTGGCGCCCCAGTTCCTTAACTTTCTACCTCCTCTTTAGTCTCCCTTGATTCCCCCTTTCTCCTCTCTCCTGCCTTACAAAAACTTTGACCCCCCACTCCACTCTCTACTGTCCAATCATGTATTGTCTTGACATCAACCTACAGATTATAGTTTTGAATTAATTGATTTATTCACTTTACATCCCAATATCAACTCCTCTTCATAGTCTCTCCTCTTGAAGCTCCTCTCTTCATCCCCCCCTCCAATTCTCCTCTGAAAAGAGGTACCCCCACAAGTGTCACCATTGTGTCCTATTCCCCCATTTCACCCCCACACCTAGCACATCTATTGCTGTTGGACTAGGCACATCCTCTCTCACTGAGGCTGGACAAAGCTAGGGGAATGAGATCCATAGGCAGGTAACAAAGTCAGAAATAGACCCTGCTCCATTTGTTGGGGGAACCTTCATGAAAACCAAGCTGCACTTATGCTGGGGCCTAAGTCCAGGAAGTGATGTCTCTAGGATGTGCCAGATACTTGAGATGGGGGAGGTTTCAGTGTGGCTATGAGGGTAACTCTTGATGAGACTCCTAGCAGTGGGGGATATGGATCCTGATGTGACCATTTCCTGTAGCCAGGCAGGACTCCCAGTGAAAGGTTAAGGACAGCAGCCCACTCTCAAAATATGTCCTGCTTGAAAGACATTCAGTGACAAAGGTAAATCAGAGACAGGGGAAATAGCCAACATATTAATAGGCTGGCTCAAATTAAGATCTAACCCATGGGCAAGAACCAACACCTTAAACTATTAATGATATTCTGTTAAGCTTATAGACAGGAACAGAGCTGAACTATCCTCTGAGAGGCTTCACCCAACAGCTAATTTAAACTGATGCAGAGACTCACAGCCAAAAATTAGACATACTCAGAAATCTTGTATAAAAGTTAGGATTGAGGCACCCAAAGAGGATAGGGACTCCACAGGAAAACCAAGAGAGTCAACTGACTTGGACCTTTGGGTGCTCTCAGAAATTGAATCACCAAACAAAGTGCAAACATAGCCCATTCTTAATTGGCTTATATATATTCTTCATGTTTAGTTTTTGTTTTGTTTTGTTCTTTATATAGTCTAGACACTAATTCTGTGTCATATATATCACTGGCAAAGTTATTTTCCAATTCTGTGGGCTGTCTCTTCTTTAAATAGATGGTTTCTTGTTCTATAAAGAAACACTAGTTTTATAAAATCCCATTTGTAGATTACTGGTCTTATTTCCTACATCCTTGAAGTTCTATTCAGAAATGTCTTGTTTGTACCTATATGTTGAAGAGTAACCTCTGTTGTTTCTTTAAGTAACAGGTTTTCTTTCAGGTCCTTGATTCATTTGGAGTTGACTTTTATGCAGGATGAGAGATGACATTTTATATCAATCATCCTTCTACATGTTGATATCTAGTCTAAGCACTATTTGTTGAGGATGCTTCATTCTTCTGGTGTTTTGAGTTGTTTTGTTTTTTGGCATCCTTTTAAAAACCAGGTATTTGCAGTTGTGTACTTATATCTGGGATCTCTATTACATTCTAATAATTGGTGGTCTAGTTTTATGCCAGTCCTATGATGTGCTCATTCCTATGGTTTTATAAAATAGCCAGAAGTCAAGTTTGATGATGTCTCCTGCATGGATCTTTTTGTTCAGGGTTGCTTTGGCTACTCTTGAGCTTCTGTGATTCCATATGTATTTTGGAATTGTATAATTCTATGTCTGTGAAGAATGACCCTCAATTTTTTATTGAGATCACACTAAAATTTTAGATTGCTCAAAGTGGAATGACTTCTGTCTCACAAGCATGGGAGAGGTTTTTCGTTTGTTTGTTTGTCTTTTAGTGTCTTCTTCAGTGTTTATAACTTACTTTGTAGAGGTCTTTAATTTCTTTTGTTAGGTTTTTCACAGTTATTTTATTTTATTTCTGTGGCTCTTGTGAGTTTAATTTCCCCTGATTTTTTATAAGTATGGTTTACACATCTATATATAGAAAAGCTAACAATATTTTATTTAATTAAAATATAACTACATTATCCCATTCTCCTACCTCCTACCTCTTCAATACCTGCCACCTGCTCCCTTCTAATTATACAATATTGTCTTCTTTAAGCATTGCTCTTACAAGTGTGTTTATAAACCAATAAATATATGAATATAACCTGGTGGTTATTATTGTTTCCTGCATGTATATATTTTTATGTTTGATCACTTGGTTTCCCTCTGAAATGTCACAAACTGAAGCTCTATTGTCTCAATTTCTCTCAGCATTATCTTCCAAGCTACCACAACAATACCTTATTAAGCTATGAACACTTAACAGCATTTCCAGCTCAAAGTTCCAAATGCTTGCATAATCTTCCTCCAAAACAGCACAATCAAGATCTTTATCACAGCAATGACACCAATCCTCTGTACCAATGTTTGTATTAGTTATTTTCTATTAATGTCATAAAATACCCTGCCAGAAGAAACTTCAGGAAGGAGGGTTTACTTTGTTTATGGTTTCAGAGGGATAGAGTCCCTCTTGGTGAAGACATGCAGCATTCAGCAAAAACATGGCAGCAGAAGCAGGAGCTGGTTTGTCACCTTTCCATCCACATAAAGGAAGCAGAGAAAGAGAATAAGAAACAGAATGAGGCTGCAAACCCTCAGACCTGTCCCCAATGATTCATCCTTCAGCAAGATTCCACCTCCCAAAGCATCCATATCCTCCTCAAACAGCATTGCCAACAGAGGACCAAGTATTCAAATACATGATCCTACAGAGGATAGTTATCATCCACACCACCACAAGCAGCCTGTTTGAAAGTTAGCACAATTTCTTATCTCAGATAATTCAACTATTGTATAGACCCCCCAAATTAAAATATTTATACCCCCCACACACACCATATTTGG